>NC_141009.1:13648043-13945543 GCF_052327205.1 Somniosus microcephalus
CTCTCTCTTTTCCCCCCCCCGTCGCGCGCTCTCTCTTTTCCCCCCCCCGTCGCGCGCTCTCTCTTTTCCCCCCCCGTCGCGCGCTCTCTCTTTCCCCCCCCGTCGCGCGCTCTCTCTTTTCCCCCCCCGTCGCGCGCTCTCTCTTTCCCCCCCCCGTCGCGCGCTCTCTCTTTCCCCCCCCGTCGCGCGCTCTCTCTTTCCCCCCCCGTCGCGCGCTCTCTCTTTCCCCCCCCGTCGCGCGCTCTCTCTTTCCCCCCCCGTCGCGCGCTCTCTCTTTCCCCCCCCGTCGCGCGCTCTCTCTTTCCCCCCCCGTCGCGCGCTCTCTCTTTCCCCCCCCGTCGCGCGCTCTCTCTTTCCCCCCCCGTCGCGCGCTCTCTCTTTCCCCCCCCGTCGCGCGCTCTCTCTTTCCCCCCCCGTCGCGCGCTCTCTCTTTCCCCCCCCGTCGCGCGCTCTCTCTTTCCCCCCCCGTCGCGCGCTCTCTCTTTCCCCCCCCGTCGCGCGCTCTCTCTTTCCCCCCCGTCGCGCGCTCTCTCTTTCCCCCCCGTCGCGCGCTCTCTCTTTCCCCCCCCGTCGCGCGCTCTCTCTTTCCCCCCCCGTCGCGCGCTCTCTCTTTCCCCCCCCGTCGCGCGCTCTCTCTTTCCCCCCCCGTCGCGCGCTCTCTCTTTCCCCCCCCCCCGTCGCGCGCTCTCTCTTTCCCCCCCCCCGTCGCGCGCTCTCTCTTTCCCCCCCCCGTCGCGCGCTCTCTCTTTCCCCCCCCCCGTCGCGCGCTCTCTCTTTCCCCCCCCCGTCGCGCGCTCTCTCTTTCCCCCCCCCGTCGCGCGCTCTCTCTTTCCCCCCCCCGTCGCGCGCTCTCTCTTTCCCCCCCCCGTCGCGCGCTCTCTCTTTCCCCCCCCCGTCGCGCGCTCTCTCTTTCCCCCCCCGTCGCGCGCTCTCTCTTTTCCCCCCCCCGTCGCGCGCTCTCTCTTTTCCCCCCCCGTCGCGCGCTCTCTCTTTCCCCCCCCGTCGCGCGCTCTCTCTTTCCCCCCCCCCGTCGCGCGCTCTCTCTTTTCCCCCCCCCCGTCGCGCGCTCTCTCTTTCCCCCCCCGTCGCGCGCTCTCTCTTTCCCCCCCCCGTCGCGCGCTCTCTCTTTTCCCCCCCCCGTCGCGCGCTCTCTCTTTTCCCCCCCCCGTCGCGCGCTCTCTCTTTTCCCCCCCCCCGTCGCGCGCTCTCTCTTTTCCCCCCCCGTCGCGCGCTCTCTCTTTCCCCCCCCCCGTCGCGCGCTCTCTCTTTCCCCCCCCGTCGCGCGCTCTCTCTTTCCCCCCCCGTCGCGCGCTCTCTCTTTCCCCCCCCGTCGCGCGCTCTCTCTTTCCCCCCCCCCGTCGCGCGCTCTCTCTTTCCCCCCCCCGTCGCGCGCTCTCTCTTTCCCCCCCCCCGTCGCGCGCTCTCTCTTTCCCCCCCCGTCGCGCGCTCTCTTTCCCCCCCCCCGTCGCGCGCTCTCTCTTTTCCCCCCCCCGTCGCGCGCTCTCTCTTTCCCCCCCCCGTCGCGCGCTCTCTCTTTTCCCCCCCCGTCGCGCTCTCTCTTTTCCCCCCCCCGTCGCGCGCTCTCTCTTTTCCCCCCCCCGTCGCGCGCTCTCTCTTTTCCCCCCCCGTCGCGCGCTCTCTCTTTCCTCCCCCCCCGTCGCGCGCTCTCTCTTTCCTCCCCCCCCCGTCGCGCGCTCTCTCTTTCCCCCCCCCCCGTCGCGCGCTCTCTCTTTTCCCCCCCCCGTCGCGCGCTCTCTCTTCCCCCCCCGTCGCGCGCTCTCTCTTCCCCCCCCGTCGCGCGCTCTCTCTTCCCCCCCCGTCGCGCGCTCTCTCTTTCCCGCTCCTCCCCCCGTCGCGCGCTCTCTCTTCCCCCCCCCCCCGTCGCGCGCTCTCTCTTTCCCCCCCCCCCGTCGCGCGCTCTCTCTTTCCCCCCCCGTCGCGCGCTCTCTCTTCCCCCCCCGTCGCGCGCTCTCTCTTCCCCCCCCGTCGCGCGCTCTCTCTTCCCCCCCCGTCGCGCGCTCTCTCTTCCCCCCCCGTCGTGCGCTCTCTTTCCCCCCCCGTCGCGCGCTCTCTCTTTCCCCCCCCGTCGCGCGCTCTCTCTTTCCCCCCCCCGTCGCGCGCTCTCTCTTTCCCCCCCCGTCGCGCGCTCTCTCTTTCCCCCCCCGTCGCGCGCTCTCTCTTTCCCCCCCCGTCGCGCGCTCTCTCTTTCCCCCCCCGTCGCGCGCTCTCTTTCCCCCCCCCGTCGCGCGCTCTCTATTTCCCCCCCCCGTCGCGCGCTCTCTCTTCCCCCCCCGTCGCGCGCTCTCTCTTCCCCCCCCCACCGTTGCGCGCTCTCTCTTCCCCCCCCCCCCCCGTCGCGCGCTCTCTCTTTCCCCCCCCCCCGTCGCGCGCTCTCTCTTTCCCCCCCCCCGTCGCGCGCTCTCTCTTTCCCCCCCCGTCGCGCGCTCTCTTTCTCCCCCCCCGTCGCGCGCTCTCTTTCTCCCCCCCGTCGCGCGCTCTCTCTTCCCCCCCCCCCCGTCGCGCGCTCTCTCTTCCTCCCCCCCGTCGCGCGCTCTCTCTTCCTCCCCCCCGTCGCGCGCTCTCTCTTCCCCCCCCCCCCCGTCGCGCGCTCTCTCTTCCCCCCCCCCCGTCGCGCGCTCTCTCTTCCCCCCCCCCCCCCCGTCGCGCGCTCTCTCTTCCCCCCCCCCCCCCGTCGCGCGCTCTCTCTCCCCCCCCCCCCGTCGCGCGCTCTCTCTTTCCCCCCCCCCCCCGTCGCGTGCTCTCTCTTTCCCCCCCCCCAGTCGCTCTCTCTCTCTCTTCCCCCCCCCCCCCAGTCGCTCTCTCTCTCTCTTTCCCCCCCCCCCAGTCGCTCTCTCTCTTTTTCCCCCCCCCCAGTCGCTCTCTCTCTTTTCCCCCCCCCCCCAGTCGCTCTCTCTCTTTCCCCCCCCAGTCGCTCTCTCTCTTCCCCCCCCAGTCGCTCTCTCTCTTCCCCCCCCCCCCAGTCGCTCTCTCTCTTCCCCCCCCCAGTCGCTCTCTTTTCCCCCCCCCAGTCGCTCTCTCTCTTTTCCCCCCCCCCAGTCGCTCTCTCTCTTTCCCCCCCCAGTCGCTCTCTCTCTTTCCCCCCCCAGTCGCTCTCTCTCTTTCCCCCCCCCAGTCGCTCTCTCTCTTTTCCCCCCCCCCCAGTCGCTCTCTCTCTTTCCCCCCCACCCCCCAGTCGCTCTCTCTCTTTCCCCCCCCCCCCAGTCGCTCTCTCTCTTTCCCCCCCCCCCCCCCCAGTCGCTCTCTCTCTTTCCCCCCCCAGTCGCTCTCTCTCTCTCTCTTCCAACAACAACATGCCCTCGAAAAAGCCTCGGCACCGCCGGGCACTCCAGCTAGTAATATATATATGTGATAGGGGCCGAGGTTATGATCTGAAATTGTTGAACTCTGTGTTGAGTCCAGAGGGCTGTAGAGTGCCTAATCGAAAGATGAGGTGCTGTTCCTCGAGCCTGGACTAATGATCTGGAGACATGAGTTCACATCCCACCGCGGCAGCTGGGGGAATTTAAATTCAATTTATTAAATAAACCTGAAATTAAAAAAAGCTGGTGACCATGAAACTATTGCATTGTCGCAAAAACTCATCTGGTTCACTAATGCTCTTTAGGGAAGGAAATCTGCCGTCCTTGCCCGGCCTGGCTCCAGACCCACAGCAGAGTGGTTGACTCTTAACTGCCCTCTGAAATGGCCGAGCGAGCCAGTTATTCAAGAAGGCGGCTCACCACCACCTTCAAGGGCAATTCGGGATGGGAAATAAATGCTGGCCTTGCCGACAGCGCCCACATCCCGTAAATGAATAAACAAAAAAAAAACAGATTTCGAGTAAGCACGAGACACTTTGTATAGTGTCATATATGGAACAGACTTTATTGATACCTAGGTTGAGGGATCAACTGAGCCCGGATCGGAGAGTGGCTTTTCGGTTTCTGTATCTTTCGAGCCCTCTGAATTACTATTGAAAACCATGCTCCTTTATGCACCATATTTTGCCTACATTAAAGACTCATGACTCTATTCCCAAATCCTTTGAAGACAGACTATTCATGTAAACTGTTGTAATTGTTTACTCCAAAGCTACTTCCCTTAAACAAGACATCCTGATGCAATTGTTCTTAAACCCTTTCAAGAACAGGCTTTATCAACCATCACCTTTCCATACTCTACCTATGTTTATTACCCTAGCCCCTAAAGTTACACTTTAATCACTCATGGCTGAGATCATTACTGCCATGTATTTCTTTGCACAAGCACTTTACATGTCAGAAGACAAGCTATGCATTTCTCTCACGACACTGCAAAGCCATCATGTTTATATTGGAAAGTCTAATGCTCTATCATACAAAAAAATTTGACTGTTAATCCTTTAACTCTCCACGATATCCAACAATTTGCTTTAATTTTATAAGTCAACGAGGTATTGGTAACATCACGTGCTTGAAGCTCCGTTTAAGTGCGTAGATGAAACTGTGTTTGTTGTTTGTGCGGCAGTGTTTGTGTCGGAAGAACCGGTTCACGGGGTCGTGGAGTGAGGTCCTGGGTCTCGGTTGCGCTGCCGCGGAGGGGAGCGTGGAGCCGAGACCTGTTGCTTCACCGCAGCGAGAGAAGGTGGTGCAGTAGGAGAGAGAGAGCGAGAGAGTCACTCCCCTCCCCCTCCCCCACCCCCCACCCAATCACACTCTCACCCTCTCCTCGTGGTAGTATCACTGCCGGAGCGGCCCGTTTACTCTCGGTGCCGCTGCTGCTGGCATAGAGTCGGGATAGAGAGAAAATAACATTTTTAAAAGGATGTTACTGCCTCGCTAAAAAAAGAAATGTGTAAAAACGTTTGAAGCGGTGTCGGAAGCTTTAATTAACATCCAGGAACAAAATAGTTGAGGTTTTCTGTTCTGACAGCCTGCAAATTTCCACCTATTAAAGTGAAGTCCTGGGATTGCCAAGTGCCAAAGAAGGAAATCCCAGCCACTGTGTCTAATCTATGCTGCTGTTATTATTCAACAAGCAAGTTTTTTTATTCATTCCTGGGATCTGGGTGTCGCTGGTAAGGCCAGCATTTATTGTCCATCCCTAATTACCCTCGAGAAGGTGGTGGTGAGCCACCTTCTTGAACCGCTGCAGTCCGTGTGGTGAAGGTACTCCCACAGCGCTGTTAGGGAGGGAGTTCCAGGATTTTGACCCAGCGACGATGAAGGAACGGCCCGATATATTTCCAAGTCAGGATGGTGTGTGATTTGGAGGGGAGCTTGGTGGTGGTGGTGTTCCCATGCGCCTGCTGCCCTTGTCCTTCTTGGTGGTAGAGGCCGCGGGTTTGGGAGGTGCTGCCGAAGAGTTGAAAGAGATATAGGACTAGAGAGTTAAAAAATCAGGCTGGGCTACTCCCCCGGTGGCTAACTGGGTTGAATGCACCTCCTGATGTGGAACTGAGCAACGCCGACCCAAGTAGGTCCCAGGTTCGATCCTTGTCTGGACTGAGTTAGCTAGCCTCAGCCAAGGCAGTGATAGGGCTGCTGCAATTGGACTTGGTGTCCTTGGGCAAGGAAAAGGGGGGCTCGGGAATAGCCAGCGTGCCCTCTCCTGATCTCTAACGCCTCCTGCTTGAGGATGGGTGTGCGCGAGACCTTGACGGGACCGGACTCAGCTGTGATGTTCCCCTCACGATCGAATGACTTTTGATCACACTGTCTAGGCTCGCACACGTACAAGGCACCAGAAGAATAGCCGAACCCAGCTTGAGTCAGCGCCTTCAGGGGAGGGGGAGAGATAATTGGGTGCAAGGGGGAGAAAAGCTGGTCGGTCTGATCCCTCCACACTACACTGGAGCCAGTCTTTTAATTGTCTTGTCTGGTTGGATTTGGGTTTCTTGTGCAAACACAGATCTCTCTGTTCTGAAAGAAAACTGACTCCAGACTAACTAAGGATCGGGAGCTGGGCCAAGTTTGATATTGCTCAGCATGTTGAGTATTTGCAGGTGAAGGACAGTCTGGCGGTAAGTACTTACTACTAGATGTGCCCTCGGTCGGTCATTATTTTACCAACGTTTCATTCGCAGGGTTCTTCAGTGGGGCTCAGTGTTTCCACAGTGAATCAGGAATTGACTGGCTCCCTTGATGGTCCCATCCATTGCCCGATATGGTACTGAGCCACAGAAAGGGTGTTACAGTTAGTCTCCATGCCCCCTGGGCTAGTGAGAGAGGCTGGGGTGGGGAATCAGCCTGTCACTGGTTGCTATTCAGTGACCCTTGCTGGACATCGGATGAGGGGAGTTGGGGGCTGGGCTAAGATGGTTGAATAGCCTGCTGAAGCTCGCTGTCTGGAATCTCACATGAAGATGTGGGATACCTTAACGGGGGTGGGGTGGAACCAGTAATTCCCTCCCGCCCCAAAACAAAGAGATGCATACCCCCCAAGGGGATTTACATGAGAACATAACAGCACAAGAATTAGGAGCAGGAGTCGGCCGTACGGCCCCTCGAGCCTGCTCCGCCATTCAATAAGATCATGGCTGACCTTCAACCTCAGCTCCACTTTCCCGCCCGATCTCCATATCCCTTGATTCCTCTGGAGTCCAAAAATCTATCGATCTCAGCCTTGAATATACTCAAAGACTCAGCATCCACAGCCCTCTGGGGTAGAGAATTCCAAAGATTCACCACCCTCTGAGTGAAGAAATTCTTCCTCATCTCAGTCCTAAATGGCCGACCCCTTATCCTGAGACTATGACCCCCCTAGTTCTAGACTCTCCAGCCAGGGGAAACAACCTCTCAGCATCTACCCTGTCAATCCCCCTCAGAATCTTAAATGTTTGAATGAGATCACCTCTCATTCTTCTAAACTCCAGAGAATATAGGCCCAGTCTATTCAATTTCTGTCAGCCCCATGCCCACCCCACCCCCCAGGTTATAACTCCAGTCTGTGTAATTGCTTTGAAAACAGATTGAACTGAAACAAAAATCTGAACTCAAGGCCAGTTCACCGGTCTCTGCAATTTCTTTTTTTAGAATTGCAGTTATCCAGTAGTTTTCGGCCTCCTGTTTCCCTTGCGAGCTTCTCACCACTTGCTTCAGCAGGGTGAGGCAGGTTGCTGCCTGTCCCACCCCCTGGTATACCAGCTGCGGGGTGCGTTGGTGAGGGCCACGGTAGAGGAGGCTTCGTTCTTCAGTCGTCTCTCTCCGGGAATTGACCCAGAGAGCTTCCCGCTGATAGGTGGGTGCTCAGAGGGGACACATTGCTCCGTTCCCCAGCCCTGGCTCAAAGCAAACACCAAGAAAAAAATGAAAATCACATCAACGATTCTCTTACGCAGTGAGCCTGTTTATGAAGTCACCTCAGATAAACTGAAGACTTCTTGGCCTTCAGCTAGGCCTTGCAGGGTTCATCAGGCTACTTGAGACACAGAGCAGCTGAGAAATTCAGTGGCTAAATCAGGCTCCGAATCCCACTGAGTCTCAATAGCTGAGCCATTCACATATGTGTAGCTCAAAATTATAATCCAAACAAGCTGGATTCCTTTGGCATGGCACCATCCAGTGCTGTGAATGATACTGGACATGCGTATAAATGGGAAGAGTTATTAGTGCACTACTTCAGATACAGGAAACTCGATTTACCGGCACCTAAATAACCGGAAATCTCTCTTAACCGGCAAAATTCAGGAGTAGGTTCAGGTAAGTTTTACTTCATATTAGTGGCCGTTCCTGGATCTGTGGCCGTGTAACCAGGGTTCCTGCACCTGTTGCTATGCAACAGGGACGCTTGGTCTGTGGCTGGGGTTCCTGCACCTGTTGCTATGCAACAGGGACGCCTGGATCTGTGGCCGTGTACAGGGCTCTCGTACCTTTTACTATACCTCTCTGTAATCCGGACTTTTTGATAAACCGGCACCACGCCAGTCCCGTCGGTGCCGGATAAAAAAGAGTTTCCTGTAATTGTTTCCAATGCTGAGTTAACCTGTCCAAGACTCTGATGCTCCTAATGCACTGTACCATGGAGTGGTAGGATCTGGGTCTTTTTTTGGGGGGGATCTTGGTTTACCTTGATTGGGAAGAGTTTCTGACAGAAGGCAAGGGCTTCTCCTAGACGCCCCCGCCCCCACCCCCGCTCCTCGGGGAATCAGAGGGCAGTGACTCGGGCACGCCTACTCCGCTATTAACGCCAGTTCAAGAGCATTAAGGGAGTAGCTGGGTCCACTATTCCAACGGTGGAATAGAATGCACGGCCGGAGATGGCATGGATTTAGCAGCGGGAATGGTAAGTCCTTAAATGGAGGCAGGAGGGAGACATTCTGCCAGACCAGGGGCAGTGCGTTTAGAAGCAGACCACTTTCCGCGGGGCGCTGAGTGACACGATGATGACTAGTTTGTTGAGAAAGAATCTGCGCCCACTATATATAATATACAGAAAATAACAGTGAGCCAGCACCATCAACAGACAGGAATCTGACTTTAGTAATTCCTAGCCCCCATTTACTTGTTATTTTCTAATATACAGTGTGGGGTTGGTGAGGACAATTAATTTTTTTTAATCTATATGATCTGCAGTTGATTCTTGGGTAATATGTTTTATATACAAACAGTATATATAATCACTCGTATATTAGTTAATATAAAGTTTGTGTACATTATTTAAGAATTAGTCTAAATATTATATAATGAATCAGTGTATAAACTTTATTATCATATTCTATAACAATCAGTGCAGATTATACAATACAGCCAGTATAGACTTAACACACAGATAGTATAGTATATAAATGTTATTGTATGCGGTGGACAGTATACAATACAATATATTTTGTACATTGTGGACATTATATTATATGGGTGTTATATAATATAGCAGATTGTAAAATAAAATATATATAAATTGATAGTTACTGTAACCAATGTTGCCCCTAATTTTTTGGAAGTGTACGCAGCCCCTTAAAGGCCCATTCACAGTTTCACATGTGCGTGAAATTTACCATCGGAAAAGCCGGTCCTGGGATGCACGGGACCGTCAGAGAGCTGTGCGGCCACGCAGCTTAGAGGGAACGTTGATTGTACCCAAATATGGAAGCGACGTAATGCTGTGGAATGGACAGTGTCCTTTTACCTCCAGAACTGGAGGGATGAAGGGTCTCCTCCGTTTGTATGTGACGGTGAGTTTGAGGCTGTCCCAAAACCAGTTCCTGGTAAGTGTGGAGCCCCTACAGTTTACCACAAGTGCCAGGCTCGCTCGGCCAGCCCGTGACGACCGCTGGCGTGACAAATGCCACACCCCTGTAGCCCGGGGATGCTCCAGGGTAACAGGAGGCCACAGGGATAAGGCTGGAGCAGAGTGGAGAGAGCTTTACTCAGCTTGTATTCCATGACTTCCTTGGGACTGCTTGATGCTGATGCCCAAGGAGTTGCTTTTGAACTTCCCGTCATGGAAACGAATACCGAAGACCCACTGATGCCCGTTTCCCTGCCCATTGGCAACAGTTACAATCAACCCAAAGTGTCCCATTCCCCAGCACTGCCTCACTGAGCATTAAAACAAAATTATTAAAAAGTATGCCAATATTCTAAACGTTTGGCAGGTCCCAGCAGTATTTGTCGCTAGTTTCTGAGCCTAGTTCGTCCAATTTCTGTGGAAACATACTGTGGGATTTATTTCAGCCAGGCTTTGTCTTTCCCCTTGCAGTTGATGGACCTCCAATGTACCCATCGCGGTTCACCTACCTCCCGCCAAAGTATCCGGATAAAATGATATTTGATGAGGTAAGCACAGTGCTGGGAGGGTGGGGTCGCTCCGTGGCTGGAGTGAGAAGCATCTTTGGAAACAAGGTTGAGTGAGGGTTTGAGTTAAACGACTGTTCCGCCCACCCATCACTCCTGTCCCCGCCGATCTCCCATTTGGTTTTCTATCCCGGATTCATGGACTTCAAGGCCTTGGAAATTGTGGTGTCTGTCACGACATACTCTCTGAGTACGTCGTCGTAATCCCCCTGAGATGCCCCCAAGTTCCGGATTTCCACATGCACTTTGCGGCCTGTCAACGGACGCGTTGACAGGCCATCCGCGGAGGTCCGAAAAAGCAATCGCTGGCGCAGAGTTGGGCTCTTTGCCCTGCGACTGGCCAGCAATTGCCCACGTAAGTCTTACGGTGAATGCAAGCAGGCATAGGGCCTGTTTGCATCAGCGTAAGTGGGAAATCTAAGGCTTAAATTAAACATTTACATATCCAAAATTAACATACACTTTTTATTAAATGAGTATACAAATATTAGCATGGATTACAGTTTTAATGATGTGTGAAATTATCAAAAAATTAAATTCTTATTGAGTTTGGTGTAATGAAGATAACTATAATTAAAATTAAAATTCTGTTAATTGTATAATTTTTTACATTTCGCGATTCCACTGCATATCATTAGGGGATTCCCTTCGTAAATGGTTGCAATGGAATCCTCCTTTGTCATTGGAGGACCGGGCCCATGTGATCCCCGGGACGCTTCCGAACCGCCTGCGTCCTTGGGATCCGTGGGCCATTACGCTGCCCTCTGCCTTGAGGCCTGAGACCGCAACTCTCCACAGCACTGGGCGCCAGGAGGTAATTTTGTAAATGTTTCGCGGGTCGGAGGTGTACTCTGGAGGTATGCCTCCGACCGCAATTTCTAGGCCTAAATTGTTGGTCCTCCCCTTCAAATCCCTCCAATGTTTTGGCCCACTCGACTGCTGCAACACACCTGTGCACATATCATCTGCTCTTCCAATTCTGGTCTCCCATCTGGGCCTTCCCCAGGGTCTCCCTCTTCACCTCGTAATCCCCCCCCGCCCCCCCCCAATCATTGGCAGAGCTTACAGCCACTGTGTTCATTGGGATTCTCTCCCTTAACCTCTTTGTCTCCCTGCCTCCCTCCCCACTTTCAAATTGAGGTGTATAAAATTATGAGGGGCCTAGATAGAGTGGATAGGAAGGACCTATTTCCCTTAGCAGAGGGGTCGATAACCAGGGGGCAGAGATTTAAAGTAATTGGTCGGCGGTTTAGAGGGGAGTAGAGGAGATACTGTTTCACCCAGAGGGTGGTGGGGGTCTGGAACTCACTGCCTGAAAGGGTGGTAGAGGCAGAAACCCTCATCGCATTTAAAAAGTACTTGGATGTGCACTTGAAGTGCCGTAACCTCGAAGGATACGGACCAAGAGCTGGAAAGTGGGATAAGGCCGGATGGCTCTTTGTCGGCCGGCGTGGACAAGATGGGCCGAATGGCCTCCTTCTGTGCTGTAAATTTCCACGATTCTATGAAAAGTCTCCTTAAAAACTGATCTCTTTGGGTGCACTTTTGGTCACCTCCCCTAATTATCCTCTCCTACCTCTTGCTCAATGTCAATCTCCTCCCCTTGCGACGCTCTTTGATTTGGACAGGTTGGGTGATTGGGCAGAAGCATGGCAGATGCAGTATAATGTGGATAAATACGAGGTTATCCACTTTGGTGGCAAAAACCGGAAGGCAGATTATTATCTGAACGGCAATAGATTGGGAGAAGGGGAAGTGCAACGAGACCTGGGTGTCCTTGTGCACCAGTCGCTGAAGGTAAGCATGCAGGTGCAGCAGGCGGTTAAGAAGGCAAATGGTATGTTGGCCTTCGTAGTGAGAGGGTTTGAGTACAGGAACAAGGATGTCTTGCTGCAGTTATACAGGGCCTTGGTGAGACCTCACCTTGAGTATTGTGTACAGTTTTGGTCGCCTTATCTGAGGAAGGATGTTCTTGCCATGGAGGGAGTGCAGCGAAGATTCACCAGACTGATACCTGGGATGGCAGGAATGACGTATGAGTTGAGATTGGGTCGATTGGGCTTATACTCGCTGGAGTTTAGAAGAATGAGAGGGGATCTCATTGAAGCTTATAAAATCCTAACAGGACTAGACAGACTAGATGCAGGAAGGATGTTCCCGATGGTCGGGGAGTCCAGAACCAGGGGTCACAGTCTAAGGATAAGGGGTAAGCCATTTAGGACAGAGATGAGGAGGAATTTCTTCACCCAGAGAGTGGTGAACCTGTGGAATTCTCTACCACAGAAGGCAGCGGAGGCCAATTCATTAAATATATTCAAGAAGGTGTTAGATATATTTCTTAAGGCTAAAGGGATCAAGGGATATGGGGAGAAGGCAGGGACAGGGTACTGAATTTTGATGATCAGCCATGATCTCATTGAATGGCGGAGCAGGCTCGAGGGGCCGAATGGCCTACTCCTGCTCCTATCTTCTATGTTTCTTCTGGGAGGTAAATGGTGCCGTATGAGTGTAAATCGTAAATATGAATTGGCTCATGTTGGAGGGAAAGTGATGACACAGACTGGCTGGGCCAAGTAGCCTGTTTCCTTGTTGTAACTTTTAATGTATTTCTATGAATATATTAACCTTTGGACTGCTCATAGATCCTTTCTGCCTGTTTAGTATGTTTTCAGCTCTCGCACCTCGATGCTGAAACAAACTCTCTAACATTACGGTAACAAATTAGACAAATATAACGACTGTATATTAGTTAACCCTGAAATGCTAAACGCACAACCTTACATAAAAATAAACACAATGCGCTTTACATGTGTTTGTTCTGCCTTCCTTTTGTTTCTCTCCTTTTCCTCTTCCTTTTAATTCGACCTTTCTTGTCCCCCTGAATGCGAGTTAAATTTAAACCCGGTTTCTTCCTCCGAATGCCTCCTTCCCGCCCGCCAATTGGGGAGCATCCCGTTTGGAAAATTTGAGTTTTCATTGGCGGAATACTGTCTGTACATCCGGGGCCCTTTGGGACTGTAGCCCAGTAAGGAGTTGAAGCCTTTTGTCGGCGGTGGGGGGGAGCACAGAGAGGTTTTTAATTTTGTCTTATTTTGTTGCAGGTTTTCCTAATCAACCTCCAGCGGCGCCCGGACAGGCGCAAGCGGATGCTTCGGGCGTTGTACGAGCAGGAGATCGACTGCAAGATAATGGATGCTGTGGACGGAAGGTCAGTCGGTTTTCTTCCCCGTACAAGCGCCAGAAAAGGTGAAACAGAGTTGGTCTTAAAGGGGGAAAATAAGGACATTGGTCACCAACTCAGCAAATCCATAGACAGTGTACAATCTGCCCCGTGCACCAAGGCCCCATCTGCCGGCTCTTCCGATGGAGGTTAAAGATCTTGCGGCACTACTGAGAGAGGAGCAGGGAGTTTCTCGGTGCACCGGCCAACGCTCCTTCTTCAACCAACGCCGCCGAAAACCAATTTAACTTAGCGCATCGCTGTGTGTGGGATCTTGCTGCGTGCAGAATGGATGCTGTGTTTACCTACTGACTCTGCAAATGTAATTCATTGTCTAAGAGTCTAGAGACACCTGGAGCACTGTGAGCAGTTCTGGGCACCACACCTGAGGAAGGATATACTGGCCTTGGAGGGAGTGCAGCCTAGGTTTACCAGAATGACACCTGGACTGCAGGGGTTAAGTTACGAGGAGAGATTACAGAAACTAGGGTTATAGTCCCTGGAATTTAGAAGGCTAAGGGGTGATTTGATCAAAGTTTTCAAGATATTCGGGGGAACAGATAGAAACTATTTCTGCTGGTTGGGGCGTCTAGGACTAGGGGGTCATAGTCTAAAAATTAGAGCCAGACCTTTCAGGAGTGAAATTAGGAAACAATTCTACACACAAAGGGTGGTAGAAGTTTGGAAAACTCTTCCGCAAATGGCAATTGATGTTCGATCAATTGTTAATTTTAAATCTGAGATTGATAGATTTTTGTTAACCAAAATTATTAAGGGTTATGGGGCAAAGGCGGGTATATGGAATTAGGTCATAGGTCAGCCATGATCTCATTGAATGGTGGAACAGGCTCGAGGGGCTGAATGGCCTCCTCCTGTTCCTATATTCCCAAGAGATGTGGTAAGACACGATGTGTAGATGCAAGTTCTTTCACTGTGTGATTGAGTTGTACAGGCCGGTTTGGAACCAGGCTTGGTTTGTGGTCTGTGTTGAGTCAACTAATCTCAATTAGGGTGATAATTAGGGTGATAATTAGGGCGTTAACGTTGGCCTCAGTATCCATGGGACAGAGAGTGAAAAAGCAAGCATGGTTCCTGCTTCTGATCCAGTGTGGGCCTAGGTTTTGGACAGGACTGGGTTGGATTTGATTGTCTGGACTCTTCCATGAAGAATGAAGGTTTGGGCAAGGGCTCCAGGAGAGGGACAGAAAATCGAGAGGAAAAAATAGCTTTTGCTGCTTACTCCAGCTAGATGTTGAAAAAAGCGACCCCTCCCCCACCACTGATGAATCTCTCCCTCTCTCTCTGTCTGTTCCCCACCCCCTTCCTACACTAACCCCTTCAATTCACTTAAGTCCTTAATTGAGCCCCTGAATAAAACATAAAATCCCAAGATTTTGGCAGGGACGGATGTAACCGCGGCCCAGTTTGCTCGCTGTGAGGGCAGTAATGAATGGATCTGCTGCTTGTGAAGAAAATGTGGCTGCAATTTTTAAAACAAAATGACCTCAGGCAAATTAACAGCATGCCAAATGTGGAGAAAGGAGCCAAGCGGCTGAAGTTTCTTTGTGTGGTTGGGTTAACATCTGCTTATTTAATTTACTAAATCTGACTTGTAAACTGATAAGGAATGTCAGTCGGTTTTAATTTTCTTGACGTGTGATTGAACGTCGAAACAAATTAATTCTGTTTGACCAGTTTTCTCCCCTCCTCAGCTGGAGGCGCTGACTGGTTGCAGGGGGGCCGTGTTGATCCGGGTGCCAGGCACCCTCTGGGACCTGGCCCTGGTGGCCGTTCCTCGGCAGGCTATTCCACAGTGGGAGGCTTCGCAACCCTGCCGGATCCTGTCTTCATCCAAAGTACAAAAACGCGGACACCTCTCAGTCATTGCACAGCAATCGGAAACACAAACCCTGGCTGGCTTTCTCACCTGCAGTTCAGAGACGATTCACTAGGTTAATTCCAGAGATGAGGGGGGTTGACTTATGAAGAAAGTTTGAGCAGACTGGGCCTATACTCATTGGAATTTAGAAGAATGAGAGGTAATCTTATTGAAACATATAAGATACTGAGGGGGCTCGACAAGGTAGATGCAGAGAGGATGTTTCCCCGCGTGGGGAAATCTACAACTTGGGGGCATAGTTTCAGAATAAAGGGTCGCCCTTTTAGAACTGAGAGGAGGAGGAATTTCTTCTCTCAGAGGGTTGTAAATCTGTGGAATTCTCTCCCCCAGAGAGCCATGGAGGCTGGGTCATTAAATACATTTAAGGTGGAGATAGACAGATTTTTGCAAGATAATGGAGTGAAGGGTTATGGGGAGCGGGCAGGGAAGTG
Organism: Somniosus microcephalus; assembly: GCF_052327205.1. Taxonomy (NCBI): domain Eukaryota; kingdom Metazoa; phylum Chordata; class Chondrichthyes; order Squaliformes; family Somniosidae; genus Somniosus; species Somniosus microcephalus. The sequence continues at coordinate 13,663,368 of NC_141009.1, forward strand.
GCTTTGAGCCCAGGATCAGCCATGATCTTATTGAATGGCGGAGCAAGCTCGAGGGGCCAAGTGGTCGACTCCTGCTCCTGTTTCTCATGTCCTTAGGTTCTTTCTAGCCCAGGGACAGTGAGTCCAGTTGCAGTGCCCCTAATGCCATCCCAGCAGAAATCAACTGACTCCGCATATACCAAGGCTGCCAACTGGGACCTTGCAGATGCACGGCACACTTGGCAGTACATTCACCAGCTCCGCTATCAGGCCCGTTCCATTGAATTACTCTTTGAAATTGAGGGAAAAGATTAGTGTGTATGAGTTTAAAGAGAGGGTCCACCTCGGGACCCCTTTTGAAGAGGGGGTCTTGTCTTGCTGAACCCTGTTCCTTAGGTTGTTCACTCGTCGGTGAAGTCCTGCTATCACCTTCACGGGCCCTCACACCCACCCCCCAAATCAGGCCGCTTGCCTTTTAAGTTGAACGTTCTTGCCAGGCGCAGCTAACGTCACTCTTAGTTGGTAGGGAACGACTCGCCCAATGTTCATCCCCACCCCCATTCCTCCGAGTGGCCTGGTCTCCATGTGGAGTATCCCTGTGCGACACAGATAAGGTTAGGAACTCAGTCCTATTAAACTAACTCAATCGGTATGAAAGGATTGCTATTAGTCTTCCAAATTTATGGGGAGTCAAAGAAACTGGCAAAAAATGAAGCTCAGATTGGAATGTGGAGCTCGACCATCCAAGTTGCACTCTGGATTCTTCTCAATAAATAAGTTTTTGTACATTGCACCATTTTGTATTTTAGTTCCCAGTTTTCTCTCTCTCTCTCTCTCTCTTTGACCTTGTAGTGTTATCGCATACTGGGGCACAGTCCCAAAGGTACCCGGGTGCCCTCTAATGCTTCACCAAAATGGCCATTCTCCATTTGTAAGCCCAGACAGTGATTGTAGACCGGCTATTTAACCACGCAGAGGAGATCCAAAACACTTCCTGTTCTCATCTGACCCCGATACAAGGCCACTATGTAATAGGAATATCTTGACCAGGAACAAGAACCTTGGCTGATTTTTCCCTATTGTAGTCCAGGCACACGGAAGCTAACTATAGCTCTACTATTTCCGTTCCAACACAGAAGAAGGAACACAGCACAGACCAGGGAGTGAGTCTGCGACCTCCTTTTTATAAAAAAAAAAAAAAAAATAGAAATGGCTTGCATTTATTACAGCCCTTTGCACAGTCTCAGGAATGTCCCAAAGCACTTCTCAACCAATGAATTAATCTTTTGAAGTGTTGTCACCTGTTGTTTTGCAAGGGCAGCATATTTGTACATAGCAAAACCCCACAGACTTCAGTGAGCTGAATGATCGATTAGTTAATCTGGTGTTGGTTGAGGGCTACGCATTGGTCAGGACACTGGGAGAACTTGCTTGCTCTGTTTTGTATCGTACCATTGGGCTCTTTAATGTCTACCTGAGCAAGGTAATAAAATCTCAGTTCAGCATCTCATCCAAAAGCCGGCACCTCCGGCAATGCACTGTCGGCCTAGATTATCTGCTCAAAAGCTGTGAGGGAGGCTTGAACCCCTAACCTTCATGGCTCAAAGGCAAGCGAGTTACCACTAAACCAAGGTGACACTTACTCTGTGGGCTGTGTATATATTTTCCATTTTAAAGCAGGATAACCGCTTGCTGACATCCTGTTCTCCCGATTCTGTCTCCTCAGTGCTCTGAACAGCAGCACCTTAAAAGCCATGGGAATTAACATGTTGCCAGGTTATTATGACCCATTCTCTGGCAGGACTCTCACCAAGGGAGAAGTTGGATGTTTCCTCAGCCACTATTCCATCTGGAAAGAGGTATGTATCTTTGGCCTGCTGGCTTTGCATATTGAAATTTTTTTTTTATTGCTGTGTTTTTTCTGATTTTGTGATTCAAAAGTATTGCCCCCCCCTACAGAAACACGGAGGAGTTAACCTAATTAAATCCCCGCGACATCTAATATTGTATCTGTGGAAGGTTCTGCTAGGCACGTCCATTTATATTTCTCATTTATATCACCGAGTATATTTAGTCGAGGTTGGCAGGTGTTGAGGCGTGTGTCGATTTGACCTTATATGGGTTTCTCCTCTTCTGAAGGTGCTGACTCATGCCATTGACTTGTGTTGGTGCTGATGCCCATCTGATACCTCAACCAAGTGACTGTTCTTCAGGTGTGAGACTGCGAAGTGTATTCCAGAAATAAAGGAAGAAATACTTGCATTTCTATAGCGCCTTTCGCCACCTCCGGATGTTCCAAAGCGCTTTACAGCCAATGAAGTACTTTTCTTTTCGAAGTGGAGTCACTGTTGTAATGTGGGAAACGCGGCAGCCAGTTTGCGCACAGCAAGCTCCCACAAACAGCAATGTGATAATGACCAGATAATCTGTTTTTTAGTGATGTTGGTTGAGGGATAAATATTGGCCCAGGACACCGGGGAGAACTCCCCTGCTCTTCTTCGAAATAGTGCCATGTGATCTTTTATGCCCACCTGAGAGGGCAAACGAGGCCTCAGTTTAACATCTCATCTGAAAGGCGGCGCCTCCGACAGTGCCGCACTCCCTCAGCACTGCACTGGGAGTGTCAGCCTGGATTTTTGTGCTCAAGTCCCTGGAGTGGGATTTCAGCAGGATATTTCACCATGGGGGCCAGTGCGGACCAGACTAACCCAATACTCCTAGTTTCCTAGCACTGGATAGTGGTCAAGAGTAGCATCTCCGGATGACTTTATCTTCTTTCTGAAGACTCGGGGCGTTGAACCCAATTGTAATGGCTGCACCACTGCCTAGGCTGAGATCGGCCAACCCCGGTGATTGAACCTGTGACACTTTTTGCGTTTTTATGACTCGTCACTTCGTACAGTGCCAAAATCCCACTGAGCCATCAAGCAAGCCTTAATTCTTAATCAACTTATGCCAGATTCTTCAGGTTCCCTATTAATGGGCTCTGGTCTTGGCTCAGTTGCTGAACGGACTGGGTGATGTGGAACTGAGCTGTGTAGGCTCGCTTCAATCCTCAGGTTCTGCTGTGCTTGTTGATCTTAGCCAGTGGGGATATTACAGTCGGCCTCACTGCCTGGGATATAGTTCCATGTCGTGCGCTATGATGCTTTGCCCAAGTGGGTACTCTGGACGTGCTTGCTTTTAGTCTCTGGTGCACATCACAACTAACCCCAATCGTGTCTTGAGCCAGATCTTGCCTTCACCTGATATCTAGACACACACCACACACGCACCCCACACCCCACACCCCACACCCCACACCCCACACCCCACACCCCACACACACCACACACCACACACCACACACACCACACACCACACACCACACACACCACACACCACACACCCCACACCCCACACCCCACACACCACACCCCACACACCACACACCACACACCACACACCACACACACCACACACCACACACCACACACCACACACCACACACCACACACCACACACCACACACCACACACACCACACACACACCAGGAAGTGAACCTGGGATCTTCTGGTTGCTTAGGGACAGGAGGAGGCCATTCAGCCCCTCGGGCCTGCTCTGCCGCTGAATTAGATCAGGGCTGATCTGCACCTCAACTCCATTTTCCTGCCTTTGCTCTGTATCACTTGATCACGTGGTCTACATTAATGACTTGGATATGAATGTAAAGGGTATGATCAGTAAGTTTGCGGATGATACAAAAATTGGTAGGGTGGTAAATAGCGAGGAGGGTAGCCTCAGTCTGCAGGACGATATAGATGGGTTGGTCAGATGGGCGGAACAGTGGCAAATGGAATTTAACCCGGAAAAGTGCGAGGTGATGCACTTTGGGGGGACTAACAAGGCAAGGGAATACACAATGAATGGAAAGACCCTAGGCAAGACGGAGGGTCAGAGGGATCTGGGTGTGCAAGTACACAGATCCCTGAAGGCGGCGGAACAGGTGGATAAGGTGGTAAAAAAGGCATATGGGATACTTGCTTTCATTAGCCGAGGCATTGAATATAAGAGCAAGGAGGTTATGATGGAGCTGTATAAAACACTGGTTAGGCCACAGCTAGAATACTGTGTGCAGTTCTGGTCGCCACACTACAGGAAGGATGTGATCGCGTTAGAGAGGGTGCAGAGGAGGTTCACCAGGATGTTACCAGGGCTGGAGCGCTTCAGCTATGAAGAGAGACTGGGCAGATTGGGTTTGTTTTCCTTGGAGCAGAGGAGGCTGAGGGGGGACATGATTGAGGTGTACAAAACTATGAGGGGCATAGATAGGATGGATGCTGAGGAGCTTTTTCCCTTAGTAGAGGGGTCAATAACTAGGGGGCATAGATTCAAGGTAAAGGGCGGGAGGTTTAGAGGGGATTTGAGAGAGAACTTTTTCACCCAGAGGGTGGTTGGAGTCTGGAACTCACTGCCTGAAAGGGTTGTGGAGGCAGAAACCCTCACAACATTTAAGAAGCATTTGGATGAGCACTTGAAACGCCATAGCATACAAGGCTACGGGCCAAATGCTGGAGTATGGGATTAGATTAGACAGGGCTTGATGGCCGGCGCGGACACGATGGGCCTCTATCCGTGCTGTATTACTCTATGACTCTATGACCCTTACCTAACAAAAATCTACCGATCTCAGCCTTGAAAGCTCCAATTGTCCCAGCATCCACAGCCTTTTGTGGGAAACAATTCCAGATTTCTACTACCAGTTGTGTGAAAAATAGTTTGAGTTCTCTCCTGAATGGCCTAGCCTCCAATTTTAAGATCATGTCCCCATGTCCTTGAGGTGCGGTGCCCAAAACTGAACGCAGTACTCCAGTTGGGATCTAACCAAGGCTCTTTCCAACACAGTTACAAGCTGCATTTTCCAATCAAATCATCAAAAAAGCCCACAGATACATCCCTCTTGGGAGTCCCGTTCAAGTAGCTTAATTATCTCTGTACAGCTAACGTCACAAGTATGAGGAAAGGCTACTATGCCCGATACAGATGAAGTTGGATTTTCCCAGTTCCTTGGTATTCGTAAATCCCAGGCTGACGCTGCAAGTAGGGTCAAACTTGTGACATTGTAAATCCCGACTCAACACCTTAGAAGGATTATTCCAGATGGTGACTTCTATTTCTCTAGAAAAGAGAAGATGGAGGGTGTGACCTAATCGAGGTCTTTAAAATTGTGACGTCGTTTGATAGGGTTAATGTTTCCACTTGTGGGAAATCTAAAACTGAGGGCCGTAAATATAAGATAGTCACTAATAAATCCAATAAGGAATTCTGGAGAAACTTCTTTACCCAGAGTGTGGTTAGAATGTGGAACTCGCTACCAGATGAAGTGGTTGAAACGAATAGCATGGATACATTTAAGGATAAGCTCGATAAGTACACGAGGGAGAAAGGAATTGAAGGATATGCTGATAGCGTTAAATGAAGTAGAATGGGAGGAGGTTATTGTGGAGCATAAACATCAGCATCGTACTGTTGAGCCAAATGGCCTGTTTCTGTGCTGTAACTTCTCCACCTTCGTAACATCGCCCGACTCCGACCCTTGCCTCAGCCCATCCGCTGTTGAAGCCCTCATCCATGCCTTTGTTATCACTAGACTTGGCTATTCCAACCCTCTCCTGGCTGGCTCCCTGTCTTCCACCCGTCATAATCTTGAGCTCCTTCAAAACTCTGCTGCCCGTATCCTAACTCGCATCAAGTCCCGTTCGTCCAACACCCACTGTGCTCGCTGACCTACATTGGCTCCTGCTCCGCCAGCGCCTCAGCATTAAAATTCTCATCCTTGTTTTCAAATCCCTCCATGGCCTCGCCCCTCCCTATCTCTGTAACCTCCTCCAGCTCTACAAGCCTTCGAGATCTCTGCACTCCTCCAATTCTGGCCTCTTGCACATCCCTGATTTTAATCGCTCCACCATTGGCGGCTGTGCCTTCAGCTGCCTGCGCCCTAAGCTCTGGAATTCCCTCCCTAAATCTCGCCACCTCTCTACCTCTCCTCCTTTTAAGACGCTCCTTAAAACCTACATCTCTGACCAAACTTTTGGTCATCTGCCCTAATATTTCCTTCTGTGGCTATGTGTCAAATATTGTTCGATAACACTCTTGTGAAGCACCTTGGGATGATTACCACATTAATGGCTCTATATAAATGCAGGTTGTTGTAATTCTATGTAAAAAAAAAAAGGAATTGCACCAGCCACATCTCAACTTTCTCCCCTTTGCCCAAGCGACCTGCCAACACCTTGAAATTCTCTTGTCAATTTAGAGGTTAAAGAGTGCATTTGTGAGATGTTAGCCATTTTTTTGGGACGGGAGAGCCGAATTTTGGAAGAAGAAAACTCTGATGCTGGGTGTACCTTGCAACAGATTACTAGCAAACCAGGTTTTACTTGCAATTGTCATCTGCTTCGTTACCTTTCAAACTACAGACCAAAGGAATCCTTCAAATGTTATTTCTCAAATGAGAATTCAGCTTTTTTTTTTTTGAGCGGGAGAGGTGGTTGAGGAGGATTCCAAGTGGTGATGTCACTGGGCTAGTAATCCAGAGGCCTGGACTAATGATCCAGAGACGTGAGTTCAAATCCCACCAATTTAAATTCCGTTAAGTAAATAAATCTGGAATAAGAAAAGTTAGAATCAGTAATGGTGACCATGAAACTACCGGACTGTCCTAAAAACCCATCTGGTTCACTAATGTTCTTTAGGGAGGGAAATCTGCCGTCCTTACCCGGTCTGGCCTATATGTGACTCCAGACCCACAGCAATGTGGTTGGCTCTTAACTGCCCTCTGAAATGGCCCAGCAAGCTGGTTGTGTAAGGCGGCTCACCACCACCGTCTTGAGGGAAATTAGGGATGGGCAATAAATATTGGCCTTGCTAGCGACGCCCACATCACAGAAATGAATTTTAAAAAGTGCACATCACAACTTGTAAGAAAGACGAAAGACTTGCATTTATATAGCGCCTTTCACGACCACCGGACGTCTCAAAGCGCTTTACAACCAATGAAGTACTTTTGCAATTAAGTCAAAGCTTGCGGCCTAGAGCCAACATTACTCTACACTCCAGCTTTCCAATCTTGACTAAGCTGTTAAGGATGGTGGGAGGCAGCAAACAGAAGTGAAGTGATGTCTCCCCCGATCTGCTCCTCGGGGCAGAGTCAAGAGAACATTGGAGGAAGAGTCAACGCCAGACAACTCTCTGTTATGTATTGTGTGTTCTCCTCCCACCTGTGGTGGCGCTGTCACAGGAGATAAATGGTTGGGTGTTCTCGGTTAAGTTTAGCTCTCTTTGTTCGGAACTTTCCAGAACTTCCTTTTCCTTCCAATAAAGCACTTCATGTTTGAATCTCTGAGTTCTGAGTCCTAAATTGTGTCTAGGTAGAAAGGTACTGACACAACACTCTCCACTTCACTTTTCTTTTGGTGTTCAACTCAACAGCAGCAAATTGGCAGGAGCGAGGGGAAGATCAGCTCATCCTTTTACCCAGGGGGATGTGGCACAGCGTAGGGATGACCTCAAGTGGAGTGGTACAGAAATGTTAAAAATGATGGGGGAAGGCGGGGATATTAAGTCAGCTGTTCGCCAGACTGAGGAAACGATGATATTTTAATGTGGTCGCAGGTTGTGGACCGGAAGCTGAACAAGGCTGTGGTGTTTGAAGATGACGTGAGGTTTGAGGCCTACTTCAAGAGGAAGCTGATGAGACTGCTGGGAGAAATAGAGGATGTCGGATTGAAGTGGGACCTTATGTAAGTAAATATTAAACATGAAACAGTAAACATTTGGGGTAGGTATCCTGTTACTTCACTTGGGACCAATGTGATGTCCCGGACTCATTTCAATCCCATACGGGGGAGTCGGAGAGGAATTTTCCTGTTTTTTCCCCCCTAATTGGCCTGAGTTATTATCTGGTTTTCCGTCTTTCCCAGGAGGTTATATGGCTCCGGGTGGGAGGGCGGTGTATGTATTGTGACGCACAAGACATCTCAACTGTGTGGGAAAGGCTGGATGAACCAGTAGGTTTTTAACTGTCTTTCATTTTCGTCTGAATTGTGTATTTTATGTAAATTATATATACCTCTGTCTTCTGACGTGTGTACATGTCTATCTCTTTGTATGTCACCGTATGTCTTCCTTTTTTTGTCTCTCTTTCTCTCATCTGTGTCACTCTCTGTCCATCTCAGTTTGCCTTCCCTCTCTCTCTGACATCCATATGTGGAGACAATTATTGTGAAGCTCCCCATTGTGCTTTATCATGAAGGGGGAGTGCTACCACCAGTCCCTGTTACTATCCCTGATGGCCATACAAGAGGGGTTCCGTACACAATGTCTGCTCTCGGGCACCAGCAGCACCAAAGTAGGGGATACTTCAATGAGGGACAGTCGAGACAGTGACAGTAGAGATATCTGTCTCTATGGCCTTCGCGATCGTCGATCAATTCAGCTGATTATACCCTCCCCTGGTGAATTAACCAAGAATCTTATTGGCAGTTTACTATACGTTCACTCGGTCATCAGTCACTTTAACGAAATGTAATTTCCCCCCCACCTGTCCCGTACTGGGGTATGGTTCCACAGGCTCTGCCAATCCTCGGGTATCCCTGCCCATTGTGCCATGTGTGAGCATAGACAGCAAGTGACAGCAAGGGTACTTGATAGGTAAAGGGCCATCTTGGCCAATCCCAGTTCAGTCTTTACCTGATGCCAATACATGGGCACTTACCAGCAGGGATCGCTGGATGGTGACCAGGATCAATAACAACACTGTGCATTTATGTAGTGCCTTTAACATAACAACATAAGAAATAGGAGCAGGAGTAGGCCATTCGGCCCTTCGAGCCTGCTCCGCCATTCAATGAGATCATGGTTGATCTTCTGCCTCAACTCCATTCACCGGCCCTATCGCCATATCCCTTGATGCCCTTACTAGTCAGAAATCTATCGACTTCTGTTTTGAATATACCCAATGACTGAGCCTCCACAGCCCTCTGGGGTAGAGAATTCCAAAGATTCACTACCCTCTGTGTGAAGAAATTTCTTCTCATTTCAGTCTTGAATGACCCCTTATCCTGAGGCTGTGGCCCCTGGTTCTAGACCCCCCAGCCAAGGGAAACATTCTCCCAGCATCCATCCTATCAAGCCCTGTAATAATTTTGTATGCTTCAATGAGATCCCTTCTCATTCTTCTGAATTCAAGAGAATACAGACCTAGTTTACTCTATCTCTTCTCATACAACAGTCCCGCCATCCCAGGAAACAATCTCGTGAACCTTTGTTGCACTCCCTCTATGGCAAGTATATCCTTCCTTAGGTAAGGAGACCAAAACGTAGTAAAACGTCCCAAGGCACTTCACAGGAGCGATATTATCAAACAAAATTTGACACCAAGCCACGTAAGGAGATACTGGGACAGGTGGCCAAAAACTTGGTCAAAGAGGTAGGTTTGAAAAAGTGTCTTAAAGGAGGAGAGAGAAGCGACGCGGTTTAGGGAGTGAATTCCAGAGCTTGGGGCCTAGGTAGCTGGAGGCACGGCCGCCGATGGTGGAGCGATGGAAATCAGGAATGCGCAAGAGGCCAGACTTGGAGTTACTGTGACCGATTTTTCCACCTGCTCCCAGCAGCCTGGAGACATTGCGGCCAAGTGTGATGCACCCAGCACCTAGCTGGCACAGATCTCCAACCTCTGCACAGATTTGGGCGCGGCCCTTATTCTGTGCAGATCGGTACCACATCAGCTAGTGTATTTACTAAGTGAAACCTCCGACTGGGAGAGGAGCTTTCTTTAAAAGAGCATCTTTGAGAGAGGCCACGCATTAAGTTTGGAAAAAATAATATAAGTTGTTACATTTTGCAGCTACCTTGGTCGGAAACTGGTCAATCCCAATCAAGAGGAGGCTGTGGAGAATGTCCGGAACCTGGTGGTGGCGGAGTATTCATACTGGACTCTGGCCTATGCCATTTCGCTGCAGGGAGCCGAGAAGTTGGTTAACTCCCAGCCATTGACGAAGATACTGCCTGTGGATGAATTCCTTCCCATCATGTACGACAAACACACAAAGTGAGTCCATCTTAATTCATTGGAAAGAGCGGTCTGAGGGAGGCTGCGCCGTTGTAACATACCCAGGGTCTGCGTTGCTTGTTATTTATTGATGAGGCGAGAAGCCAGGGCCCATCATGTAGGACATCACTGAGGTTGAAAAGCAAAGGAGGGAAGACGCAAGTCGGGAATTTGTGGTTAGGTCAGCCATGGCTCAGTGGGCAGCACCCTCGTCTCCGAGTCAGGAGGTTGTGGGTTCAAGTCACTGTTTGGGTTGCCAACCCTGCAGGATTGGGCTGGAGTCTCCAGGAATTGAAGATTAATCTCCAGGACTCTGCTGGGAGCAACACCCAGGGAAAACAAAAATCATCGGGGCATCAAAATAATTCAACATTTTTGCCTAATCGTTAAATAAAAATGTTTGGAGTCGGGAAAGAAAAGATTGCTTGACTGACGGTCAAAAATCATCCAATCAGGTGGCCAAGAGTCTACTCGCTTTCCAATTGGCGCTGGATGGTGCTGCACCCCGAGGATGGACATGTCGGGCGACCAATGGCGGGAGAGTGGGGCGGGGCAGTTGGAGGGAGGAGCTCATGTGATGAATCCTCCAGGAATAAATCCGGCCAGAGTTGGCAACCCAACCATCCACAGACACATCCCTTGTAGACCTACCACAGAACATTAACGTTCGCTTTATGATTGCCTGCAGCCCAAACTGCTGTGCCTCCCCTCCCGAGGTTTACTGAGGCTGCATAGGTTGGGAAATGCGTATGCATATGGAAATATATATTTTTTTAAAGGAATGATAATTCGGAATTGTCCCCAATTACTTTGGCCTTGACTGTAAAGTAGGCCGTGTCAGCCGTGGCTCAGTGGGCAGCACTCTCGCCACTGAGTCAGAAGGTTGTGGGTTCAATGTCCCCACTCCAGAGACTTGAGCACAACAATCTAGGCTGACACTCCCAGTGCAGTGCTGAGGGAGTGCTGCACTGTCGGAGGTGCCGTCTTTCGGATGAGACGTTAAACCGAGGCCCCGTCTGCTCTCTCAGTTGGACGGAAAGGATCCCACGGGCACTATTTCGAAGAAGAGCGGGGGAGTTCTCCCCGGTGTCCTGGACCCAATATTTATCCCTCAACCAACGTAACAAAAACAGATTATCTGGTCATTATCACATTGCTGTTTGTGGGAGCTTGCTGTGCGCAATTTGGCTGCCACGTTTCCCACATTACAACAGTGACTCCACTTCAAAAGTACTTCATTGACTGTAAAGCGCTTTGAGACGTCCGGTGGTCGTGAAAGGCACGATATAAATGTAAGACTTCTTTCTTTCTTTAGGTAACACCAAGTGTTGTGTTTTAAAGCCTTAAAGTTGTAGGAAGGAGAGTAGATTGAGGGCTGGTAGGAGCTTCAGTGTTTTGAGGTCAGAGGCAAAGATAAGTTGGGACCTGCTGTGAGGAGTCTTGATTTCAACACCGTGAATATGCAGAGAGGAGGTATCACCAGATGTATATTTAGAACTTAAGTGGAACAAGAGAAGAAAGTTCAGAGGAGCGGTGACCTTCGTATCAATAAAACTAAGAGGCACAAAAAAGGTTGCAATGAACAGAGCTTGCTGGAGGCTAGAAGTGAGCGAAGGTCTGCCTATCAGACAAAAGGCTTCCTCTTGTGTCCAATACAGAAATATGAGGCAGGTGCGAGAAGAGCCTTTCCAGTGGGGGTGGGGGGTGGGGGGGTGGTGGGGGGGGGTGGGGGAGGGGTGGGGTGGGGGAAGGGGGTGGGGTGGGGGAGGGGTGCGGGAGGGGTGGGGGGAGAGTGGTGGGTTTAGGGGTGGGGAGGGAGGGGTGGTGGGTTTAGGGGTGGGGAGGGAGGGGTGGGGGGGAGGGGTGTGGGGGAGGGAGGGGTGGGGGAGGGAGGGGTGGGGGAGGGAGAGGTGGGGGGAGGGGTGGGGTTGGGGGAGGGGTGGTTGGGGGAGGGGGTGGGGTTGGGGGAGGGGTGGGGGGGTTGGGGGAGGGGTGTGGGGTTGGGGGAGGGGTGGGGTTGGGGATTGTGGGGGAGCGGGGTGGGACCACGATCACAAACTGTAACATGTGAAGCTGTGGGTCTGAAAGTCGTCGCCAAGTTGTTTATAGCAAATAAAACCTCTGGACAACATCACGAACATTCCCTCGCTGGCTTGAGAATGGCCGCACCTCATTATACGCTGCTTGTGTTCCACGAATACTGGCTCAGTAATAAGCTGGGGCTGCTGGTGTTGCAGGAATTCCCTCAGCGTGGGCCAGCACGATGTTGGAGCGACTTCACGTGTACGTGGTTTGCACATGTCCATTTACTTCAGACTTCCTGCTTTGTATTTGGTCTGGAGGGGCCAAGGGTGGAAGCTCTGCTCCCCTGGGGACAGGCCGGGATGGTGGCCCCAGTATCCACGTGTCACCGCTGGCAGTCATTTACGCCTGCTGCCTCTGGAACTCGGGCTCCGGAGGCAGAGAGCGCGTTCCGTACCTCTGGAAGCACGTACGCTGCTCCGCCTACACTGTGGAGTTGCCTACTGAGGTGGCATTGCCTACTGAGGCAGTGCTACAATCGAAATGGGTTAGGTGTCGGATGGCTGAGTTGGGAGTCACAAAAGGTGATTTGTTATCACTTGCTTCGAAGCTGCCGTTTTGCTACCTTCAGCATGTAGCCGTGCTCCATGTCAGCCGTGGCCCAGTGGGTAGCACTCTCGCTCGCCTCTGAAGGTTGTGGGTTCAAGTCCCGCTCCAGAGACATGAGCACATAATCCAGGCTGACGCACACCTGCGGGAGTGCTGCACTGTCGGACGGTGCCGTCTTTTGGATGAGACGTTAAACCAAGGCCCCGTCTGCCCTTTCAGGCGGACGTACAAGATCTCATGGCCACTGTTCATAGACGAGCAGGGGAGTTCTCCCCGGTGTCCAATATTTATCCCTCAACCAGCATCACTGAAAAACAGATAATCAGGCCATTTATCTCATTCATGTTTGTGTGACCTCGCTGTGTGCAAATTGGCTGCAATGCACTTTGGGACATTCCGAGGTCGTGAAAGGCGCTAAGTAAAGGCACGTTCTTTCTTTCTTCACTGCAGTAAGTGTAGAGGTTTACAGCATTTCTTGCTGGATGTCATGATGTAGTAAATTCCTTAGCTAGGTCACCCTCGTCTTGTTTCTGAGGGATTACCCGTGGCATAGCTTGTGGGAGTTAGTCTCTGCCTGCCTGTAGGACACTGTGCAACATCAGAGTCTCTGTGACACAATCTGATGGAAATCTGCCTTTTAACACTACATTTTCACACACAAAAGCGCTTTAAGTGTGAATAGGTTTATTGTCTGTGACAGCCTTGTTAAAGGGTCGGTGTCTTTGTGAAAATCCGCTCAACAAACCTCGTGTTTTTGTTTCCGCAAATGATGCAAACCAATCAAAATGCATTCATAGAATGACACAGCACAGAGGAGGCCATTCAGCCTATCGTGCCTGTGCCATTATTGTGAGGAGAAATGGCACGTGTGTCCTCCCCTGCAAAGTTTTCCCAATACATATTCTTGAAGGAGGCCCCTTTAAGTACAGTGATTCCCCCTTTAGAAGCAACCCCTGATGTAGTGACGCCCTGTTTAAATATGTTGATCGTGCATTCTCTGAAAGCATCCCCAGCCTGCACAAACTTGCCAAGACTTCGCTCTCATGTGTTGTTCACAGATCATCCTTGAATATTTGCCTGTTCTCACGCTCAGGCCACCTGCAGTCGGCCAACAATACTGTCGTTGCCCTGGGAAGGCACAAGTCAAACATGCGGTTGGCCAAGTGTCTTGATCACTGTTCCGAAAAATGACTTTTTGGCACCAGAGGACCTTGTATAAATACTCTGTAGCTCCTGGAGCGGGTGCAGTGCACTGTAATAGAAGTGGCTGACTGCTGAGCAGTTTCATGGGAAAATGACTTTGCCCGCTGGCTGCCTGAAAGTAGGATTTCATCCAGCACCTGTTTCAGTTCATCGTTGTAGCTCACACTGGCCCGCACAGTTGGCAGGGGCAGAGCTGTACTTGTATACACGGGCATTCTGCCTGTTGGACAGGGTTTATTTTGGCACGGTTATGAGCTGGGGCACCAAATTAATCTGCCATTCACCTCTGCCAACCTTGACTGATGGCATGCTGTAAACAGGCTGTTTTTGATGGGGGCAGTGCAGTGGGCGATTTACTTTGTGTCTAACCAGTACTAGATTGGGGCTAGATTGAGTAGATTGGGCCTGTACTCTCTGGAGTTTAGAAGAATGAGAGGTGATCTCATTAAAACATGCAAGATTCTGAGGGTAGATGCTGAGAGGTTGTTTCCCCTGGCTTGAGAGTCTAGAACTAGGGGGCATAGTCTCAAGATAAGGCGTCGGCCATTTAAGACTGCGATGAGGAGGAATTTCTTCACTCAGAGGGTGGTGAATTTTTGGAATTCTCTGCCCCAGAGGGCTGTGGATGCTGAATCATTGAGTATATTCAAGGCTGAGATCGATAGATTTTTGGACTCTAGGGGAATCAAGGGATATGGAGATCGGGCAGGAAATGAAGTTGAACTCGAAGATCAGCCATGATCTTATTGAATAGGCTTGAGGGGCCGTATGGCCTACTCCTCCAAATTCTTATGTCCTGTCCATTACCTGGAATCACTTGCTGGGGCAGTGTAGAGGGAGCTTTATTCTGTATCCAGCTCATGCTGCACCTTACCAAGAGCTCCTGATGTTGCTACAGGAGCAAAACTTGCAAATGTTCCATTTCCCAGCAAGGACATCCTTTAGTTTGTGATCAGTACTAAACCTGCGTATTAGTGGATTGCCCGAGGAGTTGCCCACAGTAAGTCAGATGATTGTTTATCGGAGTTTAGCACCCTATAATGCACAATGTATTATTTTGCTACGCTGGTGTTGTGTCGCTTTCGTCTGATCGTTGTTCAGTAAACACAGTCTCGGGGTTTCATTGTTGTTTGGCCAGAGACTTTGCAGACTGGATTCTGATCAGGTCGGAAGCACCTATCATTTTTTCCCTTTTTTTTTTAAAGATTGTTTCCATCTGTAAGGCAGAGTGACATCCAAGCACAAAGCCACAGATTCGGCCCCCTCATCCTTCCTCCCCTTTTCCCCTCTCCCCCATCTCTATCCTGTCCCCCTTCCATAATCCCCTCTCCTCTCCTCCACTATCTCCCTCCCCCTTTGCTACCTTACCGTTCTCCCATCCCGCAATCCCATCCCACGCTCCCCCTCTCCGGTCCTCTCGCTCTCCTGTGCCTCGTTCTCTCGCTCCCCTTCCCCCCCCTCCTCCCCTCCCCATTCCTCTCCTCCCCTCCCTCTCTGGAAAAACCACACTTGGTGTTTGCCTGTGGGATTGTGGAGAGTCAGCAATCAACTAGTACATTAAAAACACACTTGCTGAATCAGCACCGTGGCTGAGATCGATTTGGATCTTTTTACTGTAGCTTTTTGGAACAAGAAGAACAGTTTCTTTCCAGCTCACTGAAGTTTGAATACTTGCCCTGCCTTAACATCTTTTTTTAAAAATAATGAAATTTTAGCTTATTGAGGTGAGCGATGTCAGGCTGGAAAATGGAATATATTTCTATATCAGGCACCCGCGCCCCGATTTTAACTAGGGGCAGGAATCGGGGGTACGAGGTCCTCCTGTAATTAATCTTGGAATGACCCCCAATGCATTCTCCAAGCAAATGTAGTGCCATAGAAGGAATGGAGGGTCAGTCAGTGGAAGGGTCAGTGGGCCTCTCTCACCCAGCTTCTAGTGGCTGATTGTTACACGGTCTGGGAGCCAAGGGGAGTCCACAGAAGGAAATGGAGAGAAAAGTGATGAATAGTTTTCATAACATGGCACTACTGTGCGTGTGGCTGTAATAATATTTATTCAGTGCTCTTGCAGGAGCGTCTCGTTCCCAAATAACTACATTAAAGCAACATCACGGATAAGAGGCCTGACATTTTTGCTCAAAGTGCAAAAAGCTTTCTGTAAAGTATATATTTAGTGGAGATTGTCAATAACCCAACTGGCTTACAAAACAACGGGCGGGGAAGAAAAGAAAAGTTATTAGAGTTGTCACACGTGTGAATCATGAGGCCCCTCCCCCCACCAATGTCAATTATCATCAACCTGCCAAACAAGGAACAGAGTGGTTTCCAGATCTTTCAACGTGGTTGAGACACAACACAGACTTTTCTCTGATGTCAGAACTTCGCTAAGTAACGTCAACGATGTTGCCGACAATTACCGATTCTCTTGGCAGCCAATACACTCTGGAATGCTCTCCACTTGCCTGGATAAGTGCAGCTCCAACAACACTCAAGAACCTCAACACCATCCAGGACAAAGCAACCCGCTTGATTGGCGCCCCATCCACCACCTTAAACATTCACTGCCTCCACCACCGGCGTACCGTGGCTGCAGTGTGTACCATCTACAAGATGCACTGCAGCAACTCGCCAAGGCTCCTTCGGCAGCACCTCCCAAACCCGTGACCTCTTCCACCTAGAAGGACAAGGGCAGCAGGCGCATGGGAACACCACCACCTCCAAGTTCCCCATTCCAAGTCTCACACACCATCCTGACTTAGAAGTATATCGCCGATCCTTCATCGTCGCTGGGTCAAAATCCTGGAACTCCCTCCCTAACAGCACTGTGGGAGTACCTTCACCACACGGACTGCAGCAGTTCAAGAAGGCGGCTCACCACCACCTTCTCAAGGGCAACTAGGGATGGGCAATAAATGCCGGCCTTGCCAGCGACGCCCACATCCCATAAACGAATTAGAAAAAATATGGGTGGCGGACATCTTGGTAAGCATGTGGGAAATAAAAGATGTTTTGGCCGCGCTTCAGATGTAAAACAGCTTTGTGTTCGTCACAACTGCACTCCAGATGACTGTAACTGCAGACATGACCAGATGTGATCCCTCACCTTGAAACCACTTCCCACATTCCAATGGCTTGGTGATATCAATTTTTACGATGTGCTGCAAGATTTTGTGCCGCAGAGGATGTCTATATCTGTTCCCACTGCTTTTCAGTTGTAGGATTCGCCTATCTCGGGTCACAGCCCCAAGCCTCCTGCAACTCTTACATTTAAAAAGAAAAAATTGCTCTTGGGATGTGGGCGGCCCAGGCTAAGCCACATTTATCGCCCCATCTTTAGTTTCCTTGAGAAAGGGGAGCCACCTTGAACCGCTGCAGTCTTTGTGGCGATGGCATTTTCATGATGGCGTTAGGGAGGGAATTCCAAGATATTGACCCCAAAACAATGAAGGAACGGTGTGACGGATGTCCCAAGTCAGGATGACGTGCAACCTGGAGGTGATGGCATTCCCAGAACATTGCTGCTCTTGTCCATTTTGGTGGTAGTAGTCGCAAGGCAGGGAGATGCGGTTGAAGTGACCTTGGTGAGTTGTTGCATCTGCTGCAGCCACAGGGCACTGACGGTGGATATTGAGCCCAGTGGCAGAACAATTGGCTTCAGCTTTCTCGACTGGGAAGGGGACAAACTTCACCAGGATTTAGGTTCCTGGATTGTTACCCAGCGACATTTGCTGGAAATGCGTGCATGTGGAGGTTGAGTGAGGATAGGTGCGTGCTTGGTTGTGACCTCTTCCAAGGGTGACAAGCCCATCAATATTCATGGCCTAGCTTCATACGTAGAACCTGGTAGTGAGGGCTTGTGGAACCGTGCTCCAGCAGGCGATCACCACCTTCATGCTTGAAGGAAGAAAAGTGAAGGGAAAAGAAGACAATAAAATGACCCCTTCCTGCCTTGGTTGGATAAGACGACAGTTGATGATCATAAGAATTCTGCATTGTCTACAGCTGAGCCTCGTCTTAGAAACATAGAAGATAGGAGCAGGAGTAGGCCATTCGGCCCCTCGAGCCTGCTCCGCCATTCAATGAGATCATGGCTGATCATCCAAATTCAGTACCCGGTCCCTGCTTTCTTCCCATATCCCTTGATCCCTTTAGCCTTAAGAAATATATCTAACTCCTTCTTGCATATATTTAATGAATTGGCCTCAACTGCCTTCTGTGGCAGAGAATTCCACAGGTTCACCACTCTCTTATCCTTAGACTGTGATCCCTTAAGTCTCATTGTGAAAGTGGAAATAAACACGACGCGAGTTCTCCAGTGGCTTGATATAAGTAAATGCGCCGAGCCATGTAGCCCAGGGTGGTCCCAGGTACGTGCTAAATTAGCTGGTCTCAGTTAAAGTAGGTGCTATGATTGGTTTCCATGCTGCTGCATTAGAGGGGGGAATAATTGAGAAGGGTTGTGAAGTTGTTTACAATTGAACAGACTCCCCAAATCCTTTCCACCATCGACAAGGCACAAGTAAGGAATGTGATGGAATACTCTCCACTTACCCTGGATGAGTGCAGCTCCAACAACACTCAAAAAGCTCGACACCAACCAGGACAAAGCAGCCCGCTTGATTGGCACTCCATCCACCACCTTAAACATTCACTCCCTCCACCACCGGCATACTGTGGCTGCAGTGTGTACCGTCTACAAGATGCACTGCAGCAACTCGCCAAGGCTCCTTCGGCAGCACCTCCCAAACCCGCAACCTCTGCCACCTAGAAGGACAAGGGCAGCAGGCGCGTGGAAACAGCACCACCTCCAAGCTCCCCTCCAAGTTACGCACCATCCTGACTTAGAAATATATCGCCGATCCTTCATCGCCGCTGGGTCAAAATCCTGGAACTCCCTCCCTAACAGCACTGTGGGAGCACCTTCACCACACGGACTGCAGCGGTTCAAGGCGGCTCACCGCCACCTTCTCAAGGGCAACTAGGGATGGGCAATAAATGCTGGCCTTGCCAGTGACGCCCACATCCCATAAAGGAATTTTTTTTTCAAGAACAGTCCGGCAACCATCGTCGTCTGGATCTGCACGTGAAGAATGGGCATTCAGGCAACACCTTGCACTTATAGGCCGAGAAATTTATCTCGGGCGGCGTAAGACGGTGACTGCAGTGGAACTGAATACCAGGCGCTGTGTATAATGGGCGGACGATCCGACGTATAACGGGCAGGCAATCCGACGTATAACAGGCGGGCGATCTGACGTATAACAGGCGGGCGATCTGACGTATAACGGGCGGGCGATCCGACGCCGCCTGTTTTTGCGCCGCCGCCCGAGACTAATTTCTGGGCCAATAGGATTACCTTTAACGGAGAAGAACGTCCTCAAGGGCGCTTCACAGAGGCAAGACACCAGGGAGCCGCTGGCCTCCCCTGTGGCACAATCCCTCCGCACGAGTCAATGCCTTGAAGGTGCTGGGGACTCGGTGGAAAGAGTCCACGACGAGAAGTGACGTCTGATTAAAAGCCAAGAGCGTGTGCTGGCGAGAGAGTGGAGGAACCTGATGTTTGGCTTGATCTTGGAATCCTCACTTCAAGCAGTTGGAAACGGTACAAATCAGGGGATCAAACGCAAGTCGACGGATACTCGGCTCGATCCAGATGGAGAGAGCTGAGTCACTTATCTCCGTTTTAATTTAGTTGTCTAATTCCACCTGTGCTAAAGCAAGCAGTGCAGCAAATGCCAGTTTTCATGACCCACTACCACACATTGGTGAGCCCCCCCACCCCCCTGCTGCCCGACAGGGCTGTGCCAGAGAGTCCTGCTTGAGTCATCCTGCACAAATTGGCAGGATCGCCAGACAAATGATCACATTCAGACTGTTTTATGAATCACATTTTCTCTTTTTTTATTTAGTCTTTCTTGGCAAGGAACTCAAATTACAGCTTTCCTCATTTATTTATTTTTTTTAAAAACAGCTGCTCGGGAAGTTGTTCCTTTTAAAATTCTGAACACACCATGATGTGCTTGCAGCTGTCGGGATGTTGCAGGACAGTGACATTCTTTGAAGCTTGGGGGTGGGGGGGAAGAGTTGTAACGAGGCTCTAGTGAATGAAAAGAACGCAATTAAGGGGAGTTTCTCCAGACTAGGCCCGTGCACTTTGACCTGTGTTTTATCGGTTCTGTTTTGGCTCTCGAGGGGGTCAGTTGTGCAGGATCCACAATATCGAGGGATGCGTGGAATTCCGCGCCCGTTCCTGTTGAGAGACCTTGTTAGAAAATGCGAGTGTGTAGAGATGTGTAGGGTGAGGGCAGCAATGGGCTCCGCTGTGATTGAACCATTCATTTCCACCTCATAGAATTTCAAACCAATCCCACCCTGCCTTTGATGTTTTAAAAAGCTTCCTGTTTACAACACTTCACTTCCTGTTGTCCTCTTTCTGCCACACTTTCCTGTCAACTTTTCCCCCCCATTCGAATCATAGAAGCTTGCAGCACAGAAGGAGGCCATTCGGCCCGTCGTGCCTGTGCCGGCTCTTTGAAAGAACAATCGTGCTCAGTCCCACACCCCCGCTTTTTGTCCGTAACCCTGCAAGTTCCTCTTCCTCGAGTACCTGTCCGACTCCCTTTTAGAAATACCCTTTTGAATTCCTGTATGTAATTGGAAAAACTGCCTAAATAAACTTCTCATGTTGTACTTCCATCCCTCCTGCCACTTTAGCACCTCAGTTTTGCGTTTCCCAGCTGTTCCGTCTGTAATGCACAGAAATCTTCGTAAAATTATTGGCCTAAAAATTCGGTTGCTTTGCGCCTCCTAAAAGGGCCCCGCTCACGCCCCGGCCCCGATCTTTGGGAGCGCCCCCCTGACTTGCTGCCGGACGCAAATTAAAGGCGAGGTGCCGGGCGGCCATTTTTGTTGCTGGCCGCCTGCCAGCATCTTGCCCCCTGTTGCCGTCCCCGTCCTCCTGACCAGCCACCCCCGCGGAGTGCCGGCTGCGCTCCGTGAGCCCGGCACTTCTCTCGAGTGCCGGGCTCTTTTGCCGGCACTCCGATCCCGGTGGCCCAGCTGGGCCCCAGGTTGCGCTGCGCAAGGCCCCTCCCCTTTAAGAAGGGGAGGAAGGCCTGCAATACCGCGGCACGACATTCCCTTGCTTCCAGCAGCACCCCGCTTCACTCTTGGGGCGCTACCGATGAATTTCGGCCGCGGGGACACTAATTTTTTCGGGGCGAGACTCAATTTTTCCCCCCTTATGTTTGCAGCCCGGGTCCAATTATCTCCCAATCGCCAACCCTAAAGACCACACTTGGACTTGACTCTCCACAGATTAACTAGTAGACTATGAAGAGTGGCCACTTGAGTGAGGGAACGAGAGAGCGACCACTGGCTGTGGAAGCAAACCCCCTCCCCATCCCCTCACCACATGAGTCGGCGCCTTCAGGAGTTGGGCAGTAAATTGGGGAGGTGAACAGTTTCAGGCAGTGGAGAGGGCTGGAAATTGGACCTCGCACATAAACTGCGCCTCGTGGGAGAAGAAACTCCTTGCGTCAGTCTTCCAGCCAAGGTTCTGTCGCATGATAATCTGGCTCTGCTTTACTGAGTGATGTTCAACAAAGTAATTATGCAGGAAGCTTGTATTTGAAAGCAGTAGGACAGCATCCCACCACAGGTGCAAGTAAATAACATACGTTGATCTGCTGATCCACCTCATAGCTTATTTCCTGCAGTAAACATTAAAATGATCATAAATTATAGCTCCCAGTGAGGGACGCAAACTAACACTTGGATATGAACCAGTGAAAATTATATGGGAGAGTGCTTCGCTTTTACACGGCAAAGGTTTTCTGCTAGAAAATAGTGATGTCATGTCTTCGAGCTAACACCCTTGCTCGGTACTGCTAGTGTGCAGACTGGAGCTGTGTGCAGACTCTTTTTTTTAAAAAGACTGGAACATTCTGGTTTTGTGTTATTGTTGGACGTGAGGTAGAATTGTGACACCAAAACACAGAAACATAACGATTGTTTTAGTATTTAACGCTCCTGAGCTCAGCACCGTGGCTAAGTTGGTAAATTGGATTGCCTGGTGTTTTACTGAACTGGACTGACCAGGTCTGATCTCCAGCCTGCTGAGTGAGGGTAACGTAGCTGCTGTGGCCGTTGAAGGGAAGAAGAACGAAAGAAAGAATTATATATCGCTCTTCACAACCTCAGGGTGTCCCAAAGTGCTTCACAGCCAATGAAGTACTTTTGAATTGTAGTCACTGTTGTAATGTAGGACACAGTTGCAATGTAGGACAGTTTGCGCACAGCAAGCTCCCACAAACAGCAATGTGATAATGACTGGATAAATCTAATTTTTTTAGTGATGTTGATTGAGGGATAAATATTGGCCAGGACACCGGGGTGAACTCCCCTGCTCTTCTTCGAAATAGTGCCATGGGTTCTTCTACACCCACCTGAGAGAGCAGATGGGACCTCGGTTTAACGTCTCATCCGAAAGACGGCACCTCCGACAGTGTAGCACTCCCTCAGTACTGCACTGGCTTGTCAGCCTAGATTTTTGTGCTCAAGTCTATGGAGTGGGACTTGAACCCACAACCTTCTGACTCAGAGGTGAGGGTGCTGCCCACTGAGCCACTGACAATGTAGGACACTTGTTACTATGTAGGTTACTGTTGGAATGGAATGGAGGCGTTCACGGTCAGTCTCCGCACTCCTGGGCTGGGGAGGGTAAAACTCAGCCACGGTTCTTGCACCTGATCATTGGATCATTGCCCTGTGAGTGTGCACGTGTGCGTGCGTGTGTGGGGGGAGCTGCTGGTGATGACTGGATTGGGCTCAGTTGAGAGCCCTCCCGCGCCCCATCAATCAAGTGGCATGCTGACACTCGGACTGGGGTCTCTCGCATCTGCACTCGCCAGGCTGCCATTTTCCGCCCGCGTTAACGAGCGGGAGCACCGACCCGCTCAGAAGCTGGAGACTGCTCCGCCTCGCTGTCGAGGCTCACGTGCTCAGAGCGGCCACTCGCCGGGGGTGGGGGGGAAGGCCTGTGGAACCCCGCCCCAACAGGAGGCTGTGATTTCAGGAGAGGAGAGGAGAAAACTGGGGAGGATAGAATCTCACAGCACAGAAGGCGGCCATTCGACCCATCGTGCCTGTGCCGGCTCTTTGAAAGAGCGATCCAATTAGCCCCACTCCTCTGCACTTTTCCCATAGCCCTGCAAATTTTTCCTTTCCAATTATCTATCCAATAGTCTTTTGAAAATTCCTATTGAATCTGTTTCCACCGCCCTTTCAGGCACCGCATTCCAGATAACAGCATACCTGGACGTATCTCATAGTGTATTTCTTTCTTGCAGTGAGGAATATAAGAAGGTTTACCCCAACCGAGACCTGATGGCGTTCTCAGTCCGCCCCCTGCTAGTGTTCCCCACTCACTACACCGGAGACCCTGAATGGCTCAGCGACACCGAAACCTCCACCATCTGGGACGATGACTCAATGAAGACGGATTGGAGCGGCTCTCAGAAGACGGTGAAGGACTCGCAGACGGGAGCCTCGCGTCAGTCCATTGGGTCTGCCTCAAGGGATGAACTGTAATTCTCAGGTCAGTGTAAGAAAAGAAAAAGGTGACTCTTTTCCGTAGCCTCGGGGTGGGGGGGTAAAACAACCTTGGAACTGCGTATGAACGTCGAAACTACTCCCCTCCGCCCCACCCATCACTGCCATGACCTTAAATTCCTTTTGCCCCGATGGCTCAGTTAGTAAATGTGCTGCCCAGTGTGGGCTGCGCCATTCAGCCGAGTAAAAGCCTTGGGTTCAATTCCCAGCCTGTGCTGATCTGATTGGCCTCACCGCATCCTCGGCTAAGGAGGGAGAAAATTGGGTTACAGTCCCTGCTTCAACGCGCTTCATTGCACACTGGTTGATGACTTGGCCATGACGTGGGAGCTCGTCATCTTTTTTGGGGGGGGAAACAACAACAACTTGTATTAAAATAGCGCCTTTAACATAGTAAACACGTCCCATGGCGATTCACAGGAGCGATTATCAAACAAAGTTTGACACCGAGCCACAAAAGGAGATACTAGGACAGAGGTAGGGTTTAAGGAGTGTCTTAAAGGAGGAGGGAGAAGTGGAGAGGTTCGGAGAAGGAATTCCAGAGCTTAGGGCCCAGGCAGCTGAAGGCACGGCCGTCAGTGGTGGAGCAACGAAAATCGGGGATGCGCAAGAGGCCAGAATTGGAGGAGCGCAGAGATCTCGGAGGGTTGTAGGGCTGGAGGAGGTTACAGAGATAGAGATAGGGAGGGGCGAGGGCATGGAGGGATTTGAAAACGAGGATTGGTGACATCACAGCGAGCGACCCATGACATCACAGCGGGCAACCCATGACATCACAGCAAGTGGCCCGTGACATCACAGCGGGCGGCGCGTGACATCACTGCGATTGACTGGCAGCGCCAGTTCAGGGGATGGGACCAGAAACACGTGAACTTGGCCAACAGCATTTGCTGGACGGCTGAAGTTGGATATTACCCCTGGGGATTTGTAAAGTTATCTTTCAGTAAGTGTTTTTTGAGTCTGGTTAAAGAGTCAGAGGTGTTGGGAAATACTGGCTCGGTGTAAGGAATGCTGAAGTATTATTTATTTACACTGTGTGAATACAGAACAGTGAAAACATTGCAGTTATGCATCTGACTCTACAGGGTAGTGGATACTGTGTATTGATATAATGCCCCTGTACTCGGATACAAAAACCGCTGCTTTAAACTTATTTTTACAATGTGCGATGTGTGGTCCGGTAGTTAAAGCAGGGACTACAAACCCCATAGCGTGGTTTGACCATAATAGTGGCTCTCAAACTCTTCCTTATGGAGGAAACCCCTGCAAATATAGACATACTCTGCAGGACCCCCTGCAAAAACTGGCACACTCCGTCTCCCAGTACTCCGTGCAAATATTGAAACATCGCCCAGGACCCTCTGTAAATATTGCCATTCTACAAATACTGACACACTGAAGATGCATTGAAAATATCGACCTGTTCTCGGAGACCCCCTGAAAATATCGACCTGTTCTCGGAGACCCCCTGAAAATATCGACCTGTTCTCGGAGACCCCCCTGAAAATATCGACCTGTTCTCGGAGACCCCCTGAAAATATCGACCTGTTCTCGGAGACCCCCCTGAAAATATTGGCTGCTCCCAGGGACCCCTTGGCCAAATTTAGTATGGGCTGTAGAAAGGAAATCATTTTACAAAATGCTTCTAATTATTAGTACGCAGCAACAGCAATAATGGGGCCGGCTTGAACTCTGCCCTCCCAAAAGAAACCAGGTGGGCAGGCAATTAAAATGGCCGGTGGGTCTTACACACCGAGGCTCCGCTGTCTTCCTACGGGTTCTGATTTTAGCCTCTTTAGATTTCCCCCGATCACGAGTGTTCTCCCGAGACCCCCTCCCCCCACCACGAGGGCCCTCCCGAGACCCCCTTCCCCCACCACGAGTGTCCTCCCGAGACCCCCGCCCCCCACCACGGGGGCCCTTCCGAGACCCCCGAACACGGGGGCCCTTCCGAGACCCCCGAACACGGGGGCCCTTCCGAGACCCCCGAACACGGGGGCCCTTCCGAGACCCCCGAACACGGGGGCCCTTCCGAGACCCCCGAACACGGGGGCCCTTCCGAGACCCCCGAACACGGGGGCCCTTCCGAGACCCCCGAACACGGGGGCCCTCCTGAGACCCCCTCCCCCGATCACGAGGGCCCTCCCGAGACCCCCTCCCCCGATCACGAGTGTCCTCCCGAGACCCCCTCCGTCGACAAACAGAAATCCCGTCGGAGAGAAGAGCAGAACTTCTTCAAGGTGGGCATTCCTGGAAGAGAGGTGGCATCGATTGTCTGCTGGGTAAAGCCCACCCCAACCTATGACTGTAAGGTGTGAGCCGTGGCTCAGTGGGTAGCCCCCTCGCCTCATGAGTTAGAAGGTTGTGGGTTCAAGTCCCACTCCAGAGACTTGAGCACCAAAGTCTAGGCTGACCCTCCCAGTGCACTGCTGAGGGAGTGCTGCACTGTCGGAGGAGCTGCCATTCGGGTGAGATGTTAAACCGAGGCCCCGTCTGACCTCTCCCATGGCATTATTTCGAAGAAGAGGGGTGTTCTCCCCCAGGGTCCTGGGGCCAATATTTATCCCTCAACCAACATCACTAAAAAACAAAAACAGCATCAGTAAAACAGATTATCTGGTCATTATCACATGGCTGTTTGTGGGAACTTGCTGTGCGCAGATTGTCTGCTGCCTTTCCCTACATTACAACATAGTCGCTGTTGTAATGTAGGAAACTTGGCAGCCAATTTGCGCACAGCAAGCTGAGCCACTTTGTCCCAACTCTGGGAAGTGTGAGTGCAGACACCGGAAGAGGACAGGATTGGGCTTGGTTATGGTTCTCTTCCTCACCTCCCCCCAACCCCCCTTCGCACCACCTCCCCCCAACCCCACTTTGCACCACCTCCCCCCCCCCCCCCCCAACCGTATAGCCTGCAACGGTATAAGTCTGTCTACACTCCATATATACACTCTCGCAAAGAGCAGTAGTTGCTAGCTCACTTAATCATTTTAAATCTGCGATCAATAGATTTTTGCTAGACCAGGGTATTAAGGGATATAGAACCAAGGCAGGTGGATGGAATTAAGATACAGATCAGCCATGATCTCATTGAATGGCGGAACAGGCTCGAGGGGCTGAATGGCCTCCTCCTGTTCCTAGGTTCCGTATATGGAGCATGATCAGTCAGGCTATGTACCCAAGGGCATCTCTGGAACTGTATCCCAGCAACAAGTAGAAGCGGGGTGGAGGGAGAGGGAAGAAAAACTTCTAACCAAAAAGGGAACAGATTTCCTCTCTAATTTAATTTTTTTTTTAAACCCTAATTTTACTTTCAGTTTTCAGAAAATGAACTTTTTGCGGAGGCTGACGATTCAGACGGACAGCACTGTCAAACCGTGAATGAAGATTGCCCAGCTGCAATGTTGTGAACTTCAGTCAAAGCTCATCTGCCAGACAAAGTCCACACAGCTAAAGAGATGAACCTGGACGGCGAGCAAAATTGTTCGAAACCCCCTTCCAGCACGTTGCATGTGTGAAACGTGGAAGTGTTACCCAGCAACAAAAAGGCACAGGAGGCACAGCCCTGAAAGGCGTAGCATTGAATAATATACAGGAAAGGACCACCCAACTCTTCAACGAGAGAAAAGAAACATTGTGTGTGTAGATTTTTGTTAACCAAAGGAATTAAGGGATGTGGAGAAAAGGCCGGTATATGGAGTTAGGCTACAGATCAGCCAGGATATCATTGAATGGCGGAACAGGCTCGAGGGGTTCAATGACCACCTCATGTTCCTAGATAGTTCCTTCAAGACCTTTGAACCACACAAGCCAAATTTCCAACCTCCTCCCACCTCCCCGAACCCTCCCCTCCCCCAGTGTCTCATTGTTTAGGACAGTAGGATAAAGAATGACTTTGCTTGAATCAAACTTCATGCAGGATCTCCAGCTGGTGCTGTGTCTCCCTCAGTGTCCTACTGCCCTGAGAGGCTATCTCCACCAGGCCATTTATGCATAGACAAGGCTGCAGTTATAGCGCTCGGGTTGAGGAGATGAGATTGGATGCCAGGGAAAGAGGGAAGACATGAGCTAAGAGTCACGATGGGCCGAATGGCCTCTTGCTGTGCTCTATGATTCTATGAAGTTGGGTGAACAATACTTGCAAAACTCATGGGCAGTGAAAAGTGTGACACAAATGAAAGATGCTGAAAGGCATTGGAGACCATTCCCCTTGAATAAATGCACCCACACTCCAGCACACCCCCCCCCCCCCCCCCCCGATGGCCTTGTGCCTACAGCTATGGTACCAGCTACGGTACAAACCAGAGGTCCCAGGTTTGATGCCTGGTCCGTGCTGAGTTAGCTGATCTTAGCTGGGTTGGTGAGGGTGGCAGTGCTACTCTAGGCTTGCGTGGAGTCCCTGAGCTAAAGAGGAGGAAAAAAATACCAGCCAGGCGCCACACCCCACCCCTCCCCTCACCCCCTCTGCTCCTGATTGAAGATCCAGTGATTCCTGTTGGAAAGCATGTGTGCGCGGACACTGGGTGAGGACGGGGCCAGTTCCTCCATGGTTGGCGGCACTTGGTGCCCACGCTCTTGCATAGAGGGGGTGAAATTGGTCTACACCAGTAGCGCAAAACGGGCTCCTAGCGAGGCGGCAGCCCGTTTTACACTCTGCCTGGTTTTCTTACCCATTGACTTCAATGACCTGTGGTCCTGATGTCAGAGGGTTCCTGCTGCCCGCACCCCAGCCATAGCCTTGCTTTCAGGGCAGGTAATAAAATTGAAGGGGAATAAAAAGGTTAATTCCAAACACGCACTACTAGATTTAGATTGGCACCACTTAACCTCGCTATGAATGTCAATGTTCCCATTTAGCTGCACGGCTGTATGAAGCTCCCGCGCAGGCCCCTCGCCGGTTTCTTAATGGAAAAACCGCGCTTGTGCAGAAGGTTGAACGGGCCACGCAACCCCTTAAAGGGGCCCCACCCCCCTCCAAAAAAAAAATTAGAGGGAACATTGGTCACTGTCCTGGGTGGGAGGTGAACAGCTCAAAATGATGAGCTACAAGAGTTCGTTTTTTGTATTTAAAAAAAAGCGCTCAGCTTACATTTACGGAGATAAAAGAAAATATTGTACCGAACAAGAAAAGGCCTATCAACTGCAAAAAGCCTGATCTATACAACAGAGCTTGTAAAGTTACCAGCCTCCCAGATCCCCTTATTTTCGCCTCCCGGCCATCTCCTGTTCTAAATCCGATACCTTTGTTAAAATTAAATCTTTTTTTTCTCTCCCTTGTTAAATCCCTGGGGTTTAGAGGGCTGATGTGGGAAGACTGGAGCAACTCGAGCTTTTTGGCCTTAAAAAGGAGACATCTGTACAGGTGCATATGACAATGAGCGGAATAAAAAGGGTAAATCCTGAAGCATTCGTTCAAGTTAAAACCTGAGCGTGTAACAGAGGCGGGTGCAGGTTTAAACTGATGAAAGACAAACTCATCAAAGCCCTGGTTAGACCACACCTGGAGCACTGTGTTCAGTTCTGGGCACCGCACCATAGGAAGGATATATTGGCCTTGGAGGGAGTGCAGCGTAGGTTTACCAGAATGATACCCGGACTCCAAGGGTTAAATTACGAGAAGAGATTACAGAAACTAGGGCTGTATTCCCTAGAATTTAGACGGTTAAGGGGTGATCTGATCGACGTTTTCAAGATATTAAGGGGAACAGATAGGGTAGATAGAGAGAAACGGGCTGGGGAATCTAGGACTAGGGGGCATAGTCTAAAAATTGGAGCCAGGTCTTTCAGGAGTGAAATTAGGAAACACTTCTACACACAAAGGGTGGTAGAAGTTTGGAACAATCGGCAATTGATGCTAGATCAATTAATTTTAAATCTGAGATTGGTCGATTTTTGTTAATCAAGGGCTATGGGGTAAAGGGGCAGGTATATGGAGTTAGGTCGCAGATCAGCCATGATCTCACTGAATGGCAGAACAGGCTCGAGGGGGCTTAACGGCCTCCACCTGTTCCTAGGATCCTATGTTCAGGACTGATGTCAGGGGAAGCTCATCTCCGTACAAAGTGGAAGAACTCACAAAATGGACTCTGGGAAGTGGCAACCAAAGCTCTGGAATCGTTTAAGGAACGCTGGGGTGCTGCGATGGGAGCAGGGGGGAAGAAGACGCCCGAGTGCGGCCTTTCTGGCTGAGGGAGCTAGAACGGCCTCAAAATGGCCTCCCCTCGTCTGTATCCATCTTGCGCGTTGTGCTCTCGCTTTCAAATGTGCCTTTTAGAGCTGGAATTATTGCGTGAATGTTTTCCTGCTCCTGCACTCCCCCCCGGCGCAGAGCCTCAGTCGCCAGGAGTGCCGTCCGTCATTGACTTTTCCGTCAATAAATGGACAGAAAATTAGCAGCTGCCCTGCCTTTTTTTTTGCAGCCCACGCTCTCCGGAGGGCAAGGGCTCTACGCCAGGAGCAGGAGAAGCAGAAATGCTAGCCTTCTGTTCAAAGTATTTAAGGGGAAGTTCAGTAGCGCTGTTGTTGTGGAGATGTCGGTGCACTCAGTTTTTGTATTGGAGTTGCAGATCTCTTTGTGTACTGCATTTCACCATAAACCTGTGGAATTGTCTGGCTTGCATGTGGAGCATTTCTTGGGGATGGGTTAGTGTCGTATTAAGGAGTAATATTTTCTTCACCACACTTTTCACTGTTCAGCTGGTCTGAGTTTAAAAAAAATTCTTGTAAATTAAATATTTCTGTGTGTTTGTTTTTTTTTTACCACTCCAGAGATTTGAGCACACAAAATCGAGGCCGACCCTCCCCAGTGCAGTGCCGAGGGAGTGCTGCACTGTTGGAGGTGCCGTCTTTCAGATGAGATGTTAAACCGAGGCCCCCGTCTGCTCTCTCAGGTGGACGCAAAAGATCCCATGGCCACTATTTCAAAGAAGAGCAGGGGTGTTCTCCCTGGTATCCTGGCCAATATTTATCCCTCAATCAACATCACTAAAAACAGATTATCTTGTGGGGGACTACGGTCTCCCGCATAAAGAAATAGGCAACACAGCGAGCTACAAGAAATAGGTCTTTACTCCAACTCTCACAATACAGTACTGAATTCGTGAAGCCCGCGAACCTGTGATGACTCACGGATTGGTCATCCGCTGGAACCTGATTGGTTTTCCTTCTCTCAGCAGCAGGCAAGTCTGAACGTGCCTTATTCCTCTCAGCTTGCAACTGTCTTGCGGGGGGAGGGGAATACAGCAGTTAAAAGGGGATTATACAGGTTTATCTACATACACACAGTGTTTCCCCAATGTGGCAACGCCACATATGCCCCCCCAGAATCCTCGTTAACTGTAAAAGTCAGTCTCTGCGGAGGTTTGACGTAGCGGCTGTAGTAGCGTCGGCTGGTCTGGCGGCTGGTCTGCCGGCGAAGGTGGGGCGGCGGCCGGGAAGTAAGGTTCTGGCGTGGCTTGGTCATCTTGTGGGGCCGCCGCCAACGCGGGAGGTCTGCCCCGCCGTGGGGGGAAGAGCCGGCCGAAACGGGACGCTGAGGTCCAGGTGCGCAGGTTTGAGGTGGTCTACTGAAATAAGGTCCGGCTTCCCGCCGACGTCGATAAGAAAAGCTTTGTCTCCCGTCTCCAATACTGGGAAGGGGCCGGTGTATGGTGCCTGCAGCGGGCCTCTGTGCGCGTCCCGGCGCACGAAGACGAACTCCGCATGTCGTAAGTCTCGAGGCACGTAGGACGGCTGAGGGCCGTGTTGCGAAGTGGGCACTGGACGGAATTGCTGGGCCGCGTCCTGGTGCAGGGAAAGCTGTCTGGCGGCTGACCACGGCTCCGTTGTCAGGGGGAGGAAGTCGCCTGGTACTCTGAGCGGTTGGCCGTAGACCATCTCAGGCGCGGAGGTCCTCTTTGGGCGCGGTGCGCAATCCCAGGAGAACCCAGGGTACTTTGTCGATCCAGCTGGTGTCAGCCAGGCTGGCGCGGAGGGAGGCTTTCAAAGAATGATGAAAGCGCTCGCAGAGCCCGTTGGCCTGCGGGTGGTAGGCTGTTGTCCTGTGCAACTTGGTGCCGAGGCCGGTGGTGATGGCATTCCACAAGTGGGAGGTGAACTGGGGGCCTCTGTCCGAGGATATGTCGGTTGGCACGCTGAACCGGGCCACCCATGTCGAGACGAATGCTCGCGCGACGTCGGTCGTGGTGGTGGAGGCGAGGGGAACCACCTCGGGCCATCTGGTGGTGCGGTCGACGATCGTGAGCAGGTGTGTAAAACCGTGCGACGGCGGCAAGGGGCCTACCAGATCGACGTGGACGTGGTCGAAACGCCTCTCGGGCACCGGGAAACACTCCAATGGCGCCTTGGTGTGCTGCTGGACCTTAGTGCGCTGACACGCCACGCATGTGTTGGTCCAGTCTCTCACATCCTTGTGGAGTCCAGGCCAGACGAACTTGGCGGACATAAGTTTCTGAGACGCACGCATCCCTGGATGTGAGAGGCCGTGGATGATGTCGAAAACTCGCTTGCGCCAGGCGGATGGGACGACCGGCCTAGGCGAGGGGACTGAGACGTCGCACAGGAGGGTTGTGCCGGCTACGTGGAAGTGGATGTCGGCCAGGGTGAGGAATGTAGTTGACGTCCTGAGGGCCTGGATCTCCGCGTCGGCGGCCTGGTCTCTCGCCATGCTGGCGTAGTCGACGCCCAGGTGCACTGCGTGGAGCGAGGGTCTTGAGAGGCAGTCGGCCACAAAATTGTCCTTGCCGGCGACGTGGCGGATGTCCATGGTGAACTCGGAGCTGAAGTTGAGTTGGCGCTGTTGGCGCGCGGACCAGGGTTCGGTTACTTTGGCCATGGCGAAAGTGAGCGGCTTGTGGTCCATGAATGCGGTGAACGGCCGGCCTTCCAGGAGGAAACGGAAGTGCCGGATTGCCAGGAACAGGGCCAGGAGCTCTCTGTCGAACGTGCTGTAGGCCTGCTCGTTCTTGCGCAGCTGTCGGCTGAAAAATGCCAGTGGCTGCCACGCGCCTTCGACCCATTGTTGCTGGACGGCGCCGACGGCGTAATCCAAGGCGTCCATGGTGAGGGCGGTCTTGGTGCCCGGGATGGGGTGGGCCAGTAGTGTGGCATTGGCCAAGGCGCTTTTGGTCTGGTGGCAGGCTGTCGCCATCTCGCTGGACCAGGTGAGTTGCTCTTTACCCGTTTTGCCCCTGGTGGCTTCATAGAGGGGACGCATGAGTGCAGCAGCCTTGGGCACGAACCGGTGATAGAGATTGACCATCCCCAAAAATTCCTGCAGCGCCTTGACCGAGGTGGGCTGGGGAAAGTCCGCCACCGCCTGCACCTTGGCAGGTAGGGGAATGGCTCCCCTTGGCGAGATTCTGTGGCTGAGAAAGTCAATTTGGGCTGCTCCGAACTGGCATTTGGCCAGGTTGACGATTAGCCCGTGTTGGCTGAGGCGCTGGAAAAGGGAGCGCAAATGCGCGATGTGCTCGGCCTTGCTGGTGCTGGCCACGAGGATATTGTCCAGATAGACGAACAGGAAGCTCAGGTCCCGTAGGACGGAGTCCATGAGCCGTTGGAAGGCCTGTGCGGCGTTCTTAAGCCCGAAGGGCATGCGCAGGAACTTGAACAGTTCGAAGGGGGTGATGACCGCCGTCTTCTGGACGTCTGCGTGGTGGACGGGGACCTGATGGTAGCCGCGAATCAGGTCGACCTTGGAAAAGAGGGACCTTCCTGCTAGGTGTGCCGAGAAGTCTTGGATGTGCGGAATGGGGTATCTATCGGGCGTGGTGGTGTCGTTGAGCCGTCTGTAGTTGCCGCAGGGGCGCCAGCCACCGCCCGGCATGGGCACAATATGGAGGGGGGACGACCAAGGGCTGTTTGAGCGGCAGATGATGCCCAGTTTTTCCCAGCATGGCGAATTCTTCCTTGGCCACCGCCATCGTGGCTGGGTCCAGGCGTCTGGCTCGAGCGAACACTGGTGGTCCCGTAGTGGCGATGTGGTGCTCGACCCCATGCTTGGCTGCCGCGGCCGAGAAAGTCGGTTGTGTGAGCCTCGGGAAATCTGCGAGTAGGTGGGTGTAGTCGTCATGCGCCGGGGCGGAGCAGGACCCGACGAAGGCCGGGCTGTTGCTCTGCTGGCAGGCCAGTGAAGCGAAAGTTGCTGCGTCGATCAGGCGCCTGTCGCGGACGTCGACCAGGAGTCCGTGAGCGCAAAGAAAATCGGCGCCCAGCAAGGGATGTGCCACCGAGGCCATCACGAAATCCCACGTAAATCGCTGGCCGTTGAAACAAACCTCGGCCCGTCGCTTTCCGAAAGTAGCGATGGCTGCGCCATTTGCCACCACGAGGGGTGGGCCGCTGCGGCCTGCCTGGATGTTGAGCTGGGAGGCAGGAATTATGCTGCATTGGGCTCCAGTGTCGCAAAGGAATCTGCGCCCTGAAAGAGAGTCGGTTATGTACAGCAGTTTACCTGCAGTGCCGATGGCCATCGTGGCGGCGGGGGTGCGGTCGAGCGGGCCTAGGCGGCGGCGCGGGGCTGGTGCGTTGGTCCGGGCGGCCATCTTGGTTTGATCAAAAGAGCAGGGTGCTCTGCAGCGTTGGGCCTTGTGGCCGAAACGCGCGTGGTAGTAGCATAGTTCTGCGGCCTGGCGTGGCGGCGCGCGCTCGGTGGTGTCGGGGAGCCTCGCGGCTGCACAGCCGAGTTGGGCAATGGCGAAGACTTTGTCCGCGGCGGCTGCCAGTTGTACGCAGTCCACGATCGGGGACCCCGCGAGGGCAGTCTGTACCTGCTGAGGAAGCAGGCTGAGGAAAAGGGCCTGAAACAAGAAGCACTGCGGTTCAGAGCCCAGGAGCGCAAGCATCCGGCTCATCAACTGGGTCGGGGTAGAATCGCCGAGGCCTGGTAGTGAGAGAAGCCTGCGGGCCCTCTCCTCCCCGGACAGGCCGTAAGCCTGCAGCAAGCAGCCCTTAATGGTTGAGTACTTGCCGGTCTGTGGTGGGTTCCCCAGTAGGTCGAGAACTTCAGCGGCGGTAGAGCTTGCTAGTGCTGAGACTACGTGGAGGTACCTTTCTTCATCGTCTTGAACCCTGCGAAGGGTGAATTGGGCCTCCAAGTGCGCGAACCAAGCTAGTGCTTGGTGTTCCCAGAAGGTGGGGAGCTTCAAGGACGCGGCGCCGGCTGACAGGCTGCTGCTGGTTGCCATCGGGTCGTTGCTGGCCTCTGTAGGGCTGCGTGAGTCGGGGGCTTCGGCCGCCGACATTCGGGGTCACCAATGTGGGGGACTGCGGTCTCCCGCGTAAAGAAATAGGCAACACAGCGAGCTACAAGAAATAGGTCTTTACTCCAACTCTCACAATACAGTACTGAATTCGTGAAGCCCGCGAACCTGTGATGACTCGCGGATTGGTCACCTGCTGGAACCTGATTGGTTTTCCTTCTCTCAGCAGCAGGCAAGTCTGAACGTGCCTTATTCCTCTCAGCTTGCAACTGTCTTGTGGGGGGAGGGGAATACAGCAGTTAAAAGGGGATTATACAGGTTTATCTACATACACACAGTGTTTCCCCAATCTGGTCATTATCACATTGCTGTTTTTGGGAGCTTGCTGTGCGCAAATAGGCTGCCGCGTTTCCTACATTACAACAGCGACTACACTTCAAAAGTACTCATTGACTGTAAAGCGCTTTGGGACGTCCGGTGGTCGTGAAAGGCGCTATAGAAATGCAAGTCTCTTTTTCCCTCCTTCTACTTCCCTTCACCCCTCATTTCCTGGATAAAGATGCATTTCATTCTCAACGTTAATCAAGACAAGTATCTGTGGAATTCTATTGATGGCTCAGTTGGTGATTATATTCCTGGTATGGTACTGAGTCATACAGACCAGAAACAACAACTTGCATTTATATAGCACCTTTAATGTAGTAAAATGTCCCAAGGAGCTTAATCCAACATGAAATTGACACCTAGCCGAAGCAGACGTTAGAACAGGTAACCAAAAGCTTGATCAAAGAGGTAAAAAGAAAAAGACTTGCATTTATATAGCGCCTTTCACAACCTCAGGATGTCCCAAAGCACTTTACAGACAATGAAGTACTTTTGAAATGTAGTCACTGTTGTAACGTAGGACACACAGCAGCCAATTTGTGCACAGCAAGCTCCCACAAACGGCAACATGATAAGGGCCAGATAATCTCTTTTTTTAGTGATGTTGATTGCGGGATAAATATTGGCCAGGACACTGGGGAGAAATGCCCTGCTCTTCTTCAAAATAGTGCAATGAGATCTTTTCTGTCCACCTGAGCGGGCAGACAGGGCCTCAATTTAACATCTCATCCAAAAGACGGCACATTTTAAGGAGCATCTTCAAGGAGGAGGGAGAGGCAGAGGGGTATAGGGCCTAGATGGCTGAAAACATGAAGATGGGGTATGCACAAGAGGCCAGATTTATAGGAACACAGAGTTCCTTTTTTTTAAGAGCTAGGACAGCAGTGGGAGCACTACAGTTAGCCTCAGTGCCTCTAGGTGAGGGAGTCTATAAAAAAATTATAGGGTTCCTATCCAGAGTTGCTATTTATTGTCCCGTGCTGTAAGCGAACATGTGTGGATATTGGGTGAAAATCGGATTGGTCTCCACAGTTCAGTAGCCGCCTGCCACTGACTGCCTGGCCTCACACAGGAACAATGGCTTCAGTAGAGCTACCAGTGCTTGTAAAACATACCTCAGTATGAGTCAGCAACTTGATGAGCAAAAAAGATAATGTTGCCATCAAGACCATTTTGAGAGGGTTTCTCACTGTAAGTCATAGAGTCATGGCTGGAGTGTCCCCATCAGGACTCATTTTAAAGATTAAAACAGTTCAAAGGACATTCATTGGTTGTAAAGCACTTTGGGACAGACCTTAATACTATATGAGACATATTAGACAGTGGGAAGAATAGTTCTGTTTACAAAGTATCTACAGCACAGAAACAGGCCATTCAGCTCCACACGAGCCTCCTCCCACCCTTCTTCATCTTACCCCATCAACATACCTTCCTATTCCTTTCTCCCTCATGTGTTTATCTAGATACCCATTAAATGCATCTATGCTATTCATATCAACTACTGCTTGTGTTAGCGAGTTCCATATTCTAACCACTCGCTGGGTAAAGAAGTTTCTCCTGAATTCGCTGTTGGATTTTTTAGTGACTAGCTTATATTGATGGCCCCTAATTTTGGTCTCACCCACAAGTGGAAAAATCTTCTTTACGCCTACTACCCTATCATAGAATGGTTACAGCATGGAAGAAGGCCATTCGGCATGTCGAGCCCGTGCCGGCTCGCTGCAAGAGCACTTCAGCTAGTCCCACTCTCCCGCCTTTTCCCCGTAGCCCTGCAAATTTCTTTCCTTCAGATACTTATCCAACTCCATTTTGAAAGCCGTGATTGAATCTGCTTCCACCACCCTTTTAGGCAGTGCATTCCAGATCCTAACCACTCACTGCATAAAAAAGTTTTTTCTTATGTCGCCTTTGGTTCTTTTGCCAATCACCTTAAATCTGTGTCCTCTGGTTCTCGACCCTTCTGCCAATGGGAACAGTTTCCCTCTACTCTGTCCAGACCCCTCATGATTTTGAACACCTCTATCAAATCTCTCAATCCTCTGCTCTAAGGAGAACAACCCCAGCTTCTCCAATCTATCCACGTAACTGAAGTCCCTCATCCCTGGAATCATTCTCGTAAATCTTTTCTGCACCCTCTCTTAAGGCCTTCACATCCTTCCTAAAGTGTGGTGCCCAGAATTGGACACAATACTCCAGTTGAGGCCGAACCAGTGTTTTATACAGGTTCATCATAATTTCCATGCTTTTGTATTCTATACTTCTATTCATTAAGCCCAGGATCCCGTAAGGTTTTTTAACTGCTTTCTCAACCTGACCTGTCAACTATTAAATCCTTTCATAAACTTAAAGATCTCTATCTGGTCACCCCTCAGATTTTTATCCCTCTGTGCACAGACTGCTGTATTTGCCTACATAAAAAGTGACACTTGGGGGACTTCAAGGATTAAGTTACGAGGGTTGTAGTCCCTAGAATTTAGGTGAGGGGTGATCTGATTGAAGTTTTAAGGATATTAGGGGGAACAAATAGGGCAGATAGAAACTAGTTCCCCTGGTTGGAGAGTCTAGGACTAGGGGGCAGAGCCTAAAAATTAGAGCCAGACCTTTCAAGAGTGAAACCAGGAAACACCCCTACACACAAAGGGTGGTAGAAGTTTGGAACTCTCTTCCGCAAATGGCAATTGATGCCAGGATGCTTGTTAATTTTAAATCTGAGATGGATAGATTTTTGTTAACCCAGGTTATTAAGGGATATGGGGCAAAGGCGGGGATATGGAGTTAGGTCGCAGATCAGCCACAATCTGGTTGAGTGGCGGAACAGGCGAGGGGCTCAATGGCCTGTTCCTAGGTTGCTGAGCATATGAAAGGCACTCTTTAAATGCGAGTGTTTCACATTTCCTAAAGTTGAAGGCTCTGATAGATGCATTAAAAAATACAACACTGGAAGTGATGACAAGTCTTGAGCTGTGCACGGCACGTGGTGAGAGGTGGGTGGAGCCCTACGAATGAGATATCGCGAGAGTTCGCGGACCCGGCGCGTTGTGCGCACGCGTAGTAAGTAATCCCGTTGCTATGGCCCAGCGGCTGCTTAGCAACGGGCCAGCGGCCGGGAGAGAGGGAAGGTAGGGCGGCCGCAGGAGGAAGAGAGAGACTTTGCTCGGCCGCACGGGCAGCAGCGCAAGCATGCCGCCCAAAAAGAAAGAGAAAAATGTACTGAGTGACGATAAATTCGAGTCGCTGACCGTCATGGAGCGGGAGCTGTACATCATCCAGGTCAAGGACCTGGAGAGCAAGGTGACCAAGTAAGTGGGGCAGGGACAATCCTGGGAGCCACACTGTGCAAGGCCAGCATTTATTACTGCCCATCCCTAACTGCCCTTGTCAGCTGTGGCTCACTTGGGCAGCACTCTCGCTTTCCAAGTCAGAAGGTTGTGAGGTTCAAGTCCCCACTCCAGAGCACATAAAGCTAGGCTGACACTCCCCAGTGCAGTGCTGAGGGAGTGCTGCTCTGTCGGAGGTGCCGTTTTTCGGATGAGACATTAAAACTGAGGCCCGTCTGCTCTCTCAGGTGGACATAACAGGATCCCATGGCCACTATTTCGAAAAAGAGCAGGGGAGTTATCCCTGGTGTCCTGACCAATATTTATCCCTCAACTAACAAAAACAGATTATCTGGTCATTATCACGTTGCTGTTTGTGGGAGCTTGCTGTGTGCAAATTGGCTGCCGCGTTTTCTACAGTACAACACTTCAAAAGTACTTAATTGGCTATAAAGTGCTTTGAGATGGCCGGTGGTCGTGAAAGGCGTTATATAAATGTCCCACTCCAGAGACTTGAGCACAAAAATCTAGGCTGACAGTCCAGTGCTGCACTGTCGGAGGTGCCATTTTTCTTTCTTTCTTTCTTGAGAATGTGGTGGTGAGCCTCGTTCTTGAACCGCTGCAGTCCCTGTGGTGAAGGTACTCCCACAGTGCTCTTATGGAGTTCGTTCCAGCGACGATGAAGGAACGGCGATATATTTCCAAGTCAGGGTGGTGTATGGCTTGGAGGTGGTGGTGTTCCCATGCGCCTGCTGCCCTTGTCCTTCTAGGTGGTAGAGGTCACAGGTTTGGGAGGTGCTGCCGAAGAAGCCTTGGCGAGTTGCTGCAGTGTATCTTGTAACACTATCTGCAATATATTACAGTAAAAGTGTAAATATACTGCATAAGGAAAATACTACAGCAACTATAACACTATGGAATATATACAGTAATGTGTAGAAGTGCTGTATAATGAAATACTACAGGAAATGTAATACACCATTAGCAATATAACACAGTAAAAGTGTTATAAGGAAATACGACAGCAACTATAACACACAGTGTATGGAATATATACAGTAAAGTCTAAATATGTTGTATAAGGAAAATACTACAACTAGAATACACTGTACAAGCAATGGCCTGGAATTTGCTTGCAGTTGGGACGACGGTAAGCTGGCAGTGTTTGCCATCATTCCGCCTTTGAAACTGACCGCAACTTCGGGATTTGGCGCTTGCGGAAGACAGGCCATTGATGGAGATGCTCTGGCTATGATCGGATAGGTAAGAGTGGTATCACGCGAGCGCAGTCCCACAGAGCTGGACAGTGGAAGAGATGTGTTGGACAAGGATGGTGTGGTCAACTGTAAAAATATTACAGCAAGAGTGTAAATATACTATATAGTGAAAATATTACAGCAAAATGTAACTACTCTAAGAAAACTTTACAACAAAAGTGTAAATATACTGGAAAGGTATACTACAAAAGTGCATATAGTAATGTATAATAAAAATATTACAGTGTAAGAATTTTACAGTATAATTAATCTTATAGAGAAAATGTCAATAAACTGAGAGCAGTTGTAGCAACCTTACCGCTGTCCAAGTTGAAATCATTTAATTTATCACAGGCCAGCGATTAAAGCTGGGACTCTTGTGTCTGCTTGCTCAACTACACTGAATATATGCTGAGCTATTGGGGAATGCCAAGGCTTTTTAAAAGATGGAAAGCCTGCTTGGCAGGTGCCTGAGTTGGCCACTGTTGGCAGTATTGGAATTGCCCATCTATCCCACCCTTCAATGAACGGGTTGACTTTCTGGTTAAGACTGTCTCAGTTATGTGGAAAGATTGGGGTTTTCAGTCTGGAATGGAGATGTCAGTAAGGTGATCCTATATATTATAGGTATATAATAGGTAAGGGGATAGAAAATGAACATTACTTTAAATTGCTAGACTAGGACCAGAGGATAGGGATTCAAACTAGTAAAAGGTAAATTTAGGACTGATATCAAGAAATCTTTCTTCCCAAAGAGTGAATAATACATGAAATGGACTCCCAGATAGAGTAGTGCTTTTTTTGGTTTCTTTATCTGCAACTGTCTTTGGAACACCATGTTGAAAGGAGCCAACCAGACTGAATAGGCAGTCAGTATAGTGTAAAATAATGGCAGATTTAGGGTTGTTGTTTGGCCATTAGATATCAGTAGCACATTTGGTGAACACAATATTAATGTCGGATTTCTAGAGCATGCTAAAGACATGTGGGACAGAATAGGGTGACAGCTTCTCCATTACTAAGTAATGACATTTGGGCTATGTGATTATATCAGTAGGGTATATCACTATTATAGAATAGTGCAGCACAGAAGGAGGCCATTCAGCTTATCGAGTCTTTCAAAGATCAATCCAGTTAGTCCCACTCCCCCGCTCTTTCCCCACATCCCTGCAACTTTCCTTGAAGTATTTATCCAGTTCCCTTTTGAAGGCCACTATTGAATCTGTATCCACCACCCTATCAGGCAGCACATTCCAAATCCTAACCACTCATTGTGTAAAAAACTGCACCTATGTGGATGTTGGGTGGAGACGAGACTTGGCTGTAATGCTCACTAATGCCAATAGTCTGCGAACACTTATTGTCAAAGCTCAATGGCTACTTGGACAAAGTGCAAGAAGGTGGCTAACACCAATGGAACTGTGTCCCTGTATAAATCTGTGCATAAAGGAAAAGAGAGTTTAATGGCAATTAGTTCTGATAGCACCTAAACTGTAGGCTTACTGGCTGTGAAGTAATCGCCACATGTGTCATGCGTAGTAGTCCACACAGTTGAATACCAGAAAATAGCACTATCCTCAAATATTTTACAAATACCACATCCTGTAAAGGTTACAGAAAATGTAGTCAGTATTTTTTGTATCGAATCTAATCAATGCATGATGGCGTAATCCTGTTAAGGTACCAACGGAGATTGGATGAACTGGAAGTGACAAAGACGGACTCTGACGAGAAGCATGAGCAGTTTGGCAAAGACTTGCACGACGTCATCGCCTATCTGAAGAAGGGCCTGAATCAGAGAATTGATGAGATTGCCGATCTGAATGACAAGCTAATTGGCTTGATGCAAGCCAAGGAAACCGAGAAAGACGCCTACGAAACCCAACTGACAAAATTACATCAGGAGTTTCAGGAAACTAAAGATCAGCTCACATCAGAGAATATGGCTTTAGGTACAGAAAATGAGGGTTTTTTGTTTATTTGATTTACCTTTTATGATAAGTAATAATTTTCATGGAATTTTTCAGACATAATTTTAGTTGCGTGGACAGCCAAGAGTTTTCTCGGGTCCAACCCCAACATTGTCATTAAACCTGCTGTGGCTGTTTGGCGTACCGACCTCTACCTTGCGGAGGCTGAACGCCAACTCTCTGACATCTCCTCCTACCTCCCCCTGGACCATTACCCCACCACTGAACATCAAGCCATTGTTTCCCAGACTGTCACTGACCTCATCTCCTCTGGAGATCTTCTCTCCACGGCCTACAACCTCATAGTCCCCCAACCCCTCAGCCTGCTTCTACCTCCTTCCCAAGATCCACAAAAAGGACTGCCCTGGTAGACCCATCATTTCAGCCTCTTCTTGCCCCTTGGAACTGATTTCTTCCTAACTCGACTTTTTTTTTTCCTCCCCTTGTCCAGTCTCTTCCCACCTACATCCGCGTCTCTTTTGACACCCTCCGCCACTTTAACAGTTTCCAGTTTCCTGGCCGTAACCGTCTCCTCTTCACCAATCCCTCTACACCTCCATTCCCCACCAGGATGGCCAGAGGGCGCTCCGCTTCTTCCCTGAACAGAGGCCCAACCAGTCCCCATCCACCACCACCCTCTTCCGCCTGTCTGAACTTGTTCTGACATTGAACAACTTCTCCTTTGGCTCTACTCACTTCCTACAAATAAAAGGTGTTGCTTTGGGAACCCGTATGGGACCTAACTATGCCTGCCTTTTCGTGGGATATGACCCTACTCGGGTGCCCTCCCTCACCTCTTTTTCTGGTACATTGATGACTGTATTGGTGCCGTTTCCTGCTCTTGCCCTGAACTGGAAAATGTCATGAACTTTGCTTCCAGTTTCCACCCTTCCCTCACCTTCACATGGTCCATCTCCAACTCTTCCCTTCCCTTCCTCGACTTCTCTATCTCCATATCTACTAAAAACCCACTGACTCCCACAGCTACCTTGACTACACTTCCTCCCACCCAGCTTCCTGTAAGAATTCTGTTCCATTCTCCCAGTTTCTCTGTCTCCATCGCACCTGTTCTGACGATGCTACCTTCCTTACCAGTGCTTCCAAGATGTCTTCCTTTTTCCTCAACTGAAGCTTCCCCTCCACCGCAGTTGACTGGGCCCTTGACCGTGTCCGTCCCATTTCCCACACTTCTGCTCTCACCCCTTCCCCTCCCTCCCAGAACCACGATAGGGTTTCCCTTGTCCTTGCTTTCCACCCCATCAGCCTCCACATTCCACATTGACAGCCAGTGAAGTACTTTTGAAGTGTAGTCACTGTTGTAATGTAGGAAATGCGGCAGCCAATTTGCACACAGCAAGCTCCCACAAACAACAATGTGTTTTGTTATGTTGATTGAGGGATAGATGCGATGGAGACGGAGAAACTGGGAGAATGGAACAGAATTCTTACAGGAAGCAGGGTGGGAGGAAGTGTAGCCAAGGTAGCTGTGGGAGTCAGTGGGCTTTTATAATCATCATCATAATCATAATCAACTTTATTGTCATTGTTAGTGCACAAGTGCAGTACAACGAAATGTAGGCTTGCGGCTCCCGAGAGTGTACATTTAGATTGGTCGGCAGCCTATGCCCTGGTCCACTCTTCAATCACCCCCAACACCCCCTCCCCTTTCCACGGCACCTTCCCATGCAAGCGCAGGAGATGCAACACCTGCCCTTTTACCTCCTCCTTTCCCACTGTCCAGGGTCCCAAACACTCCTTCCAGGTGAAACAGC
This sequence comes from Somniosus microcephalus, assembly GCF_052327205.1. Taxonomy (NCBI): domain Eukaryota; kingdom Metazoa; phylum Chordata; class Chondrichthyes; order Squaliformes; family Somniosidae; genus Somniosus; species Somniosus microcephalus. The sequence continues at coordinate 13,706,784 of NC_141009.1, forward strand.
GATTTACTTGTACATCTTTCAATTTAGTATGCTGTATTTGCTGCTTATGGTGCAGTCTCCTCTACATTGGGGAGACCAAACACAGCTTGGGTGACCGCTTTGCGGAACACCTCCATTCAGTCCGTAAGCGTGACACTGAGCTTCAGGTCGTCTGTCATTTCCCTCTCTGTCCTGTCTGTCCTTGGCCTCCTACACTGTTCTAATGAAGCTCAACGAAAGCTCGAGGAACAGCACCTCATCTTTCAATTAGGCACTTTACAGCCTTCCGGACTCAACAATGAGTTCAACAATTTCAGATCATAACCACTTTTTCAGACAGCAGCTATTGGTAATTATTCTGCTATTGCCATTTACACCTCCTCTAGACCCACCATTTGTTCCTTTACTTATCCCACTACTATGCCCTTTTGCCTTGCACCATCATCCCTTTTGTCATTTAATCTCTCCTGCCTTCCACCCTATCACAGACCTTCCCTTTTGTTCTTTCCTCCCCCTCCCCCTTTCCCTGCCTCTATACTTGCCTAATACCTGTTGCATCTCTAACTTTTTCCAGTTCTGATGAAAGGTCATCAACCTGAAACGCCAACTCTGCTTCTCTCTCCGCAGTTGCTGCCTGACCTGTTGAGTATTGCCAGCATTTTCTCTCTTCATTTCAGGTTTCCAGCATCCGCAGTATTTTACTTTAGTAAGGGTGGAAGTGTATTGGACTGTACATAGTGTGAAGGTCCCAAATTGATTCCTGCCTGTGGTAAACCACTGTCATACCTGTCTGTGTCTGTATGTGTATTCCACTAGGTACAGGTCTGGACATGCCTCGGCTGACTCCTCCCACTATTCCAGGTATATAAGTGACTACCTCCCAGTCCCTTAGTATTCTGGACGGGTCGACCACTCGAGACAAGACCTTCATTCTTTAGTTAATAAAAGCCTGATTGTTACTCGCTCAACCTCAGTCTTTTGAGTAATTGATGGCGCATCAATTTTATTAACTAAATTTTTTATAATGGAGAAGATCCTCACACCAGCATGCCTGGACCTGGACAGTCGGGAAGCGGACGCTTCCACCAAGTTTGCTCACTGGCTCACGTGCTTCGAGACATTCCTGACTGCCTCCACTGCGGTCGAAACGGATGCGGACAAACTGTCTGTCCTGTTCTCCAAGGTGAACCACCGAGTGTACTCAGTCATCCGGGACGCGACCTCGTACACAGCCGCCCTCCAGCTCCTCAAGACCCAGTACACGCGCCCTGTGAACGAAGTATATGCTAGGCACCTTCTGGGGAGTCGCAAGCAACAACCTGGGGAATCGACTGAGGAATACCTCCAAGCACTGTCCGTGCTTGGCCGGGCCTGTGGGTGTAAGGCGGTAACGCCCACTAAGTACATGGAGGAACTGATCCGGGATGCCTTCGTAGCGGGCCACAGGTCCAACTACACCCGACAGCGACTGCTGGAGCAGAGTGACCTCACCCTCGACAAAGCCTCCGACATCGCACTAACGCTGGACGCAGCCTTCCGGGGCATGGATGCCTACTCCTCTGCACCGTGGACGCCGCGGGGAACGACAACCTGGGACACGGTAGGACAGCCCCATAGCACCGTGCCACCCCAGCCACAGCCCAACAACGGCCCAACTACCGCAGCAGTGTCCCAAAGCCAGACAGCAGTATCCCAAGGCCAGAAATGCTACTTCTGTGGCCAGGCCAAACACCCCAGAGCGCGCTGCCCGGCGAAGAATGCGACCTGCTCGGGCTGCGGGAAAAAGGGACACTACGCCAGCGTCTGCAAGGCCAAAGCCACCCCGAACGCCAGCAGCGCCGCGTGTGGGCTGTGCGAGCCGCCATCTTGGGCAACCCCAGCCATGTGCGAACCACCGCAGCAGCAGCCATCTTGGACGACTCCAGCCACATGGGAATCATGGACACCGCCATCTTGGACACCAGCCGGGACGCAGCAGACCGCCAACCCCCCCCCATCTGATACTCGCAGCAACACACCGACCCCTACGCTGGCCTCTGTGACGCTGGACCAAACGAGACCGCACCAGCTAGCTCGGTCCAAAATGGACGTTAAGGTAAACGGCCATGCAATAAACTGCCTTTTTGACTCCGGGAGCACAGAGAGCTTCATCCACCCCGACACGGTGCGATGGCGCATCACTGCCCAAATTCAATACCTAGTCTGGGCTCAGTTAGCAGATCTCACTAAGGCCAGTCGTGGGGTGTGAACTGGCATTTATACCTTCAGCCTAGAGAGAGGAAAGTGATCAGCCAGGGCCCCTACTCTTGATCACTGACCAATGATCTATCCTGGAAAGTGTGTATAAGACCCACCTCTTGATGCCTTTCCCACTAAACTGATAACCACCAACTTCCCTTCCTGGCCCCTATGCTAGCTGACTTTGTAAATGATTCCCTCTCCTCAAGGGCTGTTTTCCTCCCTTTCAAAACTGGCGTCAGCGCCTCCCACTTCAAAACACCTACTCTTGACTCCTCTGTCCTTGCAAGTTATGGCCCCATCTCCAACCTCCCTTTCCTTTCCAAAGTCCTTTGCCGCTGAAACTCTCATCCATACCTTTGGCACCTTCAGACTTGACTATTCCAGACCGGCCTCTCACCCTCTATACACTTTACCTCCTGCAAAATTATGTCGCCTGCATTTTATCCCACTCCAGGTCCCACTCACCCATCACTTCTGTTCCCGCTGACCTACATTACAACAGTGACTACACTTCAAAAGTACTTCATTGGCTGTAAAGCGCTTTGGGACGTCCAGTGGTCGTGAAAGGCGCTATATAAATGCAAGTCTTTGTTTCTGTCAGCTGTGGCTCAGTGGGTCTGTCGCTCAGTGGGTAGCACTCTTGCCTCTGAGTCAGAAGGTTGTGGGTTCAGGTCCCACTCCACAGACTTGAGCACAAAAATCTAGGCTAACACTCCAGTGCAGTGCTGAGGGAGTGCTGCACTGTCGGAGGTGCCGTCTTTTGGATGAGACGTTAAACCGAGGCCCCGTCTGCTCACTCAGGTGGATGTAAAAAGATCGCATGATTTTGAAGAAGAGCAGGGGAGTTAACCCCGGTGTCCTGGCCAATACTTATCCCTCAATCAACATAACAAAACACATTGCTGTTTGTGGGACCTTGCTGTGTGCAAATTGGCTGCCGCGTTTCCTACATTGCAACAGTGACTACACTTCAAAAGTACTTCATTGGCTGTAAAGCGTTTTGGGACGTCCGGTGGTCGTGACAGGTGCTGTATAAATGCAAGTCTTTCTTTCTTACATTGGCTCCTGGTCCCCCGGCAACTCAAATTTAAAATCCCTTCATAGCTTCACCCTTCCCTATCTTTGTAACCTCCTCCAGTCCTACAATCCCCTTCCCAAACTCTCTATTCCTCCACCTCTTGCCATTTGAGCAACCTCCCCAGAACTCTGTGCTTCTCTGACTCTGGCCAGATTGCACCGCTCCTCCCTAGGCCCACGCCCTGGAATTCTCTCCCTAAACCCCTCTGCCTCTTCACCTCCCTAAAGACGCACCTCTTTGACCAAACTATTAGTCACCTAATGTCTTTGTCCATGGCTCTTGATTACGCTGCTCTGAAGCATCTTGGGATGTTTTTCTACGTTAATTGTGCTGTATAAATACAAGTTTTTGTTGTGTATGACTAAAAACAAAAAAAAATGCAAATTATGGAAATACAGAGGCAGGTCCATCAGCTTCTATGAAAAGAAAAGGTAGTTTGTTGTTTCTGGTGTACACCCTTCATCAGAATAGTACTTGAATGTAGGATGAGGACAGGATGGATCCCAGTTATGAAGTCTTTCATGATCGAACAGTCTGTCAACATTTACTGGTCATTCCTGCAAAGTTCTAGCCTGCTAGTGGTTACCTACGGGAACTGTGCCTCAATATAAGTGTGGAGTTTGCACATTCTCCCCGTGTTTGCGTGGGTTTTCTCCGGGTGCTCCGGTTTCCTCCCACAGTCCAAAGATGTGCGGGTTAGGTTGATTGGTCATGATAAAAAAAATTGGCCCTTAGTGTTAGGGGGGATTAAATACGTGGGGTTACGGGGATAGGGCTTGGGTGGGATGGCTGTCAGTGTAGGGACCGGGTGCTAGGGTTTGGATGATCAGCCATGATCTCATTGAATGGCGGAGCAGGCTCGAAGGGCCGAATGGCCTACTCCTGCTCCTATCTTCTATGTTTCTATAAGTCACCAGACTCGGACAAGGGCAGGAGATACAATCTGCCATATTCTCAAACTGGAGACTTCAAAAATAGGACTGGCTTCCAAGTGAACTTTGGCATAAAAGAAGGCTGCCTGTCCAAACATCAATACTCTCCTGTTTTCCGCTTCAGAAAATTCCACGGATCTGCTGGGTTCAGGCTAGATGGGAAGGAGCCGAGGGCAGGTAACTGTCTGCGGCTTGTTCCATCTTGCCTTGAAGCTTAGGATGATGTACAAGTATGAGCATCAGCCAGAGATTATAAATAAGATAAACCAGTGGAGGGTAGAGAAAAACAATGTTTATGTACCGCTCCCAAGCAAAATGGCAGGCAAGCAATCTACTCCAGCAAGTGTGCAAATAAGTTGGATGTAGGTATGTAAGAGCAGATGGGAGTGACCAATGTTGTAATTATAGGGAAGTCCCTTGCCTTTACCCAGAGCATTCACTTGATGGCACGTGCACAGCCATGATGCTCACCAAGAATAATGGGGAAGGAAACTGTAACTGCTTCCTACAAGTCCATGTCAAAGTCTGTTAAGGCAGAAGTACACTGTGCCACTCTCCTAGCTAGTGATGGAATTTTATTAGGAAGGTTGCTATTCTGTCCCCCGCCCACTCTTGTTTTACAGTTGGGAAGCTGGACGCGCTTGAGGAGTTTCGAATTCAGAAGGATGATTTGATGGCGAAGTTTGCGGCCATTGAAGAAAAGTTAAAGGATCAGGAGAAAGAGCACAGTGACATTATTTACAACTTGGAGAGGGGGGCAGTAGTCGATAAAGATAGGTAAGATCTTTCATTTTTTGTCTTCCATTTTTTTTTCTAGCTCAGCCCTTCCTGTCCTGAAGGTGTTGAGTTTTATTGGGGGGGGTACCATTCCATGGGTATCAGCAACCCTCCACTAATCTTCCCAAGTTGGCATTCTGCATTTAGGAGCACAGACAGTGAGTGGTGCCAAGCTACTTGACTGTGGGACATCACCGTTAAGCCGGATCGTGTCCTCACCTGACCTCAACACGCAGATGCTTACCATCGGGGGTTAAGAGTGAGAACCCTAACTAATGTTTTCCTCCCTCCCCAGCCCAGTGATGCCGAGGCGAATTGCCGCACTCCTCCCATCACTCATAACTTGGCAGTAAACTGCCCGTTTCTCTTGAGAAGATCACAGGATAGCTGGTGTGGTGTCAAGTTGGTGCACGAGGGAGTTTTTGCTTGCATAAATCCATGTTGTACCTGATCTGAGGGTACTTGATGTTGAGACTGGTTGCCAAAAATGGAAATGAAAGTTCCAGTTCCCACAACTGACATCCCACGGTTTAAGCCAAACAAAAAATAAAGTATTTGTGCATTTCCCGGATACTCCACTTCCCACAATTTTCTCTTGCGTTTTCTACTGCTGTTATAGAAGCACTGGCCTGGAAATTGGATCGTGATCGAATTGGGGAGCGATCCCAGTGCAACGCTACACCCGCCCCAGTCCCTTTTAAGGACGACTGGTTTGATTGCTGAGTGCCTGATGCGCTATCAATTACTCATAAAAGACTGAGAGTTAGAAGAGTAACTAAAGGCTTTTATTAACAAAAGAATGGAGGTCTGCCTCGAGTGGTCGACCGGTCCAGAAATACAAAGGGCTGGGGAGCAGCCACCTTTATACAAGGACTTGTGGGAGGAGTCAGCCGAGGCATGTCCAGGCATGTACACAATGGAATGCAAACAGTATACAAACAGTGGTTTACCACATTCACCCCTTGTTTAAAATTGAGTCCGGCGGGGTGAAGTGTATTAAAAGTTAGTGTATTGGAGTCTCTCCGGAGGTCTTGTCTGCCGCTGTGATCGGCGTGGCGACGGCGGGGGTAGTGAAGCTTCCGGCATCAAGTCCCGCGTAGGCTGTGGCGCTGGCGTGTCGTCCTCGTAGATGTTGAGCGGGTCGCGGGACCCAGGCCTGCCGTCTGCTGGGGCTGGATATCGGATCGTGGGGGGGGGTGGTAGTGGGTAGTGGGTTACTGCAGCCCCCGAGGGTGCAAGGTCTCTTATGGAGACTGTGTCCTCCCGCCCGTCCGGGTACGCAATGTAAGCGTACTGGGGGTTGGCGTGGAGGAGGTCGACCCTCTCGACCAGGGGGTCCGTTTTATGGGTCCTCACGTGTCTTCTCAGTAGGACCGGCCCTGGGGACGTCAGCCATGGCGGTAGCGATGTCCCCGATGTGGACTTCCTTGGGAAGACAAACATTTTCTCATGAGGGGTGGCGTTAGTGGCAGTGCAGAGCAGTGACCGAATAGAGTGGAGCGCATCGGGTAGCACATCCTGCCAGCGGGAGGTTGGAAGGCCCCTAGACTTTAAGGCTAGCAGGGCGGCCTTCCAAACTGTCGCATTTTCTCTTTCCACCTGTCCGTTCCCCCGGGGGTTGTAACTAGTGGTCCTGCTTGTGGCAATACCCCTAGTTAGCAGGTACTGACAGAGTTCGTCGCTCATAAACGATGAGCCCCGGTCGCTATGGATATAGCTGGGGAAACCGAACAGGGTGAAGAGGTCATTTAGGCATTTAATGACCGTGGCACTGGTCATGTCCGGGCAGGGGATGGCGAACGGGAAACGGGAGTACTCATCAATAATATTGAGGAAGTACACGTTGCGGTCGGAGGAGGGGAGAGGCCCTTTAAAATCGACGCTCAGGCGCTCGAAGGGGCGAGTGGCTTTTATCAGGTGGGCCCTGTCTGGTTTATAAAAGTGCGGTTTGCACTCAGCGCAGACTTGGCAGTTCCCGGTCATGGTCCTGACCTCCTCAATGGAGTAAGGTAGGTTGCGGGCCTTGACGAAGTGGAAGAACCTGGTGACCCCCGGGTGGCAGAGGTCATTGTGGAGGGCCCGCAGTCTATCGATCTGCGCGCTGGCGCAGGTGCCACGCGATAGAGCATCCGGGGGTTCGTTGAGCTTCCCGGGCCGGTACAAGATCTCGTAATTGTAGGTGGAAAGTTCGATTCTCCACCTCAAGAGCTTGTCATTTTTGATTTTGCCCCTCTGCTTGTTGTTAAACATGAAAGCGACTGAACGCTGGTCAGTGAGCAGGGTAAATCGTTTTCCGGCCAGGTAGTGCCTCCAATGACGCACAGCCTCCACAATAGCCTGGGCCTCCTTCTCAACAGCGGAGTGTCTGGTCTCCGGGCCCTGGAGGGTTCGTGAAAAGAAGGCCACGGGTCTCCCCGCCTGATTGAGGGTAGCGGCCAGGGCAAAGTCGGACGCGTCGCTTTCCACCTGGAAGGGGATGGATTCGTCCACTGCGTGCATGGTGGCTTTGGCGATGTCCTCCTTGATACGGTGGAAGGCTAAGCGGGCCTCTGCCGTCAAGGGAAAAGAGGTGGACTTGATCAGCGGACGGGCCTTGTCCGCATAGTAGGGGACCCACTGGGCGTAATAGGAGAAAAACCCTAGGCACCTCTTCAGGGCCTTGAGGCAGTGGGGCAGTGGGAGTTCCATAAGGGGACGCATCCGGTCGGGGTCGGGACCGATGACTCCGTGTTCCACAACACAGCCAAGGATGGCGAGGCGGTTTGTGCGGAATATGCACTTCTCCTTGTTATATGTCAGGTTCAGGAGTTGGGCGGTGCGGAGGAATTTTTCGAGGTTTGCGTCATGGTCCTGCAAGTCACGGCCGCAGATGGTCACATTGTCCAGGTATGGGAAAGTGGCCTGCAACGCATTTTGATCTACCATCCGGTCCATCTCCCTTTGGAAGACGGAGACCCCGTTGGTGACGCCAAAGGGAACCCTAAGGAAGTGATAGAGGCGGCCGTTTGCCTCAAAGGCAGTATACTGGCGGTCCTCAGGGCAGATAGGGAGCTGGTGGTATGCTGATTTCAGGTCAATGGTCGAGAAGACGCGGTACTGCGCGATCTGATTGACCATATCAGCTATGCGGGGGAGTGGGTAAGCGTCCAGTAGGGTGTAGCGATTTATTGTCTGGCTGTAGTCGATGACCAGGCGCTGCTTCTCGCCAGTCTTAACGACCACAACCTGGGCTCGCCAGGGGCTGGTGCTGCCCTCAATAATCCCTTCCTTCAGGAGCCGCTCCACTTCGGTTTTAATGAAAACCCTGTCCCCGGCGCTGTATCGTCTGCTCTTTGTGGCGATGGGCTTACAGTCGGGGGTGAGGTTAGCAAACAGTGGTGGGGGGGTGACTCTGAGTGTGGAGAGGTTGCACCTGGTGCGCGGCGGGCAATTTGGAAGCTGCTGGCTGCGGACTGTGAGTGGGGGGAGGGGTCCACCGTACGCCATCGTAACACTTTTAAGGTGGCACTGAAAATCTAACCCCAGCAGGACGGCAGCGCAGAGGTCGGGCAGGACCAGAAGTTTAAAATTATCGTACACAGTCCCGTCTACTATGAGTGTCACCACGCAGTAGCCGCCAATGTCCGCTGACTGGGACTCGGAGGCCATAGAAATCCGCTGGTGCGCAGGCAGGACTGGGAGAGAGCAACGCCGCACCGTGTCAGGGTGGATGAAGCTCTCCGTGCTCCCAGAGTCAAAAAGGCAGATTGTATCGTGACCATTTACCTTAATGTCCATTGTGGAACTGGCCAGTTGGTGCGGTCTCGCTTGGTCCAGTGTAACGGATGCCAGCGTAGGGGTCGGTGTGTCGCTGCAGGTATCAGATGAGGCGGTGTCGGGGGCCTGCTGCGTCCCGGCTGTCATCCAAGATGGCGGCGTCCATGATCCCCATGTGGCTGGAGGCGTCCAAAATGGCTGCTGTACCGGTGATTCGCACATGGCCGAGGAGGCCCAAGATGGCGGCCCGCATGGCCCACACGCGGCGCTGCTGGGGTTCGGGGTGGCTTTGGCCCTGCAGACGCTAGCGTAGTGTCCCTTCTTCCCGCAGCCCGAGCAGATCGCGTTTTTCGCCGGGCAGCGCGCTCTGGGGTGTTTTGCCTGGCCACAGAAGTAGCATTTCTGGCCTTGGGGCACTGCTGTCTGGCCTTGGGACACTGCTGCGGTAGTTGGGCCGTTGCTGGGGTGTGGCTGGGGTGGCACGGCGCTATGAGGCGGTCCTACCGTGTCCCAGGCTGTCGTTCCCCGCGGCGTCCACGGTGCAGAGGAGTAGGCATCCATGCCCTGGTAGGCTGCATCCAATGATAGTGCGAGTTCAGAGGCCTTGTTGAGGTTGAGGTCACTCTGCTCCAACAGTCGCTGTCGGGTGTAATTGGATCTGTGGCCCGCTACAAAAGCGTCCCGGATAAGTTCCTCTGTGTACACGGCGGCCTTTACATCCTTACACCCACAGGCCCGGCCAAGCACGGACAGTGCCTGAAGATATTCCACGGTCGATTCCCCAGGTTGTTGTTTACGACTCCCCAGAAGGTGCCTGGCGTACACTTTGTTCACTGGGCGCGTGTACTGGTCCTTGAGGAGCTTGATAGCATCCGCGTATGAGGTCGCGTCTTGGATGACCGAGTACACTCGGTGGTTCACTTTGGAGGTCAGGACATCCAGTTTGTCCTCTTCCGATTTGATTGCTTCGGAGGCGGTCAGGAATTTTTCGAAACACTTAAGCCAGTGAGTAAACTTGGTGGATGAGTCCGCCTCCCGATGATTTAAGTCCAGGCATGCTGGTGTGAGGATCTTTTCCATTATAAAAATTTTGTTAATAAAATTGATGCGCTATCAATTACTCATAAAAGACTGAGAGTTAGAAGAGTAACTAAAGGCTTTTATTAACAAAAGAATGGAGGTCTGCCTCGAGTGGTCGACCGGTCCAGAAATACAAAGGGCTGGGGAGCAGCCACCTTTATACTAGGACTTGTGGGAGGAGTCAGCTGAGGCATGTCCAGGCATGTACACAATGGAATGCAAACAGTATACAAACAGTGGTTTACCACAGTGCCTGAGTTCACTGCAGCATGCAGTGGCCAGTCACGGTCACAATTTGCAAAGGGGGCATGAAACAGGTGTTGTGCCCCCCCCCCCCCGTGTGCATATGCAAAGCGCCTAACGCCAGGCTCGGGTGCGCGCCCCGGACGCCTACGGAGGAGCTCTAACCAAAATGGTGGGTGGCACACTTCCGGCACGGCATGAACACGCACTCACCACCCACCGTATTGGACCCTTGGCGGCTATTTTACACCTGTAAAACCGGTGCAGTGCGATCCAATTTCTGAGTCCCTGACTCTCGTTGAGGTATGGTTCCACAAACAGAAACATAGAAGATAGGAGCAGGAGTCGGCCATTCGGCCCCTCGAGCCTGCTCCGCCATTCAATGAGATCATGGCTGATCATCCAAACTCAGTACCCTGTCCCTGCCTTCTCCCCATATCCCTTGATCCCTTTAGCCTTAAGAAATATATCTAACTCCTTGAATATATTTAATGAATTGGCCTCTACTGCCTTCTGTGGTAGAGAATTCCACAGGTTCACCACTCTCTGGGTGAAGAAATTCCTCCTCATCTCTGTCCTAAATGGCTTACCCCTTATCCTTAGACTGTGACCCCTGGTTCTGGACTCCCCCGCCATTGGGAACATCCTTCCTGCATCTAGTCTGTCTAGTCCTGTTAGAATTTTATAAGTTTCAATGGGATCCCCTCTCATTCTTCTAAACTCCAGCGAGTATAAGCCCAATTGACCCAATCTCTCCTCGCACGTCACTCCTGCCATCCCAGGTATCAGTCTGGTGGCCCTCCTGTTTCCCGGCCCTTTGTCATGTGTGAGCCTAGTCATTGAGCGTCAGAAGGTTATTTGATGGTGGGGAGGGGGAGAAGGGCAATACAGCTAACGCTGGTCCTGTCCTCCCCCAATGTCCACATGGGTGCACCTTTCAGCATGAGTCACTGGACAGTGATCAGGAAGCGGGAAGCTTGGTGAATTTTTCCCTTCCCTAGCCCGGGGGCACTGATCCAATTGGAGTAGTTTAACCACCTAGAAAAAGAGCATTGGCTAATTCCGCACAAAGCAGGGGCCGAATCTGTAGCCGTTACCCACAACGTTATTCCCGTAGGCTAAAGAAGGAAATGGTTTCACGAGTGAACGCTGTGGCTGCAGAGTTCCGTCGCATCTCAAAAAGGCAGGTGGCAGAGACGACAAAAAGGGCCATTCGTGAAAACGTAACCATCAGCAACCAGCTGGGAAAGATGTCGGACAAAAGCATGAAAATAATCGAGGAGAATGACGAGCTGAAATTGGAAACGAAGAAGCAGTGGCGAAGCATTCTCATCTTGGAGGAAAGTCAGAAGGAGCTGGCCAAAAAGAATCTCAGCAACCTGAAGGTTTGATATTTCTCTGGGAGGAAGTATGCCAGTGAGTGGTTGAGGGGGTGTGGTGGCGGTGGGGGGTGGGGGGGGCCTTAGTTTGCAATAACAACGTCTTGTATTTATGCAGCACCTTTTAAGGTAGAGAAAGGTCCCAAACTACTTCATAGTGGTGTGACACTGAGCCAAAAAAGGAGATATTAGGAAGGCTGAACAGGAGCTTGGCCAAAGAGATGGCTTTTACAGAGGTTCTTAAAGGAGGAGATGGAAATCACAGTATCTTACAGCACAGAAGAAGGAGTCCATTCGGCATATTGTGCTTGTGCCGGCTTTTTGAAAGAGTTATTCAATTAGACCCAATCCCCTGCTCTTTCCCCATAGCCCTGCAATTTTTTCCCTTTCAAGTATTTATCCAATTCCCTATTGAAAGTCACTATTGAATCCTCTTCCACCAGACTTTCAGGTGGTGCATTCCAGATCATCATAACTCGCTGCACAAAACAAATTCTCCTCCTCACCTCTGTCTCTTTTGCCAATGACCTTAAATCTGTGTGCTCTGGTTACTGACCCTTCAGCCAGTGGAAATAGTTTCTCCTTATTTACTCTATTAAACCCCTTCATGATTTTGAACATCTCTATTAAATCTTCCCTTAACCTTCTCTGGTCTAAGGAGAACAGTCCCAGCTTCTCTAGTCTCTCCAGGTAACTGAAGTCCTGCATCCCCGGTACCATTCTAGTAAATCTCCTCTGCACCCTCTCCAAGGCCTTGACATCCTTCCTAAAACGTGGTGCCCAGAATTGGACATAATATGCTAGCTAAGGCCTAACAAATGATTTATAAAGGTTTAGCATAATTTCCTTGCTTTTGTACTTTATGGGCTCGATTTTGCCAGGCCTGCAGAGGATGGATTGGAGGCGTGTGAGGTGGTAAAATCACAAAAAATGGCGGGCTGGCCCGATCCCGCCTCCGAGCAATGTTCCCAAATGCGTGTTTTCTGACCCTGCTTCCATCCCGCCTCCAAGAGGCGGGATAGGCCCTTAAGGCCCTTAACAACCACTTAATTGCCTCTATAATCCCATTTTGAGAAGCCTTTCTGATTTTACCACTTTTCCCACGTCCTGCACGTCTCCTCTGGAACACGCCAGTGAATCCTGGCGGCCTCACAAGTGGACTGCTTACTAACAGCTGCAGCTCCACCATTAAAAAGGAGTTTTCAGCAATCATCATTTGCAGGTGGCAGAACTTTGTTGTCTCAGGTCTGGGGGAACTTTTAGCAGGCATACCCATTGTTGTGGAAGTTTGGAGCCTGACACCCATCTCCAGTGTGACCTCCTGGGAAACCCCTCTCGCCACCTTGACTGAGCGCTTCCTCAACTGAGGCATATACCACAAGCATGGGAACCATTTATTTCCTTTCCTCCTGGACATCAGATTCGGACGAAGTCCAACCGTAGCAGCAGCAGAATCATGAACAACAGTACCACCAACAGCAGCAACAACAGGAGCGCCAAGCTGCTGCTCACCCACCTGAAGCTGCACAGGCCAGAATGCGCCAGCACGCGACCACATTGCTGCCCGGGATGCAAGGGACGCACTCATCTTGGCCAGATTTGCTTAGCCTGCACCTTCTTATCAGACCATCGACAGTGGCCAAGAACCTGCGGATTCCTATCACTCTGACCACCATACTGACAATTCCAAGTCGACCTAAGCCCTCAATGTGGAAGTCCCATTAGCGAAATGACACACGCCACAACTGCAACAGTTTGCCATCAGAATTTTTTATGACAATAAGCAACTAATGGCTTTTCAAAATTAAACACATTACACCCAAGTGACTACCCTTGTGAATACTTGTGCATTATCTTCCTCTTACGCTTGCTCCTATGTGGTGCTTCCCCTGTGGCTTCAGCAGATGTGGAGGCCCCTTGCTCACTTTCTTGCTGCTCCTGTCTTGACACCTTTGGCGGGCGTCCTCTAGGGTTGCGAACCTGTGAGGGCTCGGCAACAGTCTGCTGCTCCTGCGGCTGTGCAGGGGTTGAGACGGCAATCTCAGTTGGGTGGGGACTCTGGTGGGGCTCTGACCGATGGCTCTGCAGTGGCATGGTCGTGTGAGCGCTTGGAGAGGAGCCCCCACTTCCTTGTTGTATGCCACCAACATCCCTCTCATGGGTCAGCCCCACTTCAGAGCTAGCAAGTGGCTGGACAGCATCTTGCTGCACTGCAGGGGGGCCATGAGGACCCGTTTCTGCACTGGAAGTCCTACTCCAGAGGACTTGCATGAAGGTCTGGTTTGTTTGCTCAATAGCTGATCATCACTCCTCAAGAGATGTCAGTCTATTCTGAACAATTACCATGTTTTCCTTACCCTGGCGACTAAGCTCCTCCATGGACGTAGCCATCCTCTCCTTTACCGTAGCCATCCTCTCCTCTACGGTAGCCAGCCTACCATGGAGGTAGCCATTCTTTCCGTGGTGATGTGTTCATGCGCCAACACCTCCACAAAGGCTCTACTCATGTTAGCGATGGACTCCTCCATTCACTCCACACTCGCAGTGACCCTGGAGACAAAACCTGCCAGAGACTCCTGCACCTGTTCCTGGAGTTCCAGCACCACTCTTCTTCTGGATGGCAGGTGACAACTCTACTCTATGTGAGCGTCTGCGCTGGTGCAGGGTGCGCTTAATTCTGCTGACGGAGCACCCTCAGAGGCTGCAGCGTCCTTTGAGGAGTCTGGAAGCTCAGGCTCTTCCTCCTGGACAATGGGGATGGGGTCTCTCGATGGTCCTGTGGGGGAGTAAAGGAAAGAGTTAGAGATGTGAGGTAAAGGTTGCATGCACATTGAATTGTGCAGATGATCATCAGTCAATCTGTTAGAGCATCAGAATCATTATCAGTCACTCATGCAATGTCAATGAGAGAGATGCCAAACTATTCTGTCACCAGCTTGCTGTGATGCGCCCGCCTGTCCGTCCCCCACTTGGGAATCCTCCTCGATCCTGGCAATTTCCAGGGTATCCGCCTCCTCCGATGTGGTGAGCTGGGCTACTGAGGGTGGCCCTCCTCCTGTCCTCGCTCTTTCCCTCTTATTGTGAGCTCTCTTTTCCTGCAATGAGGGACACAAGTGGAGTTTGAGTGAGAATGAAGGAGTGAGTATAGAGAATCCATAGCATAGCTGCTTAGAAGGAGACAAAGGGCCCTCCCTGTGTGTTGTAAGTTGTTGTCATTGCGTCACAGTGATAGGGAGTGTGAGGGCTGTATGGTCGAATAGTTAAGTGAATGTGACCATAGAGAGAGAGGGAATGGGTAAGGGTGCAGGGATGTTAGTGTCAAGTGGGATGTGGAGGAAGAGGTTGGCAAAGCAGAGTGCTGATGAGAGGCGATGGGGATGAGATTGAGGGTGATGAGAAAGTCATACTCACTTTTCCTGTGCGGACAAGGTCATGAAACCTCTTCCTGCACTGCAGCCAGGTTCTGCGGCACATAGAGATGGCATTGACCTCCTGGGCCACTTGCAGCCACACAGCTTTAGTCTGTTGTGGTGGCTTTTTTCTCCCTGAGGAAGGAAAGAGCACCTCCTTATTAGATCTTGCTCCCTCCACCAGAGCTTGGAGGGAGGGCTCATCAAAGCGAGGTGCACACTTTTGCTTGCTGGTGGACACGGTCGGTAAATGAAGTCCTTCATAAAATGTCCAAAGTGTTTCCAGTCTCCAGAAGAAGCAAGGATGCTTGCAGGCCTTAAATCCAGCAGCACTGATGACGTCATTGGAAGTGATTTTCAGGATGGAAAGACTAATTGGGCCAGAGGTTCCCACATGCTGGAAATCAAGTGCCCAATTAGGGAAAATCACACTTTTTTCCCACTTCACATTGGAGTCGGGGTCCTGACACAGAAACCACCTGACGCCCCAGCCCGACCCCAATGGCAAAATCGAGCCCTATGCCTCTATTTACATAGCCAAGGATTCCGTATGCTTTTTTAACAGCCTTATCAACTCGGCCTGCCACCTTCAGAGATTCCGTACGCAAACTCCCAGGTCTCTCTGTTCCTGCATACCCTTTAAAATTGTACCATTTAGTTTATATTGCCTCTCCTCATTCAACCTTCCAAAATGCATCACTTCACACTTCTATGCATTAAATTTCATCTGCCATATGTCTGCCCATTTCACCAATCTGTTTATGTCCTCCTGACATCTGCCACTGTTCTCCTCACTGTTTACTACTATTCCGAATTTCGTGTCAAGTGCAGACTTTGAAATTATGCCCAGTATACTCAAGTCCAGGTCATTAATATATATCAAAAACAGCAGCAGTCCTAATACCGACCTCTAGGGGACATCATTGTATAGTCTGAAAAACATCCATTCACCACTACCCTCTGCTTTCTGTCCCTTAGCCGATTTGTATGCACACTGCCACTATCCCTTTTAATCCCATGGGGTTCAGTTTTGCTATCAAGTTTATTATCTGGTACTTTATCAAATGCTTTTTGATGGTTACCGAAGAGCCACATGCATCCCGCAAGATGCCAATTGGCAGCCCCTTCCCCACCTCCAGTCTATATGGTTGAATACTGCACTATGGGATACATATGCCAGAGTCTTTTCAGGAGGTCTACTTCTCATTTTTAATGGTCTAACCATTACACAAGTTTCCTCCTAGAATCATAGAATAGTACAGCACAGAAGGAGGCCATTCAGCCCATCGAGTCTGTGCCGACTCTTTCGAAGAGCATCCAGTTAGTCCCACTCCCCCGCTCTTTCCCCATATCCCTGCAATTTTTTCTCCTTCAAGTATTTATCCAATTCCCTTTTGAAGGCTACTATTGAATCTGTATCCATCACCCTATCAGGCAGTGCATTCCAAATCCTAGCCACTCGTTGTGTGAAAATGTTTTCCCTCATGTCGCCTCTGGTTCTTTTGCCATCCAACTGGAGTAAATTGTTTGTTGAATTTCAGGTTATCGAAATGCTGACTGAGAAATGCAAACAGCAGCGGGTATCACTGGAAGACTCCATGCAGAGAGAGAAGGTTGCCCAGCAACTTGAGTTGGCCATCAGAAAGCTCGAGGAACAGAATGAATCTCTAAGGTATGTGCAATCCAACACTGTGTCCACATGGGCTTCTGCCGACTGAGCTTCAAGAGCTTTTAATATTTGATAGAAGGGGAGTCTCACCATGAGTAGTCCCTTTTATGTTTTTTAGCCTGTTTCCTTAGATAGTTTTCTTTGGTTTAGCCCCAAAGATCACTTCCATAAGCAAGCCCTTGCTCCCTGTGAACTGTAGTGTGCCTTTACCGTCCCAATATCCAGGTAATTGTAATGAGCCCAGGAGTTAAATAGAAACTTGATGGATATATCATGTGCCTTCACGTAACTTCCTTGATTTTGGACAGTGGTAGAATAAACACTCTATTAAAGCAAGGCTAAAGGATATATTTATAAACAGTGTTTAAATGTAGCAAATACAAAAAAAAGATTTAAAGCCATTACAAACTTTAGTATTTCTTCTCAGAACGGAGAAAAATACAAATTGGACCTGAGGCAAGATGCCTGACCATAACTTTATGTAATGGTTCACTGTCAACCTTCCATGGCGTCTTCTGCATATCTCTCCCAGAAAGACTGCTGACTTGGACCGCCACGAAACTGAAGTCCCGCATCCCTGGTACTGTTCTCGTAAATCCCCTCTGCACCCCCTCTCAGGCCTTGGCATCCTCCAAAATTGCAACGTTGTGTTGGTAAACCTTCCAGCAGAGCAGAAAGGCTCATTGTGGAGCTTACACTTGCTTACAGGCTTATTTTAAATGTCCCTACCCTTCTGTTAATAGTTCTGACTGATCTGTTGAAAATGAAGAACTGCGTCAATACTTGCCACTTCCAATTTTCTCCATCTCTTCATGGCACTGACTGATGCTGGAGTATGATTCCACAGACATCAGACACTCTCCATACCTCACGCAAAGTGTCCATTCTACAGCCGAGGGGTGTTGGAGCAGAGCCCAACCCTGTCCTAGCCAGAGGTCCACACATGGACTTTCCAACTGAGGTGACTGTGGAACTGCATCCCAATATTAGTCACTGCCTTCAGGAGAGGAAGGAGCGAAAGTTTGTGGGCAAAGGGCACTTTGGTGTCTCCTGCCTTTATTCAATGACAACAAAGTCCCAATTAAGCTTATGGGGGAAGAAATTCAGTTGGTAGCGCCACCCGTTAGCGCCTTAAGAGGGTGATAAGTGGGGCGCTAACCAACAAGCGCCCGGGCGCGGCGATACCTGCGCCTCTCGCAAAATTGAGTGGACATTTAACGGTGGCGCTAAACCATACCGCCCGCTCTCCTGCGCACGCAGATCTTGATGTCATTCGAGAGTGCAACGCCCTTGGGGCGCCCCGGACCAGAAATTCAGTGGCGCCCCCCTCCTTTCCGCCTGTCGCTACCAACGACAGGTTGACTGGAACGCTTCCCAGTTGCTGTGGGGCTCGGGGGGGCGCTATTTAAAGGGGGCTCTTCCTGTCTTCTGTGTGGTAGCCATTTTTGGACAACTCGTTCTGAGAGAGAGAGAAAGATTTGCAGAGAGACAAAGGGAGAAAGAGAGACTTCTGCATTGAGTCAATGCTGTCTGAGGTAGTTTTGGCTTCTGACCATAACTTTGTAGCTGCTTCGCTTTTTCACCGGCATAACTTTGATTGCCCACATACTATGGGGGCTGCAATGGATGGGAATGTCGTGCTTCTCCATCAGATTGAGAGGGCGCAGAGAGAGAGTGGCAATCATGGCCAGACGGAGGAGGGCCAACAGGTGTCGGTACAGGAGACCTTACCCTCCCAGGGTTTTTCGCCAACAGTTCTCGTACATCAGTATGTCTGAGGAGCAGTGTTTGCGAAGGCTGCGATTCAGCAAGGAGGTGGTCACTGAGCTCTGCCACCTGCTTCAGCCAGATCTGCAGCCTCAACTGAGGAGCAGGACGCCTCTGTCGGTGGCAGTGAAGATAACAGTGGCTCTCAACTTTTATGCCACCGGCTCCTTTCAATCTGCTACTGCTAGGGACATTGCCAATATCTCCCAGTTCGCGGTGCATTGCTGCATCCGTCAAGTCACAAATGCACTCTTTAAAAGGAGACGAGAGTACATCTCTGTCCCCATGACCCCGGACAAGCAGCAAGAACGCGCAGCGGGCTTTGCAAGAATAGCGGGCTTCCCCATGGTGCAGGGCGCCATTGACTGCACCCATGTGGCTTTGCGGGCGCCGCAAGAGAATGCCGAGGATTTCCGCAACCAAAAGGGCTTCCATTCCTTGAACATCCAGTTGGTCTGTGACCACAGACAGCTGATACTCGCTGTCAATGCCCACTTTCCAGGCAGCAGCCACGATGCCTTCATCCTGCGCCAGACTTCTGTGACAGACCTTTTCGAGGCCCCGCTTCACCCAGGAGGCTGGCTTCTCGGGGACAAAGACTATCCTCTGTGCACCTGGCTGATGACCCCACTCCGTTCGCCCAGTACCCCTGCAGAAGAACGATACAACAAGAGCCATCAAGCTACCAGGAACATCGTTGAGCACACAATCGGCGTGCTCAAGCAACAGTTCCGCTGTCTGGACCACTCTGGAGGAGCCCTGCAGTACTCGCCTGAGCGAGTCTCCCACTTTGTTGTTGTGTGCTGTATGCTGCATAACCTGGCAATCCTCAGGACCCAGCCAATGCCACCGGGCCTTGGAGCACCAGCGGAGGAGGAGGAGGAAGAGCAGCACCAAGACGGGAGGGAGGCACAAAGTGCAAGGGCCGTCCGTCAAAGGCTTATAGCAAGTCGCTTCTAGGCCCCCTCTGAGGGAATGGCTTCTGCCATTCAAAGAACCTGAATGGAACCATTCCGCAACCCCTAAGCCGGTCAAGGCAACAATGAGTGCAAAGAGCAAACATGCACATTTTGAATAAAGACACTTCTATATTTACCAAACTGTGTATCCTTCCTGCATGACAAAGCAATAGAAAGAAACACACAAAAAAACAGTCAATCACATAACTGGCTCTCACAACCTGGAGACAATGTCCAAAACAGTAACAAAAATATGACCACGATCCTTGGCCTTCAATAAAACAATGACCAACATTTTGCCGCCACACCTACTTTTTGCCCTTCGAGGGTGATCTGCTTCCCTTGCGAAATTGCCCCCTTCCCACCCTGCAGCTCCTCTGCACTGGGACCCCAGTGGCTGCAGCAAGGCTGGGGGAAGGCTGCTGAGTGTCAGGAACTGAGACTGCAGATGCCCTTGAGGGGCGGCCTGGACCAGCTCTGGGCCTGGAGGGCCCGGCTGCTGACTGCTCCAACTCTGCATGGGCGGCAGCAGTCTGTCCTACAGGTGGTGGCAACTGCAGTGGAGAAGTGACATTGCTGGCAGCAGGAATGCTGTCATCCTGAGAGAGGACAGCAACTCCCCACTCGACCGACACACTGGCACTCCCACGGGGCAGCACTTCAGCATGCGGAGCAATCTGCGGGAGCACAGATTGCTGGCCTGCTGCGACGTGGGGAGGGCCCCAGGGAAACCTGCCCAATCCAGTGAGGGTGACATCAGTTAGTGCTCGCGTGGCCTCAATCTGCGTCTGCATGAGACCAGCCACTGACTGCATTGTAGCACTTAGCATTTGCGTGGCAGACGCCTGTGCTGCACCGAAGTCCTGGACACTCTTTGCCAGTGACTCAATGGATTCAGGCATCCTTGCCACTGCAGCCATGAGCTCAGTGTGCCTTTGCTCCGCCTGGGCGCTCATTTCAGCGAGGAGCCGCACCTCGTCTGCGCTCCCTGGGGGGAGAAGGTCCCCAAGCTTCCCTACCCCCCTCGCGTTGCTGCAGCCCGCTGGGTCCTGGAGCTTCACCCTCATCAGACCATTCCCCCCCGCTCCCCTCCAGGGAAGGCGTGTCCCCAGTATGGCCATGGGCTGCCTCGGCAGAGGGTTGCGCTGATGGTCCGGCTTCCTCTTCCTCCTTGCCTTCAGATTCACTCCCAGTGGCAGCTTGAGGGCCCGCCTCCTCACCTGGTGAATCAGCATCTAAAAGCAGAGAGGTACAAGAGTGGCTTTAGCGTGAGGATAGGGTGGCAGCAAGGGAGGCATGAGTGCAGCGATGTACTGATTTGGATCGAGAGTGTCAAAGGATGCTGTTGTGAGGAACAAGTGGAAGGAGAGAGGTCAAAAAGGTGATGACCTTACCATTGCTGGCCAGAACGGGGTCGGCGTCTCCAGTGGCGACAGGGCGAAGCATCTGGCTTGCCACAATCCGGTGGACTCGCTGCTCCAGATCGGTCAGAGCTTGAAGGTGAGGCCGGCCTCCCCCGGTCCATTGCTGCTGTCTCCTATTATGCGCCAGCTTGCTCTGCAAGAAAAAGGACGGGGTCTGAGTAAAGATGCAGCCATGATCTTGGCTGAAATGCCTCCCATGGTCGAATAGCCCTTACTGTATGCAGCCATGATCTTGGCTGAAATGCCTCCCATGGTCGAATAGCCCTTACTGTATGCAAAGTGCTGAATGTGCGTGAGTTTCCTGAAAGGGCCATAGGTGTTGGAGGAGTGCTGGGCATTGGAGCTTTCAAGACCCTTTGGCCATAAAGCGAGGTCGAGATGGAGGGATGAAGAGGTTTCTGAAAAAGGCACTCACCCTGACGACCCGAGTGAGGTCGTTGAACTTCTTCCTTCATTGCACAGGGGTCCTAGGCACCATGCTGCTGGAGGTCACTCTGTGAGCCACCTCCCTCCAAGCTTTTCGGTACTCGCTGGGCAGAGGCCTCCTGCCACTCTCCGGGTACAGGAGAGATCGCCTGCACTCCACCGCGCCAACCAGAGCCTCCAAGGCCCCCTCGCTGAACCGCTGCGCTCGCTCCCTGGCCCTCTCCATGGTCCTTGGCTGCAGGATTTGGCAATAGGTCTGCCTAGGCCGAGATTTAGGGCTCCGATGCGCAGGGTGCGGCTGCAAATCAAGATCGACCCTCCCCTTTAAGAGCTGACCGCCAGCATGTCTGTGTGCAATCGCTAACTGACAGCACCTGCGCTGCACCCGCCCTCTGAGTTAGCGCCTCGCTCCTCCGGCTTAGTGCCTTAAGAGAGTCGTGCAGCGCCTGATTTAGCGCTGTAATCAGCTCCAGGGGCGAAACAGACTAATTTAGCAGTAGGCGGCGATAATTTGCGCCGGGCGCTAAACTTTGTGCCCGGCCGATAATTGTGCCCCAAATGCGGCGATACCGAATTTCTCCCCCATGATGTCTAAGACATGGGTTCAGACACTTGTCTTTCATGATTGAGAACTGCTAAGAATGCAGGAGAAGGGCTTCCTTCAGCTTATGTACAAGATCTAAGACCAAGTCCTGAGGTAAATTTGGGGCAAAAAAAGGAAACTGTTGGAGGGAGGCAGTGCTTTGGCCTACACCGACCTGCCACTGAGTACCCTGGAGGGAGAGTCAGGCGATCGGCAGGCATATCTCTTTGCTAAAGCCCTTCACATGATGACTTGGATTAAGCAATTGGTGACCAGTGAGCTTAGTAGGCAGCACCTGACTTGGACATCTAAAATGTCAAATTAGGGAGCATGTCACAGGCTGCCCTACATAGGTTCTTCCACCATGCTGAGACAGATGAGAGAACTCTTGAGACTTGGGACGGCAGCTGCTTGAGACTGGGTATGAGCGCATGAGCTCATATATCCAGGGCTCAGCACCCAGCAGGATTGGATTGCAGACAGGCAAGCAGTGGCTGCAGAAATTCTGCACATCCAGTCGGTGAAACTGCGGTTTGATGTGTTTATGATTAAGTGTCCATGCCATGGTCAGGAGAATGGTGGCAATGCGTTCACACATTTTATGCTGAGTTGTGCTGTTCACCATGCCACTTTTGAAGAACTCCTCGGACCTGTTGTCTGCTTAAACCCATGCTTAACAAGGGTTCAAACCTGTGTTTGTCAATTGTCTCGTGACCAAGAAATGACTATCCTGTGGAGTGGGGAGTTGAGGTGTGGCACCAAGGTGACACTCTTGGCTATACAAGTTTGGAACCAAGCCAACCCTCTGTGGCTGACTCAATAATCCAATATACTGAGCTAGTCAGATCCACAGTATTTCAGGGCACTATTGTTGATTGACCAGCAGGCCTGGCTTATAAATGGGACCAGGAGGGGAAGCCTCGTCACTGGGGGCTGGAATTTTTGGCACTTGGCTTCAGATAATCTTGCAAGCCAATGCCCCTACGGTTAGGGTGGTCCTGTCTGGACAGGCAGTGGGAAGTTGACCAGTGCTCTGTGCCAGTAAGCTATGCTGTATTAGCTGGTTTAACTCCAGCACTCGCATGGGGGTCCCTAAACTTTGCTTATCCAATCTGAGCCTAGGCGCTCTGGGCACAGTTAAGTGGGGTATGTCCCTACGAGTTTGAGCTTCATATAGAGCAAGCAGAAACAGAGACTCTTAAACATGGTAATGGATTTCTGTGCATTCCAGGGGCCCAGTGAGAGAGAGTTAAGCCCTAGTGGTTGGGGGTGGGTTATAGTCTAGTGATTGGAGGAGGATTGGGCCCTGGTGACTACAGGAAATAGTGGTTACTGAAACTTGTTCCTGAGTTACGTTCAAAGATTACTTGCTGTAATCTCCCCTCACATAATCTTCAGGAACGAAATAACCTCCCTTCAGAAGAAGCTGGCGACAAAGCAATCTCAGCTGGAGAATCAGAGGACCCTCCTGGAGCAACAGGAAAAGTGCAGGAAACAGGTGGAGAAAGTCCTGTCCGATGCTGCCTACGCTTTGAAGGATACCCTGCTGGTAAGATAACCGCTTCCATTTTGAGAGTAGTCAATGGCCCAGAAATTCGGGTCCCAACGCGTGAGTACGGACGGAGTACTCGCGCGTGGACCCGATGGAAGTGCTGGAATCTTGCATGCACTACGTATGCGCGGGAAACCGGCACTTCCGATCCTCTGAACCAAGGGGTTCAGAGGTCGAACGCGTGCGCGCGGGAGTCTGTGCGTGCGCGTTGAACTTCCTTTTTTTTTTCAGGTTTTAACGTGCGGGTAAGTCTGTACATTTTAGAAATGTAAAAAGCAGCCGTAAAGACTTCGTTTTCAAAGGTAAGTGGTCAATTATTTAAAATTAAAACATTTTTTCCACAGGTTTTTTACTTTTAAATAGTTTAAAGCAAGGTAAGTTTATTTTTAGCCCGTTTTTTATTAAATTATTTTTTTCAAAAATTTAAATTTTTGTTTAAAATAGTTATTTAATGTCATTTATAGTTTATTTACAAAGTGTGATTTTTAAAAAAAAATTATTTGAAGGTAAAGTACAGTTTTACAGCCTCAGCATTTATACGTTTTGACAGGTCTATCTGTCAAGACTTAGGAATGGAGCATTCCCTGCTCCGATTGGCTGCCTGTTGCTCACGTGATCCCAGGGGACGCTTCGCACTAACTACGCCCCTGGGACACGGCAGCATAGCGCGCCGGCCCCTGGGACAGGCCTCGGAGAGGAATTCCACGCAGGCCCAGAGGTCAACTGCCGGCGCGCTAGGTAAGTGTAGGTCGGGGGCTTGCACCCGCGGGAAGCCCCCGACCCGAATTTCTGGGCCATTGTAACTGCCCTCTGGTTACAGGAGTACAGTAGCTTAGTGGTCATGTTACTGGACTAGTTCAAATCCCACCACGGCAGCGGATGAATTTAAATTCAGTTAATTAATAATTTTTTTTAATAAATCTAGAATTTAAAAAAAAGCTAGTATCCGTAATGGTGACCATGGAAACTATCAGATTGTCGTAAAAACCCATCTGGTTCACTAATGTCCTTGAGGGAAGGTAATCTGTCATCCTTACCTGGTCTGACCTATATGTGACTCCAGACCCACAGCAATGTGGTTGACTCTTAACTGCCCTCTGAAATGGTGGCTCACCACCACATTCTCAAGGGCACTTAGGGATGGGCAATAAATGCTGGCCTTGCCAGCGATGCCCGCATCCTGTGAATGAATAATTTAAAAAAACAAATGCATGGTCCACTTTGAAACCTGGCATATGGCAGAGAGACATCTGCTGTGAGATTCCTGACATCCTTCGAAATGTTCTATTATTTGTTCAGTGATGTAGGTAATTTCTGTACCCAACAAGCTGCACCATGGATTGCTACTATGTGTATTTGCACCCATGTTTTGTCCATGTCACAGGCTTCTGATCTTGGCAGTACCAAGGTGTCAAGGTACAGAGTAGAGGCCACCGAGACTGTAAGAAAGTGCCACATTTGATCCATGGTCTGAGCTGAGTTGCACCAGTTGACCTCGGCCAGAATGCTACAGATGGCCTCCGCATCCCTAGCCTAGGGAAGGTTCCTGCTCCTGATCACACTCGAGCAATCCCTGCAGAAAAATGCGTGTGGATGTCAAAGGAGGACAAGCTTGGGTTTGGCAGGGGAGCTCACCATGAACAAATAGACTGCCAGCACTCCCTGTTCAAGCTCACAGCTTGGACTCGGTACCGAAGGGCTGTCAGGGTCCTAGGAAGCATATGGTAGCATGGCTCGGGGCCTGCAGAAAAAAAAAATTAATTACACTCTTCTTCCTGTTGGAAGCAGAACATGAATTTCTTCAACTCCTAAAACTTTCTCGAGTTAGTTTATAATAGGAACCATCTGCAATTTGGTAACTGTGAAAGGCCCTCATGAGGTTAAAGGCTAGCACAGCTGGAGCTTGCGTACTGTTACTTGCAAGCCTGTACCAGCCCACGATGCAGTTTCTGTAAAGTAGCATGTCAGAAACTATTATGGTACATTTGAGCATGTAGTCACTTGCGCAATGTATCATTTGAGACGACCCACTCGGTTTCTTCTGCCTCCCTTCCCCCCCCCCCCCCCCCCAACTATGAGGAAGGGTTTCAGTTTCCTGCTTGTAGCCACTGACCATTTTCACATCTGCTGCAAGAATGCCACTATTACCAGGTTTTAGCTGTTATGTTGCGCAACTGGAATCAGACCCCGTGCTTAGCATTTGCATGAAATAGGTTGCAGCTGTTTGGAAGAGCCCCATTGCAGGCCTTGGAGCCGCTACAAATAAGCATCTGGGAGATAGAGGGCAGTGTTTGATTTGTCCCTCCCTCTTTGCACACCATATCCATCCCAATGGGCAGGCTTTTCGTTCATTAACCCTTGAGTGCTTTTCTAAAAAAAAAATCCCTCTATTCCTTCACACAACAGCTGGCAGACTGATATTTTCTGGAGATAATCTGAAGTAGAATTAAGAGGTTGGACCCAAAAAACACACTTATTGGAATAGTTTAATTTAAAAAAATTACTATTATTGCAGGCAAACTTTCCTAGCACCACTTAATGACAAAAGCTGAAATTTCTCTTTTATTCTTACGGTTTTAAATAGGGTAAAGCTGAACAAAAAAAAGTAGCTTAGGCTTTGTGTGAGGAAGTCCTTTTGTGGCAGCATACAATCAGACCGAGTAGTTGTATTCAGTAAGAAATGCCCCTAAATGGGTTTTGTTAAGTCTGTGTGTCCCAGTTATGCTTATTATAAATCACTGGACACAGACCACAAGAATAACTTTAACAGGTCTTTACTATTCGGAGGTCAGGGCTGAACTGCCCAGCAAATCCCAACACAACACTTATATATACCGGTGTGGTCACCACCGGTATTACAGTATACAGCAGCCAAGCGAAAGTAGTACATCTCTTAAGGTAGTTCTCTTAAGGTGGAACAGGTTACATACACCACAATCCTCCCTTTTTAGCTTAACAGTGTATATCCCCATTTAACATAACATAATAACATATATATATATACAACTTCATGCAAAACAGTTCAAAGATTCAGTCTCTGAGGAGGCCTCCTGATTCGAGTTGGATAACGCCTTTCAGGGGCAGAGGTATAATGTTTCACCCCATTCTTCATGAATTTCTGGAATTCTTCTGACACGAACTGCGGTCCGTTGTCTGAACATATTTGTTCTGGCAATCCATTTCTTGCAAATATCGTTCTTAGCACCGCGATCGTCTTTTCCGAGGTAGTGGTAGTCATCTTAATCGCTTCTGGCCATTTAGAATGTGCGTCCACCGCAATTAAAAACATGGAGTCCACGAATGGACCAGCAAAGTCAATATGTACACGTTGCCATGGGGTTGAAGGCCATTCCCATGGATGCAGCGGTGCAATCGGAGGTGCATTTTGCACTTTTTGGCACCCTGAGCAGCTTTTCGTCAGATCCTCTATCTGTTGGTCGATACCCGGCCACCACACATAAGCCCTAGCAAGGCTTTTCATCTTGACTCCCCCCAGATGACCTTCATGCAGTTCCTTTAGAACTCTCTCTCTTAACTTAGGAGGAATAATCACCCTTGTTCCATACATCAATGTTCCTTGACAGACGGACAGCTGTCCTCGTCTTGCTGAGAATGCCGGTAACAGTGGATCACCATGTGCTGGCCATCCCTTCACTGTCACTTCGTAGACCCGGGACAGTGTCGGGTCGTTCCTGGTTTCTCTTTCAATACTTGCATTGGTGACTGGTAAACATTTGATGATGGTCGAGTGAAATAACTCAACAGGGTCAGCCGTCGGTGCCTCCTCCTCTGTAGGTAGTGGCAGGCGCGACAGCCCATCAGCATTACCATGCTGCTTTGTACCTTTGAATTCAATCTGATATTGATGTGCCCCTAGGAAAAGGGACCATCTCTGGAGTCTCTGTGCTGTCATCACTGAAACACCCTTCTTAGGGTTAAAAATGGATACCAACGGCTGGTGGTCTGTCAGAAGCGTAAACTTTTGGCCCTGCAGGTAATGATTAAACTTCTTTACTCCCCACACAAGGCTGAGAGCCTCCCTATCTATCTGAGCATAGTTGCGCTCAGCGGAGGTCAATGATCTGGATGCGAACGCGACTGGCCTCTCCAGGCCATTTGGCAACTTGTGTGAGAGTACTGCCCCAATACCATATGGAGAAGCATCACAAGCCAAACGAATAGGCAGCGTTGGGTTGAAGTGAGCCAACACTTCCTCTGAGATGATCAATGCCTTGCTTTTGCGAAAGGCCCTCTTACAGTCCTCGCTCCACTTCCATGGTACTCCCTTCTGCAAAAGAGCATTCAGCGGGTGCAGCACCGTGGATAAATTTGGCAGAAACTTATGGTAATAGTTAATCAACCCTAGGAACGACCTCAACTGGGATACATTATCCGGAGCGGGAGCCTTCACAACAGCTTCGATCTTGTCAGGAGACTTATGAAGCCCCTCCTGGTCAATGACATGACCACAGTACGAGATCCGCTTCTGAAAGAACTCACATTTCTGGCGATTAACTCGAAGTCCATATTCTTTCAATCTGGTGAGCACCAGTTCCAAATTTGCAAGGTGTTCCTCGTCATCATCTCCTGTAATCAGAATATCGTCCAGGTAACATTGTGTGCCTGGAATTCCCTGTAATACCTGCTCCATGGCCCTCTGCCAAATTGCTGGAGCCGATGCCACTCCAAAAACCAGTCTATTATACCGGTACAAGCCTCTATGCGTGTTGATCGTGAGATACTGGCGTGACTCTTCCTCAACTTCCATCTGTAAGTACGCCTGCGCCAGGTCTATCTTGGTGAAGTGTTTCCCGCCAGACAACGAAGCGAAGATATCCTCAATCCGCGGAAGCGGATACTGCACCGTGTGAAGCACCGGATTAACAGTGATCTTGAAATCTCCACAGATGCGAACCTTCCCCGGTTCCCCCGGCTTGTTGCTCGATGAACGCTTCATGACGGGGACAATGGGCGTGGCCCACTCACTCCAGTCTACCTTAGACAGTACTCCTGAACGTTCTAGCCCTTCCAGCTCAGCTTCCACAGCAGGTCGTATTGCATAAGGTACTGGTCTGGCTTTGAAAAATTTCGGGTTTGCATGTTCTTCAACCTTGATGTTTGCCGTAATTCCTCTCCGTGTTCCCAGTCCCTGTTGGAACACCTCTTTAGCATCGTCCAATATTCTGGACAATCGTTTAGGTTTGACATCTTTTTTACCAGAATCTACCGTTAGTGCTTTTAAGGAATGCCAGTCCATATTTATTTTCCTAATCCACTCCCGTCCCAGTAGTGGTGGACCTCCCTCAGGTAGCACATATAAGTCCATTCCTCGGCTTTCTTTGCCCTTGTGGACCACCTTTACCTCTATCTTCCCGATGGGGTATACTCTTTGCCCCGTGTATGTTTTCAATACAATCTCCGTATCCCGTAGGGGAATATGTGGGAATAACCTTTTGTAATCTTGCTTATTCATGACCGTCAATGCCGATCCAGTGTCCAATTCCATCTTCACTTGGACTCCTGCTATCTGAAGTGTGACCCAGATTGTTTGGAGGTCTGCTTCCTTACCAACATTGTGTACTCTTAGACTACCCAGTTCATTACTGCTGGAGTCTGAATTTGACTTCTGTTCGTTCGAACTGTTCTCTGTCACCTTGTGTACCTTTCTGTACTTTTCCTGCGGTGACTTTTTGTTGCTGGTCTTCTTTCCTGACCGGCATACTTTAGCTATGTGACCAAGCCTGCCACATTTTCTGCATTCCTGATTTTTGAACCAGCACTGGTTCTGATCGTGCGTTGTCTTTCCACAACGATAACATTTTACTGTACCCAAGACCATTTGATTGGTGCTGAGTTCCGGTGACCGTAGCTGCATTTCCGCAGTGCCTCTCGCTGCGGCTTTGTGCGATGCTGCAATAGTGACAGCTTTATCAAGCGTAAGATCATTCTCCTCAAGCAGTCGCTTTTGTGTTCCTTCTTTTAACAATCCACACACAAATTTATCTCTCAGCGCATCTGCTAGTCCTGTTCCAAACTGACAGTACTTTGATAGCTTACGCAGTTCAATTAAAAATTCAGCGTTGCTTTCGTCTTTCAGCTGCGTTCTTCTGTAAAATTTAAATCGTTCCGCTATCATCAGCGGCGTGGGGTTTAAATGATTTTTCAGGACAGTAACAATATTCGCGAAAGTCTGATCCGCCGGTTTATCTGGTGACAGAAGGTGCTTCAATAGCCCGTATGTCTTCGCACCCATTGAGCTTAATAAGGTTAGTGCTTTCTCATCATCTGGTACCTTATTTGCTTTACAATAAACTTCCATGCGTTCTACATACGTGGTCCAATCTTCGATATCGCTATCAAATGTATTAATGTTCCCATGTTTAGGCATCCTTGCAAGTTTTTAAATTTTTCTTTTTCTCAAAATGGCGGCTTCCCGCGCTTGTCTTCTTCCCCCGCCTACTAAAATGGCGGCTTCCCGCGCTTGGCGGTCTTTCCCGCGCTCGTCTTCTTCCCCCGCCGACTACAATGGCGGATTCCCGCGTTTGCCTTCTTCCCCCGCTGGCTGCAATGGCGATTGCCGTGCTGCTGCCGTTCTCACCTCCCCAGCGGTTCTCATGCAGCCCGGTCCTTTACACCGGCTGCGTTTGAGTTCTCCGCGGCTCTCGTGCCTTAAGCTGCCCCAGTCGCTGCGCCTCTGGGCCTCGATTGCAGCCCGGCCCTTTTCACCGGCTGTGGTCGAGTTCTCCGCCCTTTTTCCTCCGTTTTCCCTCCCCCACTCCACAGTCAACGCGGCCGACTTTCTGCTCGTGTCGCTGATCGGCTTACCCACCACCGTGGTAGAAGGGATGATCACTGCCTGTCGCTGATGGAGGGCTTCGTGGTCAGAATTTTTCTTTTTAACCCAGGTTCTCGATGCCTCCCGTGCGATGGTGCTCAGCAGGATGATGAGGGCGGATGCCTCTTCTCGACGCCCGTTCTGAGGACGAAGCTGCCTTGGATGTAAAACTGCCGCAGGGTAAGATCGGACTCGTCGCCACTGTTAAGTCTGTGTGTCCCAGTTATGCTTATTATAAATCACTGGACACAGACCACAAGAATAACTTTAACAGGTCTTTACTATTCGGAGGTCAGGGCTGAACTGCCCAGCAAATCCCTACAGTATTACAGTATACAGCAGCCAAGAGAAAGTAGTACATCTCTTAAGGTAGTTCTCTTAAGGTGGAACAGGTTACATACACCACAGGTTTTCTTTTGCTGTTTCCATGTATATCAGGCTACACAAAATCCAGTACACGGTGTCCACATTGCCATTCTCTGCATTGCTGTTCTGTGTGAATTCCACTTAGTGCTGGCTGTCTCCTTTATTGGGTGTCGAGGACCATTACAGCGAAGGTGTAAGCATTACCAGAATGCTGCTCGTTTTCTGGGCCATTAACAAGTTGTTTGGCGTGATATGCTGTTTGTTAAGGACACTCTTCAAAGAACTTACTTTTTACATTAATACAAAAGCAAAATACTGCGGAAATCTGAAATAAAAAGAGAAAATGCTGGAAATACTCAGCAGGTCAGGCAGCATCTGTGGAAAGAGAGAGAGAGAGTTAACATTTCAGGTCGATGACCCTTCGTCAGAACTGGAAAAAGCTGGAGCTTGTTTCTTAACTTGTCCCATTACCATCTCCTTTTGCCTTGCACCATCATCCCTTTTGTCTCTTAATCTCTCCTGTCTTCTGTCCTATCACAGACCTTCCCTTTGTTCTTTCCTCCCCTCCCCCCTTTCCCTGCCCCAACACTTGCTTAAAAACCTGTTCCATCTCCAGCTTTTTCCAGTTCTGACAAAGGGTCATTGACCTGAAATGTTAACTCTGTTTCTATCTCCACAGATGCTGCCTGACCTGCTGAGTATTTCCAGCATTTTCTCTTTTTTTATTTTACTGTTTTACTCCCATACAATCCTATCTCTGTAAACTCCTCCAGCCCCACAACCCCCCCCCCCCCCCGAGATATCTGCCCTCCTCCAATTCTGCCCTCTTGAGCATCCCTGATTATAATCGCTCAACCATTGGTGGCCGTGCCTTCAGCTGCCTAGGCCCTAAGCTCTGGAGTTCCCTCCCTAAACCTCTCCGCCTCGCTACCTCTCTTTCCTCCTTTAAGACGCTCCTTAAAACCTACCTCTTTGACCAAGCTTTTGGTCACCTGCCCTAATTTATCCTTATGTGGCTCGGTGTCAAATTTTTGCCTGTGAAGCGCCTTGGGACGTTTTACTATGTTAAAGGCACTATATAAATACAAGTTGTTGTTGTTGTACAATCCAGGGACAACCTTATGGTTTTCAGTTCCCTGCTGCACTCTGCCTGTACGTGCGAAGGGGTTAAAAGGGGTTCCCTGAGGTTAAGGTAATCTTCCTTATAACTACATTAGAGACTCTCATTCAGTGGCTAATGAAAAGAACTACACAATCTTGTGCTTGCTTCCTCGTTTCAAAACAGTTTATATATCGTGTAGGTTTGGTTATTTTAGTATTTTTCCCTGTTTTCTTGATACTGATTTTTCAGCCATAAATAAAATTGACCATGTAGTTTTAAGATTATGCCCTCTTGTTCTGGATTCTCCCACCATCAATGCTCCCTTTTCAGTTTTTTTGGTGTGCGCTGCCCCTTTAAGGGGCTGCGTGGCCCGTTCAAAATACTGCGCATGCGCGGTTTTTCCCGTTGTGAAGCCGGCAAGCGGCCTGCGCGGGACCTCCCAGAGCTTAACGGGAACATTGCCCACAATAGGAAATAGTTTCTCTGTATCTACTCTAACGAATCCCAATATCATTTTTAATACCTCAATTAAATCACCCCTCAACCTTCTATAAACTCAGTGAATACCAGCCACGTTTATGCAACCCTTTGAGCCCTGGTGACATTGCGCTGTACTCCCTCCAAGGCCAATCTATTTCCTGAGGTTCAGTGCCCAAAACTGAATACAGGACTCTAGATGTGGTCTGACCAAGGCTCTGTACAACTCGAGCATAACTTCCTCACTTTTCTACTCCAACCACCTTGAGGTAAAGGCAAAGATTCCATTAACCGTTTTGATTACTTTTTGCACCCGTGCACTAGCTTTTAGTGATTTGTGTACATGGACACCTAAATCCCATTGCTCCCCCACAGCTCCTAGCTTCTAACCATAAAAAAAAAATCAGATTTGTCCTTTTCAGATCCAAAGTGGATGACCTCACACTCCCCCCACATTGAATATATATTTTGTGAAAAGTTGAAGCCCAGTGCAGATCCCGGGGGAGCACCAGGTTATAATCTCTTGTGCGGATTCGTATCAATTTGTAGCAGAAAATTCCACGTTTAGTGCAAAGAAATGGTTCTAATCTTGTTTCTAATTCCTTTTGTGATTATCTTAAGTTCATCACTGTCTCTTTTCGGTTTCGCTAATCAAATGCTTGCATCTATCAGACCCTATTGAAATCACTCCACCATGCTTGTTAATGGGAGTGTATTTAGCCATCTTTTCATCTGCTGCCTCCTCCTTCCCCCCCCCCCCCCCCCGAAAAAAGTAAATAAAATGCCGTTGGCTCTGAAGTGCAGAAAAACTGTTAGTGCCACCAAGTGGCAGAGCATCATTTGTACATTGGGCAGTTTTGAAATGGTAGCCTTTTATTTACTTAGGTCAGATGCTTCATTTCATCCGTGTACTATGTTCTGAATGCTAGTTAATGTATTCGTGCTACACTCCTGTCTGTGTTTGTTTATATTAAGGCAGAATAAGTTAATGACTGCATTAAAAAACGTTGGAATTTAATACTGTGTTATCTAGCGCAAAAGTAAATTGAAACCCTTAAGATTTTCTGCTTTTCACGTTAATTCTCCCTACTGTGCCTCTTATCCTGGAGAAGAGAATGAAAGAACCTGCTCCCAGCTGGTCAGGGCATAAGAGTGAATAGTAATTCTCTGATTTGCCCCGCTCCTTGTCCTGAAGGATGTTAGAAACTTGCCTTGTTGCTAACTGTGGGCACAAAGCCATGTCCTTACACTTTAAAGTGCAGCAGGGTGAGCTCCAGCTTGTTATGTCACTTTGCATTCAATTTTCCCCCTTTTTTAAACCCGGTGGGGTGGGGTGATAGCAAATCGGCAGCCGGTTTTATATCTCTCCCCATTTTCATTTCCATTGAAGTCACTCTGACATCTCGGGCGATTTTAACCCTACTCACTCAGCAGAAACCTGACGGGTGGGCAGTTAAAATCACCCCGGCTCTTACCTGTCCGAAAGCCGCCGTGATCGCAACATCTCCAGTTTTAGCCTGCTTTTCTGAGCAGGCAGCAAGGACACATGCCCAGAGTCAACAGGGTCCTTCTTTACATATGCATGTTGTGGCCCAATGACATAATTGAGACCCAACTGTAATTTTAACTCGGGCCTGAGCGGGGAATCCACCTGACGTTAAAATTGGGACCGTGGTTAACACCATCCTCCCAGAGGAAAGTGAGGCAACCAGTTCATCCATGCCAGCTCGTAAGGACAAGATCGTATTAATCCTGGAAACAATGCTAACTACAAACATATAGACACTTGAATCTACTCAATAGATTGGCTACCTAACGCTGTTAACTGGTCAGCTATCTAAAGAGTCTAATCCTAAATTAATCTCACCAAATTATATCATCTTATCTCAACTGTAAATTTATAATCAGCAAGAGGTTAATGCTGAGTTACTGTAATATCATTGAACAGCTTTTGTTATTTATTTTGTCAGTTAACCCTATCGACTAATTGCTTGCATACTCAATGATTCCAAGTTTAACAAACAATTGTTAGTTCACAACTTTGATAATTGGCTAAGGAATTAGCTGGTGCCCTTGATGAATATTCTGGTCAGGGTATTTATCCCAGTTTTCTTACACTGGTGCTTTGGGGATTGCTTATTGAAACCCCAGCAACAGTTGGCGTGAACATTTCTAGAATTGGGAATGGATATATTCTCGAGCATGTTCTGATTGCGCAGGGCCCTTTCTCCGCAGGGCAAGACAGAAGGTGCAGACGCCACCTTTCCTACTACCAATCTAGAAAAGACTGATTCTGAGGTGCTGCTGTATGCTCATCGCGGTCAAATGATGCAGAAACTGCTGCTCTTACTGAACAGCGCAGCTGTACTCGGACTTGGGCCTTCATTGGGAGAGTTTATTAAAGACGAGCTGCCTTTCCTAGAACACAAACCTGCGAACATTCTGGGAAGGTACGTTGCGTATTGAGTCTAACTATTAAACAAGGGGCAGCATTTATCTCTAGAATTTGCTGCCCGCATTTGTTTTTGTGATTTTTAAAAAGATTTAATTTCCCCAGTGCATCCTCATTTTAACATCCAGATCCCCTCCAATTTTCTTCCTCGCCCTGAAGCTGCTGGGTCATGCTGGATTAGTCCTCTGGTACCTCGCGCAAGTCGCCATTCTCCGTACGTGAGCCAAGCCGGTGAATGTCAGCAGCCTTACTCCGCTGTGGGGAAAGCAAACCGGCTCGATTTAGCTCTTACTCACTTTCTAGCAGCAGTCACTGGTTAGCTATTAGCCGGAAGTCTGGATGGTTTGATTTGAAAGCTTCCTAGCCCAGAATCACTGAGATCAGCTATAGCACCCTGTCTGCTTCAACTGAGATCAGCTGATTCAGCACAGACCAGGGATTAAACCCTGGGTTTTTCCTGATCATTAGGATTCATAAGAACATAAGAATTAGGAGCAAGAGTAGGCCATACAGCCTCTCGAGCCTGCTCCGCCATTCAATAAGAGCATGGTTGATCTTCAACCTCAACTCCACTTTCCTGCCCGATCCCCATATCCCTTGTTTCCCCTCGAGTCCAAAAATCTATCGATCTCAGCCTTGAATATACTCAACAATTCAGCATCCACAGCCCTCTGGGGTAGAGAATTCCAAAGAGTCACAGCCCTCTGAGCTCAGTTCCACATTAGGTACTAACTTTACCAACTGTGTTCTCTGGGAGAGCACCAGAGCAACCCTTAAAAAAAAAAATCAACACTATATATTATAACTGGTAATTGTAGGTGAATTTAAGGAAATAATACAGCCTTCTAATTTACTTTATATGCGTTTATTATCCTGTGCATTTGAAATTAAAAATTATTCCCTGAAATAAAGTGTTAGCCACCCAGACTGGCAGTTGAAGACCTATCTGAGGTCATTACTGCTCTTGTCACTACACTCTTAGGCCTAGAAATTCGTTGGGCTGCGCCACCAGTTAGCACCTAAAGAGGGCACTTAGTGGTTTTAGCGCCACTGGCCACGCCTCCCACGAAATTTAGCGGGGCGCTAATGGCGGTGTTGGCCTGTAGCGCTGCGCGCCACCGATGACGTCCTCAGTGTGCGCAGCGCCCTGTTAC
Organism: Somniosus microcephalus; assembly: GCF_052327205.1. NCBI lineage: Eukaryota > Metazoa > Chordata > Chondrichthyes > Squaliformes > Somniosidae > Somniosus > Somniosus microcephalus. Next base: position 13,742,425 of record NC_141009.1, read on the forward strand.
CGCCCCGAACGCGATATTTGGTCGCGCCCCCCCACTGTAGCGCCGGACGCAAATTGCGACCGGTTCAGGGGGGCCTACCTGCAGCGATAGTGGCGCTAATTAAAGGGGAGGTGCGGGGCGGCCATTTTTTCCGCTGGCCGCCAGCCAGTACCTCCTCGCGCCGCCGTCTCCGGCCTCCTGAGCACCCCCCGGGCCGTGCCAGCTGTGTCCCAAGAGCCCGGCACTTCTCCTCGGTGCTGGGCTCTTTTGCCGGCACTCGTGATCTCGGATCGCGCTGGTGCAGGCCCCTCCCCTTTAAGAATGGGAGGAAGGCCTGCAGTAGCGCCGTGTGCCGCTGCGATATTCAGTTGCAGCGCCCCAAGAGGGATGCGGGGTGCCTCGAGCAGCGCCCCGCTTCCGTTTGGGGCGCTGAAACTGAGTATCGGGCTGGCGCAAGCGGCTCCTTCCGGGGCGGGACTTCTGGTGCCCAGGCGGGACTGTTCTATGCCTTAGTTTTTCGTTGCCAGTTTTCTCCCTCCTCTGCTGAAGGTGCTGATTTATCTTGGGATATCATTCTACGGGTACAGATAGCTGTCCAGTGTCTTGCCCAATGAGTCATTCTAGATTTTAGACAGTGACGGGGTAATTTTAACTTAATTCGCCGCGGCGGGGTGGGTGGGAATACCCACAGGATCAGGTGGAAAGCATTGTTCCCGCTTAAGTGCGTGCGCGCAGCTGCGCTGTTATCTGAAAGGTCCCGCGCGGGCCGCTCACCGGCTTTTACAGTGTAAATACCGGGCATGCGCAAAAATTTAAAGGGACCACGCATTAAAAGAAACCGAGGCAGCGCAGAACAAAGCGCAGCTTACAGGAAGCAGTGGTGGAAAGCTGTCTATCCACCCTATTTCCGCTGGTTGAGGCTGCTAGGACTAGGGGGCCATAGGGAGTTAGGTCGCAGATCAGCCATGATCTCCGTGAATGGTGGAACAGGTTCGAGGGGCTCAATGGCCTACTCCTGTTCCTATGTTGCCTTTATCCACCCTTTCATGGGGGCACCTTTTTACATAGCTCTGTGTAGGTTTTTTTTGGCTGGCAGCAATTTGCATGTAACCATAGCCCTTCCAGTAACAATTCTTATCCCCACTCCCCCCTCCCCGCTTTTCCCCACAGATATAATTCTGCCTCTCCTGTCATCAAAGGACCGGGCATTCTGCCCCACTATAAAGTAGGTGACCTGGGTGTGGTTCCACGGTCCAAGCCAATGACTCCCAGCCTCGCTGACACAGTGGGTCAGCTGTCGAAGACAACGCGTCTTGGTTTGCTCAGACCATTTTCCAAATCAGCACCAACCCAGATGAGTAGTTTGCCCAAGGTAAATCTCCATTTGCTCTGGAAAAGTTGTAACGTGGACTCAAGGCTGCTTCAGTGACACTAACCTTTCATCTCTGGGATGCAGGTTTAATTCCGGCTTGTAGTAATGGAAGAGTGCCTCTGTCTGCTGATTCTAAGGGTCTTGTGTGAATTAACATTGGGCAAATAAGAATGGAAATTGCAGAGGCTCTGGCCACAATCTTCAAATCCTCCTTTGACACAGGGGTGGTGCTAGAGGACTGGAGAGTTGCAAATGTTACACCCCTGTTTAAAAAAGGGGAGGGGGATAAACCCACCAAACTACAGGCCAGTCAGCCTAATGTCATGGGTGGGGAAACTTTTGAGACAATAATCCAGGACAAAATTAATTGGCATTTGGAGACGGACCGACCGACCGACGTAAGAAAATTATGCTAAATCTTTATAAAGCACTGGTTGGGTCTCAGCTGCAGTATTGTGTTCAATGCTGGGCCCCACACTTTAGAAAGGATGTCAAGGCCTTGGAGCGGGCACAGCAGAGATTTACTAGAATGGTTCCAGGGATGAGGGGATTTCAGTTATGTGGACAGACTGGAGAAGCTGCGGTTGTTCTCCTTGGAGCAGAGAAGGTTATGAGGAGATTTGCTAGAGGCGTTCAAAATCAGGAATGGTTTTGACTGAGCAAATAAGGAGAAACTGTTTCCAGTGGCAGAAGGGTCGGTAACCAGAGGACACAGATTTAAGGTTATTGGCAAAAGAACCAGAGGTGACATGAGGCAACATTTTTTTACACAGCAAGTTGGTGTGATCTGGAATACACTGCCTGAAAGGGCGGTGGAAGCAGATTCAATAGTAACATTCAAAAGGGAATTGGATACATACTTGAAGGGAAAAAATTGACAGGGTTATGGGGAAAGACCGGGGGAGTGGCACTAGTTGGATAGCTCTATGAAACAGCCAGCACAGGCATGCTGGGCCAAATGGCCTCTTTCTCTGCTGAATCATAGAATGATTCGAAACACAGTTGAGAACAGGCATGAGCCTACAGCAAAGAACTGACCCTCAATCTCACTTAGAGAATGCACAGAATGGCCAGCGTGGGAAATGGAAAGATGTCACATTGGTGCAGTCGGATGTGCTCCTCTGTGTTTGGGGCTAAGGCATATTGTTTGGGGCAATGTAAAGGGAGCTTTACTCTGCACCTGACGGTGCTATACCTGACCTGGGATGCTCAATTCTGAAATGGAAGGAGATTCAACCCCCAGCACTTGTCTAGAACTCTCAGCTGACTGAAAGTAACCTGGAATTTATTGCAAAGTCTTTGTGGCAAGCACTTGTTTTATGTAATCTTCAGGCTTTTAAATCCCAGACTTGGCATAATTTAATCACTACTTCTTCCTGATTCGCCCCATCCTCTCTCCCACTCTTTTCCCCTCTTCCTGGCCAATTTTCTCTCCTCTCCCCTCTCCTTAAAGCATTGGCTCATTGATAAGGTCCCATTCCATGGGCACTAGTTACCTGCGGTACCTCACCAAGTGGCGTTTATGCATGTGTGGGCAAAGATGGTGAAGGCAGGATTTTCGGGCTCTGTTCTTAGGCTGAGCTAGTATGGTGCGCTGCACTGTGGGACTGTGCCTTTCACCTGGGGCTTTTCAATAATGATTTTTTTTTAAATAGGAAAGTAATATTTTTTCCCCCTTGTTATTTGCAGGATTCAGCGATTGCAGATCAGGAAACGCAGACCTCGATCCTGCCCAAAATTGCTGTGGCGTGCTGCCTTCAAGACCAAGTTTGCAAGCCAACTAGTTAGATTTTACTCATCAGCAAATTTTGTCGCTAAACCCAATTACATTTTGAATTATCAACTAGTATTCGAACTGAATTTATTGTCCACTGATTTTTGATTTGTATTTCCTGCTCAAAAAATTAATACATTTAAAAAAAATAATAATAATTCATCGCTTTTATGGTCTTTGAGGCAGCAACTACAATGATCGATTTTTAAGGAACTTGTTAAGACTGTAAGCTGAAAGGCAGTGATTCAAATCGGGTGCTTCTGGGGGCACCTTATTTCATTGTACATTGGCTCCAATAGCAGTTCGGTAATATAGCACAGGGCTGACAATGGGCAGCAGTATTAATGGGTGGAATTCACACATTAGGGCTGATTTTAACCCTGACTGCCCGGCGGAAACCGGGCGGATGGGTAGTTAAAATGGCCCATGAGATGGTGCGATCCCACTGCGTTCCCGCGGGTTTCGATCTTAACCTGCTCTTCTGAGCAGGCGAGAGGGACACCCGTCGCAAGCCAGTGGGATTCTTCTTTAAATACGCAGGTCGGGCTATGTTGACGTCATTGGTGCCCGACTGCCATTTTAACCGGAGGCCTGCGCCGTGCAAGCCAACCCGGCGGCAAGAAGGGCCATGGCCAGAAGAGGCCCCAAAAAAAAGGGTACGCGATTTAAAAAAAAAAAAAAAAAAAATTTTTTTTTTTAGTTTCCTTGTGGGGCCAGGTGGAACCAGAGTGCTTCTTCGGGTCCCTCAAGGAAACCATGGGCTTTCCCTGCCCCAGGCTTTCCTCTCCGCGAGGCCCTTCCAAACCCCCCCTCAACCACTTCCCAGAGTGTTGCGGACCGTTCCTTTGGGTCATAACAACTTGCATTTGTATAGCGCCTCTCACATAGTGAAATGTCCGAAGGTGTTTTACAAAGAGGAAACTGTGCGCTGACCATGGGTTTGGGAGGTGATCCGATGTCACAGTCAGTTGTGGGAGACTAGTTAGCTCCAGCCACCACCTCTTGTTTGAAATATACCAGTATTTCTTTTTTTAATCCCTCTAATTTTCTCCCTGCCTTGCTCCTCTGCTGAAACCATTCACTCCTGCTGCAGCACAATTACTCATTCAAGAGGCCATTCTTTATATCCGAGCTTGACACTGAGTGAGTGGGCGTCACAGCCGCGCCCGAATCTGTCCGTAACCCAATTTCCGTCCTCAACCCAAATTCCATACACAGCGGAAAGGGTGCTGGAACTGAGCTCCGGGCCTCTGAACTCAGGATGGGAAAAATCAAGACAGGATATTGCAGCTATTGAAAGGATACAGAAGAGAGCGACCAGAATGGTCGAGGAGGGGATGGAGGGATTGAATAATGAGTGATTATGTAAATTGGGCATATTCTCAGTGGAAAAGAGAAAGTTGAGAGGTGACATGATGGCTGTTTTTAAGATTGTAAAGGGACTAGATAATGTAGACTATGATGAGCTGTTTCACCTTGTCTGGAGCAGCAGAACCAGAGAACACGGCCTGCACTTGAAGAGGAGATAAATTCAAAACGAATCTGCTGAAACTTTATTTCAGTGAGAAAATGGTCAATCTATGGAACAGACTCCCGAGGGAGATGGTGGAAGCAGTTGGTGTTGATTCAGTCATATGCAAATTAGACAGATTTCTTTCAGAAAATAATATTTTGGGATACACCATGAGTAATTTGAGACATGACGTATGGTAAGTGTAGCGTGCTTGGGAGGAAAGGTAACTTTGGACCTATGGTTCCCAAAGTTTTCCACCACTGGGGATTTCCTTGCGTCATGTCTGGGCCTGTTATAGACTAATTGATAGCGACTGATTGCCATGGTTAGTCTACTCCATTATTGTTGCATCATGCGACTACCAGGACGATAGAAGGCGAACTAGATGAACCTTGGTCTTTTTTTTCTAGCAATTCCTATGTTCCTAGGTAGCCAGTGATTTCCACCCCACCCCCGGAAAAGTGCACGTGTGGATAGTGAGTGACGACAGGATCAGGCTCGGCTTTGGTGCTTTGCATGGATGAACAGCCTACTGATACTCACTGTCTCGATTCACACATGGAGAATGGCCACTCGTACAAAGTACCAACCCTCTAGTAAAAGTCAGGGGTTGGGGGGGGGAAGGAAAGAATATGGTAAATTTACAAACGAATTTAGCAGATTAAATTCTGATGATGGTGGCTTGGGAAAGTCCAGGTAAAAAATTAAGCTTCAAAGAGCACAGAAAACCGAGGGAGCTTTGAGAACATGAACACATAACTCCAAAGAGACAAAGTCAAACCGATAGGGGGAGCACCTTGTTTTTATTCAGTCTTTTCCAAGTCTCTCCGCCATGGAATGTGTTGATTACCTGCCACCTCGCTGCCGGCATTGATGATGCTTGACATTTGCATCAACTGCTCGTCACGTCAGTTGGCAGTTTTCCTTCATTGGGTACACATCTGCGTGTTTTCCCCCTGCCCCTGGCTTCTATCCAGGTCGTCCAGCAGATAATTAGTGCACTGTTCCAGCACCTGCATCAGTTTACGCTGTTGCCCTTCACTGAACCGTCCCAACTTGTGATGAAGCAATCCATGCCTGGTTTTGTGCGGGGGAGAGCCAATGCCTATCATCAGACGTGGCATAATCTTAAAAGATACAAATAGGTTATTAACATAGAAGATAGGAGCAGGAGTAGGCCATTCGGCCCCTCGAGCCTGCTCCGCCATTCAATGAGATCATGGCTGATCATCCAAATTCAGTACCCTGTCCCTGCCTTCTCCCCATATCCCTTGATCACTTTAATAGAATATTACACTATAGAAGGTATTTTCAAATTAATTCACAAGAAACCTAACTAACATACTGGTGACTGGTTAAAGAGCAGGCACTGTGGGAACTGGGTGGCGCAGCAGCTTCGACATTCCTCTTTCACATCTGTGACCTGGATTTAAATCTAACCAATACTGATGAGATGAAAGTCTCTTCTGTCTATTGGTGATAACAATCTTTCAAGTTTTCAAGATATTAAGGGGAACAGATAGGGTAGATAGAGAGAAACTATTTCTGCTGGTTGGGGATTCTAGGACTGGGGGGGCATAGTCTAAAAATTTAGAGCCAGACCTTTCAGGAGTGAATTTAGGAAACACTTCTACACACAAAGGGTGGTAGAAGTTTGGAATTCTCTTCCGCAAACTGCAATTGATGCTAGATCAACTGTTAATTTTAAATCGGAGATTGATAGCTTTTTGTTAACCAAAGGTATTAAGGGATATGGGCCAAAGGCGGGTGGATGGAGTTAGGTCGCAGATTAGCCACGATCTCATTGAATGGCAGAACAGGCTTGATGGGCTGAATGGCCTGCTCCTGTTCCTCTGTTCCTAATTGTACAGGAAATGAGTTTTGGGCAGGCTCAAACCAGTACCTAGTAGTCATGGGTCAAAAGCTGACCGTCATTCAGCACTCTCACTCAGAGGCTGACCGGGAAAGTGCCTAAAATTCACCCTGGCGCAGTGCTGCCCTTCTGAGTTTGGAACTGAGACATGTAGCAGAAGAAGGGAAAGTGGGAGCTTTATTTTGCGCTGGACCTGGGGGTGCTTGATGCTGACACTTGGGTGAATGGTAAGCGTTCCATGCCCCAACTGTACAAAAAAATACAAGTGGGGAAAAAAAGCAATGAGATACCACTGATCAGAATTTCAGAAAGAAATAATAAGACTATAATGTAGGGGCTTCGAGGATATTCTAACTACTAGATTGATCCCTGGGATGAGAGGGTTCTCCTAGGGGGAGAGATTGAGTAGACTGGGCCTATACTCTCTGGAGTTTAGGAGAATGAGAGATGATCTCATTGAAACATAGAAGATTCTGAGGGGGAATGACAGGGTAGATGCGGAGAGGTTGTTTCCCCTGGCTGGAGTGTCTAGAACTAGGAGGATAAGGGGTCGGCCATTTAAGACTGAGATGAGGAGGAATTTCTTCACTCAGAGGGTCGTGAATCTTTGGAATTCTCTACCTGAAAGGACTTTGGATGCTGAATCGTTGAGTATATTCAAGGCTGAGAGCGATAGATTTTTGGACTCTTGGGGAATCAAGGGATATGGAGATCGGGCGGGAAAGTGGAGTTGAGGTCGAAGATCAGCCATGATCTTATTGAATGGGGGAGCAGGCTCGAGGGGCTGTATGGCCTACTCCTGCTCCTAATTCTTATGTTCTTATAAGCCAACCTCAAATCATCCCAATATTCCGCCCCCTCCCCCACGAAGGTACTGATTCTTGGTGAAGTAAGTAGCACAAGTCTAGTACCTTTTGGATTGAAAAGTTCTGTTTAGCTTCCCTTCTTCTACTCTCTAGTTTTTAACCTGTATCCCTGATACTAGAACCCCTCGAATCAGCTTTGCTAATTCCTCCCTACTCTTGAAAGATTTAAGCAGGTTGGTGACACTGCACCGGTGCTCCTCCACAACACGCCACCACACCAAACCCTCTTTCCCGTAAAGCTACAGTTCAAATAAATCACTGCACCGCAGGACAACTTTGAGACTATTAGTGGCCAGTTATGCTGTACAAGTTATAAATATACAAAATCAAGGACCTGATGGAACCTAATGCAGTTTGGGAGAAGGTTCCCTCCGCTCGCTATCTGTTACCAACATCAACAACACAGCAGAGGTTTTCCTTTGATTACTATTTTTACTGGAGTCGCAAATGCATTAGGTTAGAACACTTTTATGAGTTAATTTAAAATTGTGAAGAGTGGCATTGTCTCCACCATATTTATAGTGTAGTTGAGGAAATTTTCACTGTTTTGACTTCATCTAACCTCATATGAGAGATAAAGAGGGGTGGGAGGAGGCTCGTGTGGAGCATATAAACACCGGCATAGACCAGTTTGGCCAAATGGCCTGGTTCTGTGCTGTAAATTCTATGTAATATATATTCTATAATTCTGTTCATCTATTTGAATTTGCTGTCCTTTGGTGTGGAATGCACTGCCTGAAAGGGCGGTGGAGGCAGATTCATTTGTGGCTTTCAAAAGGGAATTGGATAAGTACCTGAAGGAAAAGTATTTGCAGGGCTACGGGGAAAGCGTGGGACTAGCTGAAGTGCTCTTGCAGAGAGCCGGCACAGGCTCGACGGGCCGAATGGCCTCCTCCTGTGCTGTAACTGTTCTATGATTCTATTCTGTGAATTATTACGCTCTGTATTTTCCTGAGCTGCAACATCTCGGGCCCGGCCCAATATCTAAGTAAACTGTAGCATGTCCAGAGATTAAACCAGAAGGCCTTTGTTACTCGGTTACTAGTAATGTCAGGTTCCCTCACATAATCTCCCTCAACTTCTGAAAGCAATAGAATAAATACTTCACTAGGCCGTGGCATTAGCTATAAACAACCAACCAGTTAGTGGATAAGTAAACTGAACCATTGATGCATTGAAGATTTAACTATCGCTCCTCGAAAGATAGAAAAATGATGAAGTTATGTTTGCTGTGCGAAATTGCAGTATAAACTGGACTGGACATGAGTCCTTGCATATTAACCAGCGGTTTGTTGCTGACACTCCATCAAGTTTCTTTGGCCACAGAAACCGGCCATTCGGCCCAACTGGTCCATGCCGGTGTTTATGCTCCACACGAGCCTCCTCCCACCTTGCTTCACATCACCCCATCATATGAGAGATAAAGTAAAAAGGGCGAAGATTTCCAATGGTGACTGTGTGTTAACGACACTATAAATAGGGTGGAAACAATGCTGCTCTTCAAGATCTCTCTCTGATGGCTCTGGATGAACAATTGAGTTTGTACAAGACAAGCTGAGAAATGCTCCTTAAAAAGATTTGACAGGGAGAAAGGAAATTTAAATATGTAAGACATAGACTGGTTAACAGAATGGGCAAACAGGTGGCAGATGCAATTTAATGTCAATTGGTATGAGGTAATACATTTTGGGAGGAAAAGGAAGGAATTGAAGTATACACTCAATGGTAAGAAAGCCATAACAAGCCTTTCAGCATTGTTGATTTTATAAATAGGGGCATAGAGTACAAGAGTAAAGAAGCAATGATAAATTTGTACAATATATTTTAGGGAGGGCCATTGTAGAAAGGACACCAAAGCCACAGAGACCATACAGCATAGATTCACCAGGAAGATGTCAGGGATGGTAAACTACAGTTATGAGGAGAGACTTGAGATACTGGGACTATGTCCACTGGATCAGAGAAAGCTGAGAGGAGATTTGATTGATTGAATAGGGGAATACTATTGCCTCTGGTTGGGGAGTCAGTGATGTGAAGTCATCAATTAAGCACTGTCATTAAGAAAGTGAGGACAGAGTTTAAAAGAAGGATTGGTAGAGCATGGAATGCTTGAGCACAGAAAGTGGTTGAGGCAGTGACCGTTACATCTTTCACGAGAAAACTTGATTAATCTTTGAAGCCGAGGAAGATACAGGGCTATGGGACGAGTTTTGGATTGTTCTATCACAAAGCAGGCTCAGACACGTTGGGCCAAATAGCATCTTTCTGTACTGTAAACTACTCGGGTTTAAGAAATGCATAGAACCAAATAGAACTACCAATCAAACATATTCAAACAAAACCCACAAGATGCTTATAATTGAATTGAATGGTTGAATACCTACTGCAGAGATGACAGTTTTTCTGGGGCTGTTAGATCAAAACAAGTTGGCCATTGTGTGTGTGTGTGAATCTAGTTTTTAACCCCATGTGTACCAAGACAGAAGGAAACCAATAACAGAATATATAATCGACAAAAGTACTTCATATTTATCACAGAAGTCATCTGTACACCACATCGGATGATCAGTCATTTGCGTTTGAATCAGTTTAAACCAGTATCAGCCAGTGGCTCAGTGGGCAGCACCCTCGCCTCTAAGTCAGAAGGTTGTGGGTTCAAGTCCCACTCCAGAGACTTAAGCACCGAAATCTAGGCTGACACTCCAGTGCAGTGCTGAGGAAGTGCTGCATTGTCAGAGGTGCTGTCTTTCGGATGAGACGTTAAACTGAGGCCCCATCTGCTCCCTCTGGTAAAAGTAAAAAATCCCATGGCCCTATTTCGAAGAAGAGCAGGGGAGTTATCCCCGGTGTCCTGGGCCAATATTTATTCCTCAACCAACATCACTAAAAAAACAGATTATCTGGTCATTATCACATTGCTGTTTGTGAGCCTGCTGTGTGCATATTGGCTGGCCCGTTTTTCCTACATTACAACAGTGACTACACTGCAAAAAAAGCACTTTGTCGTGAAAGCTGCTATATAAAGGCAAGTCTTTCTTTGAATTTGGAAAAGGCTATATGGTAATTATGATATTAATGGTAATTTGAAAACATCTGGTTTCCATCACTGCATTAGACTACATGAATGCTTGAAATGGTGCCTAATTGCAAATGAATAGAGCTTGATCATGCAAATATGAAACATGGCCTGGTTGACACGTGTGGATTGGGGCCTGATCGGACGGGCCCACTTGTACATACATAAAACACGAAATGGGCTCACTGTGCGGTTGTGCATATGTGAACTTACTGCTTCGTGCCTATTCTTGGCCTCTTTGTAAAAAATGCCAAGTCTGGTCACGAGATGATCATGGCCTGCTGAGACTCAAATGTACCCAAGAGAATGTTGCCCCTTATTCTGCCGTACGGATACTTACATCGCTTTTCAATCTGTTTATGCAGGAGGTAACTCCACTGTGTTCCCTGGGAGGAAAGCACAGCACATGTTCATTTAGAATAGCGTTACAATTAATACAATCCAGCAGACATTTGTGGCCAACCTCCCCCTTCACCTGTGGGCCCTCGGCAGACTTGCTGCTGTGTCTCTGAGCCTCCATCCATGACTTGTCTGGCCGCGGGATGTTGATCAAATACTGTTTGCTTCCCCTTTTCTTGCGCTCCGGCAAAAAGGAGGCAAGGAAATGCTGTCAGGAGGCTCGGTACTCCAGCCTCCATGCAGCACATAGAAACATAGAAGATAGGAGCAGGAGTAGGCCATTCGGCCCCTCGAGCCTGCTCCGCCATTCAATGCGATCATGGCTGATCGTCCAAATTCAGTACCCTGTCCCTGCCTTCTCCCCATATCCCTTGATCCCTTTAGCCTTTAAGAAATATATCTAACTCCTCCTTGAATATATTTAATGAATTGGCCTCTGCTGCGTTCTGTGGTAGAGAATTCCACAGGTTCACCACTCTCTGGGTGAAGAAATTCCTCCTCATTTCTGTCCTAAAAGGCCTACCTCTTATCCTTAGACTGTGACCCCTGGTTCTGGATTCCCCGACCATCGGGAACATCCTCCCTGCATCTAGTCTGGCCAGTCCTGCCAGAATTTTATAATTTTAAAACATAAAGGGGTCCTTTTGGAATCAAGCTATTTATTGTAACTCTTGGTCCTGTAATTAATTTTTCCCTACCTGTGGGAGCTCCTTGTGTAGGAGCGACAGGCGTAGACCCATGTCCCGTCACGCCATGGTGCAATGTATTGCAGCCCTCCAGAGAGGGGCTGCTGAGCAAGACATTGGTTTGGATTGTGGCTCTTGGCAAAAAGTTGGGGAGTAGCAGTTGATTTTGACAATGTGTCTTTCCTTTCCTGCTTCTCACTAACTGGCACGGAGCTCCAAGCCTCTTGTGGTTACTTGTTTGTGTGAATTTCACTGACCTTTGCACTCTTCACTGGAAATATTGAAAATCTCACTTTTGAAAATTGTTCTCCCCAATGTCGTCACGACTGTGACCCATGCTGAGTGGCACTGACCAGCACCTGGTACCTCACCCATGTGGCTATTCGCCACCTGAGTCCAGACTAGAAATGTCGACAGACTATTTTCATCAGTACTGGCATCACAGTCAATCCTGTCCTCATTCTATATCCATACACAAATGCATGTTTCCATTTGGAGTCTATAAATAACAATCAGGAGCAAGAACCATGACTGTTTTTCTTTTTGCTCTGTCCTGTGCCCAGAAACACTGAGGCCCATTGTAATGGCCCCAACTATTACCTGGGTTGGGTTCAGCCTAATTTAACACAGAGTAGACAGGGTCAAATCTGGGACATTCTCATGCTGTGTTAACCAGGTATGTATTGTCTTTATTCCTCCACTTTCTTCCCTTGCTCTGCTAAAGCCACTGATTTATGCAAACTTAGTCCCACTGGTAGTAGAAGTGGTCATCTTCAAGTATGAGCCTTCACACTGCGTGTTGGGCTATTTTACCATGGAGTGCATCACAGCTGAGTCTAATCCTGTCCTTAATGATCCCGAGTGGACATCCTTGGCTGAGATTTCCCTTCCTTAGCCCAGGGTACTGCAGGTCAGCTCGCTCAGCATAAACCAGGGTTTCTATGGCTCAGTGGGCAGCACTCTCACCTTTGAGTCAGAAGCTTGTTAGTTCAAGTCCCACTCCAGAGACATGAGCACAAAAATCCAGGCTGACACTCCCAGTGCACTGCTGAGGGAGTGCTGCACTGTTGGAGGCGCCGTCTTTTGGATGAGACGTTAAACTGAGGCCCCGTCTGCCCTCTCAGGTGGATGTAAAAGATTCCACGGCCACTATTTCAAAGAAGAGCAGGAGTGTTCTCCCTGGCGTCCTGGGGCCAATATTTATCCCTCAATCAACATCACTAAAACAGATTATCTGGTCATTATCATGTTGCTGTTTGTCAGAGATTGCTCATTTATCCATAAAACCATGGCCTAGAAATTCGGTGGCGCCTGGGCACCGGAAGTACCGCCCCGGAAGGAGCCGCGAGTGCCAGCCGGAAATTCAGTTTCAGCGCCCCAAACGGAAGCGGGGCGCTGCTCAAGGCGCCCCGCATCTGTCTTGGGGCGCTGCAACTGAAAATCGCAGCGCAACATGCCGCACCGCCACACGCTGCAGCACTGCAGGCCTTCCTCCCCTTCTTAAAGGGGAGGGGCCTGCTGCAGCGCGATCAGAGATCGCGAGTGCCGGCAAAACAGCCCGGCACCGAGGAGAAGTGCCGGGCTCTTGGGACACAGCCGGCACTACCCGGGGGGGGGGGGGGGCGGGCAGGGCTCAGGAGGCCGGGGACGGCGGCGCGAGGAGGTGCTGGCAGGCAGCCAGCAAAAAAAATGGCCGCCACGCACCTCAGCGCCTCTACCGCCACAGGTAGGCCCCCCTGAACCAGTCGCAAATTGCGACCGGCGTTACAGCGGGGGGCGCTATCAAATATCGCGATCGGGGCGCTGCGCACACCGATGACGTCATCGGTGGCGGCGCAGCGCTACAGGCTAACGCCGCCATTAGTGCCCCTCTAAATTTTGCGGGAGGCGTGGCCAGTGGCGCTAAACCCACTAAGTGCCCTCTTTGGGCGCTAACTGGTGGCGCAGCCCACAGAATTTCTAGGCCCATATTTCTAAACTCGTGAAAATGATAGCTGCAGCATTTTTCATTTTAATATAGCATCTTTAGCATAGAGAATCATCTCATAACATTTCACAGAAGAGAAAAAGAATGGACACTGAGCCTTTGTGGGAAGGTTGGGAGAGGTGACTGAGGGGGTCAGTCAAAGAGATGTGTCTGGTGAAGTCTTTTAAAGGTGGGGCTTGAGTGAGGTAGAAATGTGGAGGGGACTTAGGGAGGGTGTTCCAGGGAGTAGGGCAAAGGCAGCTGAAAGCTTTACCATCAGAGGTGGCATGGAGGGAGGAGATACATAGGAGGCCAGAGTCAGAGGTCTGGAAGGCATGGGATGGGTATAAGGCTGGAGGAGGTTCCAGAGTTAAGGGCAAGGAAATAGTTGTGGAGGGATTTGTAGATGAGGATGAAGATTTTAAATTAGATTTGTTGGAGGATGGGGGTGCCAGTATTCATTAGCGTGGATGGGAATAGTGAGTACCAGGGCAGCAGGCGCATGGGAACATCACCACCTCCAAGTTCCCCTCCAAGTCACGCACCATTCTGACTTAGAAGTATATCGCCGATCCTTCATCGTCGCTGGGTCAAAATCCTGGAACTCCCTACCTAACAGCACTGTGGGAGTACCTTCACCACACAGACTGCAGCCGTTCAAGAAGGCGGCTCACCACCACCTTCTCGAGGGCAATTAGGGATGGGCAATAAATGCTGCCCTTGCCAGCGACGCCCACATCCCAGGAACGAATTTTTAAAAATGTGGCTTAGTGTGGGACCGAATGTAGGAGGATGAGTTTTAGATGATTTGAAGTTTACGGATGGGGATTAGGAGACTGGCAAGGATCATGTTGAAGTTTAAACTGCATGTGGCAAAGGCATGGATAAGGGTTTTGGCAGTGCTGGGGAGGAGGTAGGCAATGTTGCATGGGCGGTCGTAAGAGGTCCTGGGTGATGGATAGGCTATGGGGCTTCAAGCTCAGCGCTGGGTCAAACAGAGTACTGAAGTTTCATGGAGTGTGGTTCAGCCTGATTGAGCAGCCGGGCACGGGGATGGAGTTAATGGCAAGGGTGCAGATTTTTTAATTTATTTTTTGGCAGGGGGCTGAAAATGATGACTTTGGCCTTCTTAATGTTCAATTGTTGGAAAATCTGGCTCCTCCGTGATCTAATAGTCATTGTGTTGAGGGAAAGGCTGGAGCGGTAGAGCTGCGTATTGCCAGCGTACATGCGAAAGCTATGGATGGTTTCACCAAGGGACGAAATACAGATGTGGAAAAGGAAGGGGCCAAGGATGAAACCTTGGGGAACTCCAGAGGTGAACTGGAGAAGAGGCTATTACTGGAGATGTACTGACCCAATCTTTTGAAACAAAGAAATCCATGAAAACTATGGCTAGTCCTTAAACAAATTAAAGTATGGTACCTTGCACTGCCTCCTTCGTTATTGATAACAAATTTACCCAGCGGTATGTATATTTGGTCATGAATCATGTAAATGTCCTCCGGTGGTATCTGATATATTTCAGCTTAGGACAAAAAGAGTTGATTATTTTGCATATATAAAGTATAAATATACCTTCACCTACTTTCTTTAATATACTGTACCTGCGTTTTGTAACAACTGCATTGTGAGGCATGATCAGTGATATATCCAGGATTCTAGAAAGACACTTTGCAGGATTGCCTGCCTCTCTCTGCCAGCCTGGTTGCCTGTCTGATTCTTGATGTTTTACCTGCCCTGTGCCACCCAATTCGTTCCTGCTCCCTGCCTGCCTGATTTTTGATCATAGAATGGTTACAGCACAGAAGGAGGCCATTCGGCCCATCGAGCCCGTGCCGACTTTCTGCAAGAGCACCTCAGCCAGTCCCACTCCCCTGCCCTTTTCCCCGTAGCCCTGCAAATTTTTTTCCTTCAGGTACTTATCCAATTCCCTTTTGAGAGATAAGATTGAGTCTGCCTCCACCACCCTCTCTCTCAGGCAGCGCATTCCAGATCCTAACCACTCGCTGCGTAAAAAAGTTTTTCCTCACGTCACCTTTGGTTCTTCTGCCAATCACCTTAAATCTGTGTCCTCTGGTTCTCGACCATTCCGCCAATGGGAACAGTTTCTCTCCAATTACTCTGTCTAGACCCCTCATGATTTTGAACACCTCTATCAAATCTCCTCTCAACCTTCTCTGCTCTAAGGAGAGCAACCCCAGCTTCTCTCGTCTATCCACGTAACTGAAGGCCCTCATCCCTGGAATCATTCTTATAAATCTTTTCTGCACCCTCTCTAAGGCCTTCACATCCTTCCCAATGAGCGGTGCCCAGAATTGGACACCTTACTCCAGTTGAGGCCGAACCAGTGTTTTATAAAGGTTCATCATAACTTCCTTGCTTTTGCACTCTATGCCTCTATTTACGAAGCCCAGGATCCCATATGTTTTAACCACTTTCTCAACCTGCCCTGCCACCTTCAACGATTTGTGCACATATACCCCCAGGTCTCTCTGTTCATGCACCCCCTTTAGAATTGTACCCTTTAGTTTGTATTGCCTCTCCTCATTCTTTCTACCAAAATGTATCACTTCGCACTTTTCTGCGTTAAATTTGACCTGCCCCGTGTCCACCCATTTCACCAGCCTGTCTATGACTTCTTGAAGTCTATCACTCTCCTCCTCACTGTTCACTATACGTCCAAGTTTTGTGTCATCTGCAAATTTTGAAATTGTGCCCTGTACTCCTAAGTCCAAGTCATTAATATATATCAAAAAAAGCAGTGGTTCTAGTACCGACCCCTGGGGAACACCACTGTATACCGTCCACCACTACTCTCTGTTTCCTGTCACTTAGGCAATTCCCTATCCACGCTGCCACTGTCCCTTTTATTCCATGGGCTTCAACTTTGCTGGCAAGCCTATTATGTGGAGCTTTATCAAATGCCTTTTGGAAATCCATATACACCACGTCAACCATATTGCCTTCATCAACCCCTCTCTGTTGTCTCATCAAAAAACTTGATCAAGTTAGTTAAACACGATTTGCCTTTAACAATCCATGCTGGCTTTCCTTAATTAATCCACACTTGTCCAAGTGACTGTTAACTTTGTCCCTGATTATCGTTTTAAAAGCTCCCCCACTACCGAGGTTAAACTGATTCGCTTGTAGTTGCTGGGTTTATCCTTTTTTGAACAAGGGTGTAACATTTGCAATTCTCCAGTCCTCTGGCACCACCCCTGTATCTAAGGAGGATTGGAAGATTATAGCCAGTACCTCTGCAATTTCCTCCTTGACCTCCCTCAGCATCTAGGATGCATCCCATTGGGTCCTGGTGACTTATCAACTTTAAGTACAGACAGTACCTCCTCTTTATCAATTTTTATCTCATCCAGTATCTCCACTACCTCCTCTTTGGCAGCATCTTCCTTGGTGAAGACAGATACAAAGTACTCATTTAGTACCTCATCCATGCCCTCTGCCTCCATGCGTAGGTCTCCTTTTTGGCCCCTAATTGGCCCCACCCCTCCTCTTACTACCCGTTTATTATTTATATGCCTACAGAAGATTTTTGAATTCCCTTTTATGTTAGCTGCCAATCTATTTTCATACTCTTTCTTTGCCCCTCTTGTTTTCTTTTTCACCTCCCCTCTGAACTTTCTATATTCAGCTTGATTCTCACTTGAATTCTCAACCTGACATCTGTCATACGCGCTCTTTTTCTGCTTCATCTTACTCTCTTTCTCTTTCGTCATCCAGGGAGCTCTGGCTTTTGTTACCCTACCTTTCCCCCTCATGGGAATGTACCTCGACTGTACCCGAACCATCTCCTCTTTAAAGGCAGCCCATTGTTTGATTACAGTTTTGCCTGCCAATCTTTGATCCCAATTTACCCGGGCCAGATCCGTCCTCAACCCACTGAAATTTGCCTTCCTCCAATTAAATATTTTTACTCTTGATTGCTCCCTGTCCTTTTCCATAGCTAATCTAAACCTTATGATACTATGATCACTGTTCCCTAAATGTTCACCTACTGACACTTGCTCCACTTGACCTACCTCATTCCCCAGAACCATGATTGGTGTTATGATTTGTGCTCACTCCAGATCATTTTCCTTGTGCCCAATGCAATGGGTGAGCCCTATGAAGAGAAACGTGACCTTATGCGCAAGGTAATCTGGGATGTAGCATGTCCCAGGAGAACAATTAAACCACTTATCATCGCTATGTGCAATGGAAACTGCACACCCGTGTTCTTGACTGATGGACAAATAATGCTCCAACAGATCATAAAATTCAGGCTAAAAAACTATAAATCGAGTTTATTATGAAGCAAGATAAATGGAAATAAAATGAAAACCAACAGATAAATATGGGACGATTATAGCCCAGTGAGCTGAGAGACAGCACCTCTGCCAATGCAATGCTCCCTCAGTACTGTACTGAAGTGTCAGCCTAGATTTTGAGTTCAAGGCCTGGAGTGGGACTTAAACCCACAACCTTCTGACTCAGGCGAGAGTGCCACCCACTGAGCCAAGGCTGGCATTTAAGTGTTGCATAGGATACATGGACTGAAATGCCACCTGTCTGATATATTGCAGGTTAATTACTTGTTCAATTGCACTTAAAATTACTAATACATATATCCATATTTTCAGCAGCTTTATCGTTTCTGGAAGGACAATCTGGGGCAGAGAATGCTTCTCTCTTGTCTCCCTAACATCATAAAAAGCAAAAGACTGTGTCACTGATAACTCAGTGGGGTAGATGCACCACATTCTGTGATACTGAGTCATCCCAGGTTCATCCCGGGTATATACGGAGTTAGCTGATCTCACTCAGGGCGGCAGTAGAGCCACCCTACAATTTGAGTCAGCGATCTGGATTATGGAGGGGAGAATCAGCCCGGGCTCCTGCTCTTCATTACTATCCAGCGACCCCCCTACTGGATGCCAAGTGAATACAGGAGTGGGCATGACTGTTATAGAATCATACAATAGTACAGCACGGCCCATCGTGTGTCCCCCCCACAGTTGAGCAACCTGCTGACACTCACACTATAGCCTCCCACATTAAGACAAGGTACCTGGGTTGGTTCTGGAGCCGTACCCCAGTGAAACAGGGCTTGTATGGTCTCGCGTCATTTTTGATTCTCCTGGAACCGTTTGCTCTCCAACAAAAAGCCCTCACTTTTCTCCATTATATTTCTAACGCCCTCTCAAAATTCCCAGACCTCATGAATGAAATCGATTGTCCAGTCCCAAGCAAGTCTATTGCCCTTTACTCCCAATTTCACCCATGCTTACAAAGATTGAGCTTCTTGTTGGGTTATATATCCCGTCCTGCACAAAAATCTGGACTTGCAGAAGCCAGTGGTGAAACAAAAAAAAGTGACTTGCCTGCCTGCTTGACACTGATTCCATTCAGTTGCATTAACCTCTGCGGTTTCAGCAGGACGATTTGATGTTGCCCACGCATTGCAACCGCAATCAGCCCCGCACATCTGCTGTCAAAAGACCACTTATTGTCGACGCTCAGCTTTTTTGCCAGAATATTTACAGCTGCCATCCCCACACTGCACCGGCTGCATTGTATCTGATAGTTGCCCATCCCGACCACCTAAAAGAAATGACACTTTAAAAAAAAAAAGTAACTCGGGCAGCATGTTCACTAAAACCTGTTTCAGCGCTTGTCAAATGCAAGCACTGGATTACATCTAGCCGCTACTTCCCGATTTACTCTTTCAGATCTGGGTGGTGTTCTGTACTATAAACCTTAGCCCTTCAGATAAGTGTTTCAGTTCTAAAAAAAGGGAGGATTGAATTATGCCACTATGAGATTGTAGCATAAGTTTGTAACTGTGAACAGGACTCATTCGTGCTTTTATATCTTAAACTCACTGTTTATCGGGGAGCTTATTGGGGGCTTTATTCGGTTTTGGGAGCTGCCGTTTGCTGGTAGAACTAGTTGGTGAGGCCAGGGATGCACCGATGTAATCATCACAGGCCAACCAAGAAACAGTCAACAGTTGATCACCAGAAAATAATGTTGAGTAAATTATTACCCATTAATACTTTCTTTACTCAGAGCGTGGTTAGAATGTGGAACTCGCTTCCACAAGGAGTACTTGAGGCGAATAGCATCGATGTATTTAAGGGGAAGCTAGTTTAGTACACGAGGGAGAGAGGAATAGAAGGATATGCTGAGGGCTGTGGATGCTCAGTCCTCGAGTATATTCAAGGCTGAGATCGATAGATTTTTGGACTCTAGGGGAATCGAGGGATATGGGGATAGGGCGGGAAAGTGGAGTCGATGTAGAAGTTCAGCCATGATCTTATTGAATGGTGGGGCAGACTCGAAGGACTGAATGGCCAACTCCTGCTCCTATTTCTTATGTTCGTACAGATTTAGATGAAGAGGGGTGGGAGGAGACTAGTTTGAAGCATAAACACTGGCATGGACCAGTTGGGCTGAATGGCCTGTTTCTGTGCTGTACATTCTATGTAATACTGCCAGTTCATATATATTTTATGAACATATATTTTCTGTAGTTACTACTTTTATTTATAGTGGAAAATTGCTTATTTAGCCGTGGCTCAGTGGGCAGCACTCTCGCCTCTGAGTCAGAAGGTTGTGGGTTCTAGTCTCACTCCAGAGACTTGAGCACAAAAATCTAGGCTGACACTCCCGGTGCAGTGCTGAGGGAGTGCTGCACTGTCAGAGGTGCCGTCTTTCAGATGAGGCGTTGAACCGAGGCCCCGTCTGCTCTCAGCTGGACGTAAAAGATCCCATGGCCACTATTTCGAAGAGGAGCAGGGGAGTTATCCCCAGTGTCCTGGCTAATATTTATCCCTCACCCAACACCTAAAAAAACCCAGATTAACTGGTCATTATCACATTGCTGTTTGTGGGAGCTTGCTGTGCGCAAATTGGCTGCCGCGTTCCCTACATTACAACAGTGACTACACTTCAAAAAGTACTTCATTGGCGGTAAAGTGCTTTGGGACATCTGGTGATTGTGAAAGGTGCTATATCTTTCTTTTTTTAAATGCCCCAGTATCTCTAGTGATCCCTAGTGTAAATGCCCCAGTATCTCTAGTGATCCCTAGTGTAAATGCCCAAGTATCTCAGTGATCCCTGGTGTAAATGCCCCAGTATCTCAGTGATCCCTGGTGTAAATGCCCCAGTATCTCAGTGATCCCTGGTGTAAATGCCCCCAGTATCTCAGTGATCCCTAGTGTAAATGCCCCAGTATCTCTAGTGATCCCCAGTGTAAATGCCCCAGTATCTCTAGTGATCCCTAGTGTAAATGCCCCAGTATCTCTAGTGATCCCTAGTGTAAATACCCCAGTATCTCGTGATCCCTAGTGTAAATACCCCAGTATCTCAGTGATCCCTAGTGTAAATACCCCAGTATCTCAGTGATCCCTAGTGTAAATACCCCAGTATCTCTAGTGATCCCTAGTGTAAATGCCCCAGTATCTCAGTGATCCCTGGTGTAAATGCCCCAGTATCTCAGTGATCCCTGGTGTAAATGCCCCAGTATCTCAGTGATCCCTGGTGTAAATGCCCCAGTATCTCAGTGATCCCTGGTGTAAATGCCCCAGTATCTCTAGTGATCCCTAGTGTAAATGCCCCAGTATCTCAGTGATCCCTAGTATAAATGCCCCAGTATCTCTAGTGATCCCTAGTGTAAATACCCCAGTATCTCAGTGATCCCTAGTGTAAATACCCCAGTATCTCTAGTGGTCCCTAGTGTAAATACCCCAGTATCTCAGTGATCCCTAGTGTAAATACCCCAGTATCTCTAGTGATCCCTAGTGTAAATGCCCCAGTATCTCAGTGATCCCTAGTATAAATGCCCCAGTATCTCAGTGATCCCTAGTGTAAATACCCCAGTAGCTATAGTGATCCCTAGTGTAAATGCCCCAGTATCTCTAGTGATCCCTAGTGTAAATACTCCAGTATCTCAGTGATCCCTAGTGTAAATACCCCAGTATCTCTAGTGATCCCTAGTGTAAATGCCCCAGTATCTCTAGTGATCCCTAGTGTAAATACCCCAGTATCTCTAGTGATCCCTAGTGTAAATGCCCCAGTATCTCTAGTGATCCCTAGTGTAAATACCCCAGTATCTCTACTGATCCCTAGTGTAAATGCCCCATTATCTCTAGTGATCCCTAGTGTAAATACTCCAGTATCTCAGTGATCCCTAGTGTAAATACCCCAGTATCTCTAGTGATCCCTAGTGTAAATGCCCCAGTATCTCTAGTGATCCCTAGTGTAAATGTCCCAGTATCTCGAGTGATCCCTAGTGTAAATACCCCAGTATCTCTAGTGATCCCTAGTGTAAATGCCCCAGTATCTCTACTGATCCCTAGTGTAAATGCCCCAGTATCTCTACTGATCCCTAGTGTAAATGCCCCAGTATCTCTAGTGATCCCTAGTGTAAATACCCCAGTATCTCTAGTGATCCCTAGTGTAAATGCCCCAGTATCTCTAGTGATCCCTAGTGTAAATACCCCAGTATCTCTAGTGATCCCTAGTGTAAATGCCCCAGTATCTCTAGTGATCCCTAGTGTAAATACCCCAGTATCTCTAGTGATCCCTAGTGTAAATGCCCCAGTATCTCTAGTGATCCCTAGTGTAAATGCCCCAGTATCTCAGTGATCCCTAGTGTAAATACCCCAGTATCTCTAGTGATCCCTAGTGTAAATACTCCAGTATCTCAGTGATCCCTAGTGTAAATACCCCAGTATCTCAGTGATCCCTAGTGTAAATACCCCAGTATCTCTAGTGATCCCTAGTGTAAATGCCCCAGTATCTCTAGTGATCCCTAGTGTAAATACCCCAGTATCTCAGTGATCCCTAGTGTAAATGCCCCAGTATCTCAGTGATCCCTAGTGTAAATACCCCAGTATCTCTAGTGATCCCTAGTGTAAATGCCCCAGTATCTCTAGTGATCCCTAGTGTAAATACCCCAGTATCTGTGATCCCTAGTGTAAATGCCCCAGTATCTCAGTGATCCCTAGTGTAAATACCCCAGTATCTCTAGTGATCCCTAGTGTAAATACCCCAGTATCTCAGTGATCCCTAGTGTAAATGCCCCAGTATCTCTACTGATCCCTAGTGTAAATGCCCCATTATCTCAGTGATCCCTAGTGTAAATGCCCCAGTATCTCTACTGATCCCTAGTGTAAATGCCCCAGTATCTCAGTGATCCCTAGTGTAAATACCCCAGTATCTCTAGTGATCCCTAGTGTAAATGCCCCATTATCTCAGTGATCCCTAGTGTAAATGCCCCAGTATCTCTACTGATCCCTAGTGTAAATGCCCCAGTATCTCAGTGATCCCTAGTGTAAATGTCCCAGTATCTCAGTGATCCCTAGTGTAAATGTCCCAGTATCTCGAGTGATCCCTAGTGTAAATACCCCAGTATCTCTACTGATCCCTAGTGTAAATGCCCCATTATCTCAGTGATCCCTAGTGTAAATACCCCAGTATCTCTAGTGATCCCTAGTGTAAATGCCCCATTATCTCAGTGATCCCTAGTGTAAATGCCCCATTATCTCAGTGATCCCTAGTGTAAATGCCCCATTATCTCAGTGATCCCTAGTGTAAATGCCCCATTATCTCAGTGATCCCTAGTGTAAATGCCCCAGTATCTCAGTGATCCCTAGTGTAAATGCCCCATTATCGCAGTGATCCCTAGTGTAAATGCCCCAGTATCTCAGTGATCCCTAGTGTAAATGCCCCAGTATCTCAGTGATCCCTAGTGTAAATGCCCCATTATCTCAGTGATCCCTAGTGTAAATGCCCCATTATCTCTAGTGATCCCTAGTGTAAATGCCCCAGTATCTCTAGTGATCCCTAGTGTAAATGCCCCATTATCTCAGTGATCCCTAGTGTAAATGCCCCATTATCTCTAGTGATCCCTAGTGTAAATGCCCCATTATCTCTAGTGATCCCTAGTGTAAATGCCCCATTATCTCAGTGATCCCTAGTGTAAATGCCCCATTATCTCAGTGATCCCTAGTGTAAATGCCCCAGTATCTCTACTGATCCCTAGTGTAAATGCCCCATTATCTCAGTGATCCCTAGTGTAAATGCCCCATTATCTCAGTGATCCCTAGTGTAAATGCCCCATTATCTCTAGTGATCCCTAGTGTAAATGCCCCATTATCTCAGTGATCCCTAGTGTAAATGCCCCATTATCTCACTGATCCCTAGTGTAAATACCCCCCACTATCTGAAAGTGATCCCCAAGTGGGGGATTTGCCCGCAGTCAGTAAAAGCCTTCGCCGGTGGAAATACCCCCTGAGCGCACAGCGGACCCGCACCATGATCCTGTGCAGACAGTCTGGAGGCACCGGTTCCAGTTCTTGGAACCCGCAGAAGTGGCCGCAACACGCACAGCGGGAGGCCGCCCACAGCAGCGGACGCGCACTCTTCATCCCCCGGACATCCTGGCGGCGCATTGCTGGCTCTCGGAGACACCGCAGGACGGGGCCCGCGCCCAAGACAAGGGGAGGCAGATACGAGGGATTTGCATCAAACCTGGGCTGATCCTCGCAGCACGAAGACTGCCAGGGTCGGGTCAATCCCCCACCCCAGCCCACCCCGTGCAATTGTAGCCTCTCCCGGTGCTGCCTGGAAACGTCGCAATGAGCAACAACGACACAAACACACATCACCCCGCAGCATGGGGCTCACCCAATTGGTCCCTTTCCCCCCCCTGAGCGAGGCTATTATATCGCAGAAAACATTTCAAACCTCATTTTTTCCTCCCTTAATTATTTTTGGAATGTGAACGTGTGTTCTCTCTCTCTCTTTTCAGTCTTTCTCTTTTTTGTCTTTCTCTGTGTCAGCCGTGGCTCAGTGGGCAGCATATTCTCCCTTCTGAGTCAGAAGGTTGTGGCTCCAGAGACTTGAGCACAAAAAAACACAGGCTGACGCTCCCAGTGCAGTGCTGAGGGAGTGCCGCACTGTCGGTGGTGCCGTCTTTCGGATGAGACGTTAAACCGAGGCCCCGTCTGCTCTCTCGGGTGGATGTAAAAGATCCCACGGCCACTATTTCGAAGAAGAGCAGGTCAGGTCTCCCCGGTGTCCTGGACAATATTTATCCTTCAACCAACATCACTAAAACAGATGATGCTGTCATTATCACATTGCTGTTTGTGGGAGCTTGCTGTGCGCAAATTGGCTGCCACGTTTCCTACATTACAACAGTGACTACACTTCAAAAGTACTTCATTGGCTGTAAAGAGCTTTGGGATGTCCTGAGGTCATGAAAGGCACTACAGAAATGCAAGTCTTTCTTTTACTTTATTCTTTTTCTTTCCTTCTCTCTTTCCTGATCTTATTTTTTCTTTCTCTTTCCATCTTTCTTGGTGTTGTCTTGCACTATGGGCCTTCTTTATTCAGGCTGCTTCTCGGGTCCTCTTGATCGGTATAGACCAGCACCGTGAGCCATTGAATGTGTCCTTATTCTTTAGGGAGTTAATCTGCAATAATTCAGGAATAGCACTGCAAAGCACGTGAACAGTTATAACTTTTTGTGAAGTGCAGATGAAAAGGGTGTTGGAGAAAGAAGCTGGGGAGAAATCATTTACATCAGAATGATATCATGTGATGTTTGGATGAGATGATGTATTAAAAATGATTTACGTCTTTGTGTTATGGAGTTTGGGGGAAAAATGGCTTTTCAGGAAAGATATTGCCCTATTTTTAATAATCTCACCGAATTTTTTCACTCTGTTTCTGTCTGTGTTTCTCACTATTTTTAATTAAGAGAAACTGTTTCCAATGGTTGAAGGGTTGATAACCAGAGGGCACAGATTTAAGGTGATTGGCAAAAGAACCAGAGGCGGCATGAGGGAAAACTTTTTTACGCAGCGAGTATGCACTGGAATGCGCTGCCTGATAGGGTGGTGGATACAGATTCAGTCGTAGCCTTCAAAAGGAAATTGGATAAATACTTGAAGGAGAAAAAATTTCAGGGGTGTGGGGAAAGGGCGGGGGAGTGGGACTGACTGGATTGCTCTTCGAAAGAGCTGGCGCAGACTCGATGGGCCGAATGGCCTCCTGTGCTGTATTATTCTACGATTCTCTTCCTGTTCATTTATCTCTCGTTTCTTTCAATTTACCATTTTTTTCTCTCTGTGGTTCTCTCTTGATCCTTATTTCCCTTTGCGTTGTTGTCTCTCTCTCGCACACAGTTGCACCGCTGTTTCTTATCCTTCTTCAGTCTGGCTCCCTCTCCCAAGCATCTGCTCTCTGTCTCTCTCTCTCTCTCTCTCTCTCTATTTCTTTCCCTGATGTCTGCTTTCTAGCGAGAGTCACTGCAGCAAACAAGAACAGGGGGACCTTGAGTGATTCCCAGCCCACCCACCTCCTTGGCCCAAAGAGGTTGAGGCCAACAGTAAGCAGCCCTTCTACTGCCCCAGCGCAAATCAACTAACTTAACATAGACCGGAGATTGAGCCGAACATTTCCCCCTGCCATATTGCACAGTTCCTCACTGCGTGATGCTTTTACCAAATGAACCACTGGGGGGAGCTGATTATCACTATTAACCTAAATTTCCACAGAGTGGAACAGTCTTAAGTAAATGCTTGTGTTTATATAGCATCTTAAAACATCAAAATGTCTCATATGTGCACCCGCACAGGTGCTAATGCAGGTGGCCAGGGTTGAATAATATAAAATGCATTCCTTTTCCTTCAATAGGGACCAGAGTTTCCTGCTCTGTGGTAATTTACCTCCTGCTGAAGACTATTTGGGGAGACAGTGCAGATTATGCCTGGTCTGTACTTTCTTACTGTCCATTATTAACTCAGCTCCCTTACACAGCCAGGCTCAGTAACTCCTTGTTTTGCAATCAGCACCTTCATTGATTATAATAAGAACGCATTTTGAGGAGCACCCAAAAAGATTTTTTTTTATAAAAAGGATGAAATGTAAAAATTTCTCAGCTTCTTTTCCTTGATTTTTACAAATGCTGTCCCTCCTGGTTTTCCCCTCTTATCCTAAAGGCACTGGCCCAAGAACAAAAGAATTAAGGGCAGGAGTGAGCCACATGGCCCCTCGAGCCTGCTCCGCCATTCAATAAGATCATGGCTGATCTTCGACCTCAACTCCACTTTCCCGCCCGATCCTCATATCCCTCGATTCCCCTAGAGTCCAAAAATCTATCGACCTCAGCCTTGAATATACTCAACGGTTCAGCATCCACAGCCCTCTGGGGCAGAGAATTCCAAAGATTCACCACCCTCTGAGTGAAGAAATTCCTCCTCATCTCAGTCTTAAAGTGTCAGCTGTGGCTCAGTGGGCAGCACCCTCGCCTCTGAGTCAGAAGGTTGTGGGTTTAAAGTCCCACTCCAGAGACTTGAACACAAAATTCTAGGCTGACAAGCCAGTGCAGTGCTGAGGGAGTACTTTGGATGAGACGTTAAACCGAGGTTCTGTCTGCTCTCTCAGTTGGATGTTCAAGATCCTGCGGCACTATTTTGAAGAGGAGTGGGGAGTTATCCCCGGTGTCCTGGCCAACATTCATCCCTCCATCCACGTCACTAAAACAGATTGTCTGGTCATTTTCACATTGCTGTTTGTGGGAGCTTGCTGTGCGCAAATTGGCTGCCGCATTTCCCACATTACAACAGTGACTACACTTCAAAAGTACTTCATTGGCTGTAAAGCACTTTGAGACATACGGTGGTCGTGAAAGGCGTTATCGAAATGCAAATCTTTCTTTTAAATGGCCGACCCCTTATCCTGAGACTATGCCCCCTAGTTCTAGACTCTCCAGCCAGGGGAAACAACCTCTCAGCATCTACCCTGTCAATCCCCCTCAGAATCTTGTATGTTTTAATGAGATCACCTCTCATTCTTCTAAACTCCAGAGAGTATCGGCCCAATCTCTCCTCACAGGACCTGTGCTGAGTTACAGGAGTACCGTCAGCCCACTAGTACCTCACCCAAGTGGTCATTCTTCATGGGTGAGCCTAGACAGTGAGTGTTTGACCATGAGCGGGTATCACAGCTGAATATGATCCTGCCTGCACTCATTATCCACATACTTACGCTGTGCAGCATGGAACCACTTGTATAGCTGTCAGCCCCAGGAACCCTGGCTGGCTTTCCCCCTCCCAGGCTCTAGGGTGCTGAGGTCAATTCTAGTACCTTCTATCGCTGTCCTGCTTGAGATCAGTCAACTTAGCGCAAACCAAGGCTCAAATCTCAGACCTTCCTGGAACTGCATGGCTAAGCTTAAATGGAGTTCTTTGATTTTTAAGAGGATTTCCAATGGCAAGACCTCTTTAGGCCCATTAAGGACCACAGTAATGTGGTCACCACATTACAGGAAGGATGTGACCGCACTAGAGAGGGTACAGAGGAGATTTACGAGGATGCTGCCAGGACTGGAGAATTTTAGCTATGAGGAAAGATTCGATAGGCTGGGGTTGTTTTCTTTGGAACAGAGGAGGCTGAGGGGAGACTTGATTGAGGTGTATAAAATTATGAGGGGCCTAGATAGAGTGGATAGGAAGGACCTATTTCCCTTAGCAGAGAGGTCAATAACCAAGGGGCATAGATTTAAAGTAATTGATCAGTGGTTTAGAGGGGAGTTGAGGAGAACGTTTTTTCACCCAGAGGGTGGTGGGGGTCTGGAACTCACTGCCTGAAAGGGTGGTAGAGGCAGAAACCCTCGTCGCATTTAAAAAGTACTTGGATATGCACTTGAAGTGCCGTAACCTACAGGGCTACGGACCAAGAGCTGGAAAGTGGGATTAAGCTGGATAGCTCTTTTCCGACCGGCACAGACACAATGGGTCGAATGGCCTCCTTCTGTGCCGTAAACTTCTATGATTCTGTGATTAATGTAAATTCTGATTTCCACCAGTAGATGGCAGTAACTTCCTGTTTGTACTTATTCTCAGACTTAAACTATGGAACAAATAAAAGGTTATTTGGTCCTTCAAAGCTGCACTGTATAATTTTCACTATCAAGGACTCTCTGCCCACCGATAATGAGTAACCATATTTATTTCTGATTCCCTTAAAAGAATGCTATCATATTTCCTGATACTTTAGTGGGTAAACGCATTACCCATGCAGATCCAGGAAGATACAAGGCTTCATCCCTATTTCTACTCAGTAGATCTCAGCCAGAGTGATGCTAGAAACAGTTAAGTTGGCCTCTCGCGCTAAACTAGGGCTAGGGGGAGGAAAAGCAGCCACGGATCCTGCTCCAGTTGACTGTTCAAAACGGCCTAAGGTGCCTAACAAGAGAAGTGGTGGTTACTGAGCTGGAAGCAGGAGAGAGGTTAAGGAAAGACGACCTAAAGCACAGCCAAAGAGGTAAGCTAGGAGGAGGCTTTTAAAGGTGGGGAGAGGTGTAGCCAGGCAAAGAGAGAGTCAGGGAGAGAGTTCGAGTGCCAATGGTCCTGCCGCTGAAGGTGGAGTGAAGGGAGGACAGACGCACAGTAGAACACAGTTGGGAGAGCAGTGAGACCATTCTGGGATAAGAACCTAAGAACATAAGAATTAGGAGCAGGAGTCGGCCCCTCGAGCCTGCTCTGCCATTCAATAAGATCATGGCTGATCTTCGACCTCAACTCCACTTTCCCGCCCCATCCCCATATCCCTCGATTCCCTTAAGAATCCAAAAATCTATCGATCTCAGCCTTGAATATACTCAACGACTCAGCATCCACAGCCCTCTGGGGTAGAGAATTCCAAAGATTCACCACCCTCTGAGTGAAGAAATTCCTCCTCATCTCAGTCCTAAATGGCCGACCCCTTATCCTGAGACTGTGACCCCTAGTTCTAGACTCTCAGCATCTACCCTGTCAATCCCTCTTCGAATTTTATATGTTTCAATGAGATCACCTCTCATTCTTCTAAACTCCAGAGAGTATCGGCCCAAGCTCTCCTCATATGACCTGTGCTGAGTTACAGGAGTACCATCAGCCCGCGAGTACCTCACCCAAGTGGTCATTCTTCATGGGTGAGCCTGGACAGTGAGTGTTTGGCGAGTTGGGCGGAGGCAGCGCAGCGCATCGGGACGCAGCAACAGCCACGACGACTCGCAGTTCGACGGGGAGGAGGGGAGCCAGGAATGGTGGCCAGAGGGTGAGCGGGAGAAGCAGGCCACCACACGTGGATCTGAGCCAGCAACAGTGAGGAGGAGGCTGCGGTGACGAGGAGGACGGAGCGGCTGAGGGACATCGTGCTCCCACTGCCACTGGATGCCAAAGAATTGACTTTCTGAACACGGCACTGTAAAAATAGCTGATGTGTCCCCACGGGGAGTAAGCATTCCATTGTACTAGTACATATGGCAAATAAAATTGAATTGAATTGAATTGTTTGACCATGAGTGGGTATCACAGCTGAATATGATCCTGCCTGCACCCACTGTCCACATACTTGCGCTGTGCAACATGGAGCCACTTGTATAGCTGTCAGCCCCAGGAACCCTGGCTGGTTTTTCCCCCTCCCAGGCTCTAGGGTGCTGAGGCCAATTCTACTACACAATTCTAGTGCAGGCCCAATCTACTCGATCTCTCCTCCGAGGACAGCCCTCTCGTCCCAGGAATCAATCTAGTGAACCTTCGTTGCACTGCCTCTGGGGCAAGTATATCCAAGATATAGGGCGGTAGAAAATTTCAGAGTTTTGATTGAGAGAGGCCGTGGTGGGATTTGAAGACAAAGAAGAGTGGGCTGTTTGTGCGGCTGCCACACAGGATCAAGCTCGCAGACTGGACAACACCAGGTGCAGACTCTACAAATTACACCGTAAGCTTTGCGTTTCTGGAACGTTATATTGTGTGGAATTTACAGCACAGAAACAGTCCATTCGGCCCAACTGGTCCGTGCCGGTGTTTATGCACCACACGAGCCTCCTCCCACCCCTCTTCATCTCACCCTATCAACATACCCTTCTATTCCTTTTCCCCTCATGTGTTTATCCAGCTTCCCCTTAAATGGATCTCTGCTATTTGCCTCAACCACTCCCTGTGGTAGCGAGTTCCACAATCTCACCACTCTCTGGGTAGAGAAGTTTCTCCTGAATTCCCTATTGGATTTATTAGTGACTATCTTATATTTATGACTCCTAGTTCTGGTCCCCCCCACAAGTGAAAATCTTCTTCTTGTTAGGCAGTCCCTCGGAGCCGAGGATGACTTGCTTCCACATTAAAAATGAGTTCTCAGGTGACTGATGAGTCCAATGTGGGACCTACAGTCTCTGTCACAGGTGGGGCAGACGGTGGTTGAAGGGGCGGGTGG
This sequence comes from Somniosus microcephalus, assembly GCF_052327205.1. Lineage (NCBI taxonomy): Eukaryota > Metazoa > Chordata > Chondrichthyes > Squaliformes > Somniosidae > Somniosus > Somniosus microcephalus. Next base: position 13,773,200 of record NC_141009.1, read on the forward strand.
GTGGGGTGCTTGGGTTGACGTGTGCTCCTTGCGCTACCTGCGCTTGGCTTCCGCTTGCTCCCGGCGAAGAGACTCGAGGTGTTTGGCGTCCTCCCAGATGCTTCTCCTCCACTTTGTGCGGTCTTGGGCCAGGGATTCCCAGGTGTCGGTGGGGATGTTGCACTTTTTCAAGGAGGCTTTGAGGGTGTCCGTGAAACATTTCCTCTGCCCACCTGGGGCTCTCTTGCCGTGCTGGAGCTCCGAATAGAGCGCTTGTTTTGGGAGTCTCGTATCGGGCATGCGGACAATGTGACCTGGAGAACAGAGCCCCAGCCTCTTCAGTCTATCCTAGTCGATATAACCCCTCCGTTCTGGTGTCATCTGAGGTTTGCTCCTGATGTTTTGGGGGGTTGGTTGGGGGGCGAAAGCAGGAGTGTTCTTCTTCGAGTCTCTTCGCCGAGAGCAAGCGGAAGCCAAGCCCAGGCAGCGCAAGGAGCGCATGTCAACCCAAGCACCCCACCCACCCGTCCCTTCAACCACCGTCTGCCCCACCTGTGACAGAGACTGTAGGTCCCGCATTGGATTCATCAGGCACCCTGAGAACTCATTTTTAATGTGGAAGCAAGTCTTCCTCGGTTCCGAGGGACTGCCTAAGAAGAAGAAGAAGAACAGAATTGTCCTGACAGCACTTATCCCCGGCAGGCTTGGCCTTTTATTGGGACTGCCAGCAGCAAGAGCAAAAGCACCAGCCCAACAAGTCAGCCACCGACCCAGCATTGAGTGCCAGCCGTGGCTCAGTGGGCAGCACCCTCGCCTCTGAGTCATGGAGGTTCTGGGTTCAAGTCCCGCTCCAGGGACTTAAGCGCAAAACTCTTGGCTGACAATTCAGTGCAGTACTGAGGGAGCGCCGCACTGGTGCCGTCTTTCGGATGAGACGTTAAACTGAGGCCCCGTCTGTTCTCTCAGGCAGATGTAAGAGATCCCCTGGCACTAATTTGAAGAAGAGCAGGGGAGTTATCCCCGGTGTCCTGGCTGATATTTATCCCTCAAACAACACCACTAAAAACTGATCATCTGGTCATTATCACATTGCTGTTTGTGGGAGCTTGCTGTGCGCAAATTGGCCGCTGCGATTCCTACATTGCGACAGCACTTCAGAAAAAAAGTACTTAATTGGCTGTAAAGCGCTTTGGGACGCCCTGAGGTTGTGAAAGGCGCTATAGAAATGCAAGTCTTTCTTTCTTATTGTGACTTCCAGCAACAAGAAGCACTGGGAGAGCCCCAACCCAACAGGTCAGCCACTGACCCAGCATTGAGCCGACTGCCCTGAAACACTGCAATCTCTACTGTTAATGAACAATAAATCGGGCAGGCTTCTTTTTCCTCCACTGTAACTTTCCCTGTTTTTAATTTATTTGCTCACAGACGGGAGGGAGGGAGGGCAGCCCCTTACAGCGGGTAGATGAGATCCTGCAGTCAGTGCAGGAAGCTGCAGTGCCCCTGTAATTATTTCATTCAAAGGTGGTAAAGTAAATTCTCCCGATATAGTGCAGCTGGTCGACACACTGCCTGGTGAGATACTAAGCAATTTATAGGCCAGGACGGTCACAGCCTCAATCCCCAGTCACTGTGTTTTAGCTGATTTCAACCAAGCATGGTAGTAAGGGCAGTGCAGACTGTGGCGTCTCAGGATGTTTGGGCTGTGGAAAGAATGAATCGGAAACATTTCCTACTCCTGTTTGCTGTGTCTGTGTGTCTGTGTGTGTGTGTGTAAAACTGTGTGTGTGTGTGTGTAAGACACTGTGTGTGACTGTGTGTGTGTGAGACTGTGTGTGTGTGAGACTGTGTGTGTGAGACTGTGTGTGACTGTGTGTGTGTGTGAGACTGTGTGTGACTGTGTGTGTGTGACTGTGTGTGTGTGACACTGTGTGACTGTGTGTGTGAGACTGTGTGTGTGTGTGACTGTGTGTGTGACTGTGTGTGTGACTGCGTGTGACTGTGTGTGTGAGACAGAATGTGTGTGTGAGAATGTGTGTGTGACACTGTGTGTATGACTGAGTGTGTGACTATGTGTGATGACTGTGTGTATGTGACTGTGTGTGTGTATGTGACTGTGACTGTGTGTGAGAATGTGTGTGACTGTGTGTGTGTGTGAGACAGTGTGTGTGAGACTGTGCGTGTATGACTGTGTGTGTGAGACTGTGTGTGTGACCGTATGTGTGACTGTGTGTATGACTGTGTGTGTGCATGAGACTGTGTGTATGACCGTGTGTGCGTGAGACTGTGTGTGTGAGAGACTGTGTGTGTATGACTGTGTGTGAGATTGTGTGTGTATGACTGTGTGTGTGAGACTCTGTATGTGTGACTGTGTGTGTGTGAGACGGTGTGTATGGTTCTGTGTGTATGTCTTTGTGTGTGAGACTCTGTATGTGTGACTGTGTGTGTGAGAGACTGTGTGTGAGAGACTGTGGGTGAGACTGTATGTGACTGTGTGTGTACGACTGTGTGTGTAACTGTGAGTGTGTGAGAGTGCGTGTGTGACTGTGTCTGTGTATGACTGTGTGTGCGTAAGACTGTGTCTGTGAGACTGTTGTGTGTGTGAGATTGTGTGTGTGTGACTGTGTGCGTTTATGACTGTGTGTGTATGTGACTGTTTATGACTGTATGTGAGACTGTTTATGTGTGACTGTGTGTGTGTGTATGACTGTGTGTGTGACTATGTGTGTGTGACTGTGTTTGTGTGTGTGCTTCAGACTGTGTGACTGTGTGTGTGAGACGGTGTTGAGAATAGTGCACCCTGTATACATTATGGAGGATGGTGCGCCCTGTATATATTATAGAGAATAGTGAACTCTGTATATATTATAGAGAATAGTTCACCCTGTATATATTATGGAGACTAGCGCGCCCTGTATATATTACAGAGAATAGTGCAACCTGTATATATTATAGAGAATAGTGCACCCTGTATATATTATAGAGAATAGTGCACCCTGTATATATTATAGAGAATAGCGCACCCTGTATATATTATAGAGAATAGTGCACCCTGTATATATTATAGAGAATAGTGCACTCTGTATATATTATAGAGAATAGTGCACCCTGTATATATTATAGAGAATAGCGCACCCTGTATATATTATAGAGAATAGCGCACCCTGTATATATTATAGAGAATAGCGCACCCTGTATATATTATAGAGAATAGTGCACCCTGTATATATTATAGAGAATAGCGCACCCTGTATATATTATAGAGAATAGCGCACCCTGTATATATTATAGAGAATAGCGCACCCTGTATATATTATAGAGAATAGTGCACCCTGTATATATTATAGAGAATAGCGCACCCTGTATATATTATAGAGAATAGTGCACCCTGTATATATTATAGAGAATAGTGCACCCTGTATATATTACAGGTAGACTATCCTTTATCCGAAAACCTCGGGACCAGCCGTGTTTCGGTTTTCGGAGAATTTCGGATTTCGGAAGGTGGGTCGGCAGGGGTCTGCAGGGGGGGTCGGCGGGGGGTCGTGCACGACCCCCCCGCCGACCCCCCCTGCCGGCCCCGACCCCCGCCGACACCCCCGCGGACCCCCGCCGGCCCCGACCCCCGCCGACCCCCCCGCGGACCCTCGCTGACCCTGACCCCCGCCGACTTACGGCCGGGGTCGGCGGGGGTCCGCGGGGGAGTCGGCGGGGGTCGGGGCCGGCGGGGGTCCGCGGGGGGTCGTGCGCACGACTTACGCTGACGCTCAGCGTAAGTCGGCGGGGGTCGGGGTCCGCGGGGTGGTCGGCGGGGGTCGGGGCCGGCGGGGGTCCGCGGGGGGGTCGGCGGGGGTCGGGGCCGCCGTGGGTCCGCGGGGGGGTCGGCGGGGGTCGGGGCCGGCGGGGGGTCGTGCGCACGACTTACGCTGACCGAAAAAACCTTCGGTTTTTAGAGGGTTTCGGTTTTCGGAAGTCCGGATAAAGGGTAGTCTACCTGTATAGAGAATAGTGCACCCTGTATATATTATAGAGAATAGCGCGCCCTGTATATATTATAGAGAATAGTGCACCCTGTATATATTATAGAGAATAGTGCACCCTGTATATATTATAGAGAATAGTGCACCCTGTATATATTATAGAGAATAGCGCACCCTGTATATATTATAGAGAATAGTGCACCCTGTATATATTATAGAGAATAGCGCGCCCTGTATATATTATAGAGAATAGCGCACCCTGTATATATTATAGAGAATAGTGCACCCTGTATAAATAGAGAATAGCACACATTGTATATATTATAGAGAATAGTGCACCCTGTATATATTATAGAGAATAGCGCACCCTGTATATATTATAGAGAATAGTGCACCCTGTATATATTATAGAGAATAGCGCGCCCTGTATATATTATAGAGAATAGCGCACCCTGTATATATTATAGAGAATAGTGCACACTGTATAAATAGAGAATAGCACACATTGTATATATTATAGAGAATAGCGCACCCTGTATATATTATAGAGAATAGCACACCCTGTATATATTATAGAGAATAGCGCGCCCTGTATATATTATAGAGAATAGTGCACCCTGTATATATTATAGAGAACAGTGCACCCTGTATAAATAGAGAATAGCACACATTGTATATATTATAGAGAATAGCACACCCTGTATATATATAGAGAATAGTGCACCCTGTACATATAGAGAATAGTGCACCCTGTATATATTATAGAGAATAGTGCACCCTGTATATATTATAGAGAATAGCGCACTCTGTGTATATTATAGAGAATAGTGCACCCTGTACATATAGAGAATAGTGCACTCTGTGTATATTATAGAGAATAGCACACCCTGTATATATTATAGAGAATAGCGCACCCTGTATATATTATAGAGAATAGCGCACGTTGTATATATAGAGAATAGCGCATATTGTATATATAATAGGGAGATTGTGCGTAAAATTCAACTTTGGCGAGGGCGCAAAGCGGGCATTAGTGGTTCGCCCGCCCGATTGACTTCAATGGAAAGGATAATCGGGACGGTGGGGCTGGGGGAGCGGTGTATCACCGGCGACCGATCTACTCCTGACGGTTGTGCGGCCCTGGCATAGTCGAATTTCACCCCACGTTGTGTACTGAGATTAAGCCCGACACAGCAAAGCTGTTCCAAGCAAGCACTGCGGCAGGAGCCAGAGCTGAGCAGTGTTTCCATGGTGATGTAGTACAATTGAGACTTCTGCATTGGTGCATTACCCTGATGTTCCTTTGAGAACGCAGCAACAGAGCGATGAAAGGGCACTTCACTCTGTGCTAATGGACATTCTGTGATGTTTACTATGCACTTTATTCAGTGAAGCAGATTGCTCCATTTATTAGCTTCGGCAATCTCGGTGATTAGAATGCCACTTTCTCCTTTGGCGGTCACACTGTAGAACTGCTTTAAAGCCAGCCCCTATTATTGGCGGAGGTTTCTTTCTCCCTTTGCTAATGAATGGGAGTCACTGATGCTCGGAATGACTGACCTGGATCGAAACCTACACCGTGTACCATTCTCTCTCCGTTGCCCTTCTCCTCGGCTGCGGGCTCTCACTGGGCGAGATACCACGGGCACCAGCTGGCCCCTCGGTGCCTCACTCAAGCGGCATTCTTCATGGGTCAACTCAAACAGTGCATGTCGGCGGGGCTATTTGACTGTGGTGGTCTCGGCCCCGCCTGAAGTGGCAGGTTAGTCCATGTTGGTTTGGAGTGTGGTGTTTATAATGCTCAGGTCCAGGCTGGGTTCGATCCCTCTCTGAGTTAGAGGGAGCTGCACCAAGATTATGTTCATGCAATCATATAATGATACAACACAGAAAGACAACGTTCGGCCCATCGGGCATGTGCTGGTTATTTGGTAGAGCGGTCCAATTAGTTCTACTTTCCTACTCTTTCCTATAGCCCTGCAAAAAATTTTCCCCTGGCTGGAGAGTCTAGAACTAGGGGGCATAGCCTCAGGATAATGGGTCAGCCATTTAAGGCTGAGATGAGGAGGAATTTCTTTGCTCAGAGGGTTGTGAATCTTTGGAATTCTCTGTCCCAGAGGGCTGTGGATGCTGAGTCGTTGAGTATATTCAAGACTGAGATCGATAGATTTTTGGACTCTCGGGGAATCAAGGGATTTGGAGATCATTGGGAAAGTGGAGATGAGGTCGAAGATCAGCCATGATCTTATTGAATGGCGGAGCAGTCTCAAGGGGCCGTATGGCCGACTCCTGCTCCTAATTCTTATGTTCTTACGCCCCTGTCCTCGCGCATAGCCAGCACCCACACTATCCAACAAGTAGGGCTTGCTGGATAGGACCTGGGTGGGTGTAGTGCTGACTTATTTTGAATTCCGAGGGGGCGCTCAGTTCAGTACAATGCTTTAACCCACTCGGACCTCACGGAAGCTTTGTATTACTGCTTTAAAACCAATCACATCATCAGGAGGTCGATGTCCCTTCATGAAATAAAGAAACTTGCATTTCTATAGCGCCTTTCGTGACCTCAGGTCATCCCAAAGTACTTGACAGCCAATGAGGTACTTTTTGAAGTGTAGTCACTGTTGTAATGTAGGAAACGCTGCAGCCAATTTGCGCACAGCAAGCTCCCATGAACAGCAATGAGATAATGATCACATAATCTGTTTTTTCAGTGATGTTGAGAGATACTGGGGAAGAACTCCCCTGCTCCTCTTTGAAGAGTGCCATGGAAACCTTTACGTTCACCTGAGTGGGCAGGTGAGGGCCTCGGTTTAATGGCTCATCTGACAGTGCAGTGCTGCCTCAGCACTGCATTAGAGGGTGAGCCTCGATTCTGTGCTTGAGTCTCTGAAGTGGGACTTGAACCCACAACCTTTTTGACTCAAGAGGGGAGAGTGCTGTCCCTGATCCAAGGAAAGCCAGTTCTCCTCGCTATTACTGTACGTTTCTTAAGGGACTAGAAATCACTGCACCAAACTGAAACCATGCAACAGCCAGCTCTTAATAGCTGTAGGCTGCAGCTGTCGGGCAGCAACGTGTAAATGAATGTATATTTGAGGGAGTAGTTCTGATCTCTGCGCTTCCTACTGGTTACTCCCTGGACAGGAGTTTCCGCTCGGTTGTGATGGTTTTTTTCCCCAGCGCAGTTCGCCCGAAATCAGCCAAACCAGCGCAAAAGATCACAAAGAATTTCAAGCGCAAGTTAGGTTCAACGCAAATCGAGTTTCGGCGATCTTTTGCGCTAGTTTAAAAAAAAAAATTGCGCTAGAAGCAGGCCCCGCCCACAAAACTGGTCACGCCCCCGATCGAATGAACCACCGTGGCGCGTTTCCGATAATTGCGCTCGTTTGCGGGCCTTCGAGGAGGCTCTTAAAATGAAGCCTTTTTTTTTAGGTGCAAGGACACTAATAGACACCTTTTAAAACATTTTTTTAAACTCCAACTAGTAAACAACACCTCATCTTCCGTTTAGGCACTTTACAGCCTTCCGGACTCAATATCGAGTTCAACAATTTCAGATCATAACCTCGGCCCCTATTATATTTTTATATATTTTTTATCCACACTTTCGGTTTGTGCCTTTTCTTTTTTTTCTCTCCCACATGGCAGCTGTCTCACTCTGCCAGCGCATTTCACACTTCATCTAGAGCCATCTTTTGTTTCTTAATCTGTCCTATTACCATCTCGTCTCGTCTTCAATATCTCTTAATGTCTCTTCACCTCTCACAAACCTTCCCTTTTGTTCTTTCATCCCCTCCCCCATTTCCCAGCCCCCAAACTTGCTTTTTCCTCTGTTTCATTTCCTGCTTTTTTCTCAGTTCTGAAGAAGGGTTTCGACCTGAACCGTTAACTCTGTTTCTCTCTCCACGGATGTTGCCCTGGCCTGCTGAATTTTTCCAGCTTTTTCTGTTGTTATTTCAGATTTCCAGCATCCGCAGTATTTTGCTATCGTAAATGGTTCAGTTTCATTTTTTTAACGTCATTTTCAGTTATTTAAAATCGGGTTACTCACCAGGTGGAGGACTAGACACTCTAATTAAAATGCTTATTTTTTTTTGTGATAAACCTATTTTCAGCTGTATTAAATCAAACTGCAGCAGCTCACCGCTCTTAAATATATCAAGGATTGCTTTTTAGTGCAATTAAACAGAAAATTACGTTTCAAAACGCTGCCCGATTGCACTGGTTCGTGGATGATTTTTATGGTCGGCGATATGCAACGGAGTTTGAGTGGAAACTTGAGCAAAAAAAAAACACTTCTGAAAACTGGCGTAATTTTGGGCGCAATTTGTGGCCGGATTGCTGATTGCGTGCAAAGCTGAAACTCTTGGCCTACATGTCACGGGCCATTCCGTTGTCAAAATAGTAAATTAATTTTTTTTAATTTCAACCCCCAAACACATCCTGCCACGTTGTGTATGTGTTTGGAATGCTGTGTACAATTTGGCCGTAGCTCTTAAACTATACCCAGTTTCTGGAATCACACAATTGTCAGACAGTGTTTAGAGCAAGATCTTTAAACTCAGCCTAAATCCCAATTGGTACCAAATTTCCCTTCCATAATTCTGAATGACAGTACAGAGAGGTCAATAACACGATGGCAACCTTATATCGAGTGGTGACGGTCTGTGTGCGGGAGTAGCAACACGTGGGTTAACACCTGTGATTTCGCATGCAGTGAGTTTTCGATCTCAATCTCGTCATCGCAGGAAGGTGTGGAGCGGAGTTGGCTTCACATCAGCACTGGGGAAGGCTTGGGAAGCAAGTCAGAGAGGCTGCTGATCAGCCGGGGATGGTTTGCACTGCAGGGAGGCTGTGACAAGCAGGAGAGAATCATAGAAATTTACAGCCCAGAAGGAGGCCATTCGGCCCATCTTATCCACACCGGCCGACAAAGAGCCATCCACCCTAATCCCACTTTCCAGCTCTTGGTCCATAGCCCTGTAGGTTACGGCACTTCAAGTGCATATCCAAGTACTTTTTAAATGCGATGAGGGTTTCTGCCTCTACCACCCTTTCAGGCAGTGAGTTCCAGACCCCCACCACCCTCTGGGTGAAAAAAATTCTCCTCAAATCCCCTCTAAACCTCCGACCAATTACTTTAAATCTATGCCCCCTGGTTATTGACCCCGCTGCTAAGGGAAATAGGTCCTTCCTATCCACGCCCCTCACAATTTTATACATGTAATGAAATCTGTTTGTTCTTGCCTGTATTCGTTCTTGCCTGTATTCGTTTTGCACTCATGTATATTACCCTCCCCCACACGGTGTATAGTTTCACTTCCTCTTTCCTGACTAACCTGTATGACTCATTCCTGCGAGCCAGTCAGTGTGTTGAGATGTTAGCTCTGATCTTAGTGATTAAAAGCCAACTTGTTAAAGTCTATAACTTCTAGTTTTGTGGTTATTGAAGGCACATCAATACACTTCAATTATGTCTCCCCTCAGCCTCCTCTGTTCCAAAGAAAACAACTCCAGCCTAGGCAATCTCTCCTCATTGCTAAAATTCCCCAGCCCGGGCAACATCCTCGCAAAACTCTGCACCCACTTATTAAATTAATAAAATAAAAACCAATTTCAAAAGGCCGAATGGCTGTGCTGTACGATTCAATGACAGAACATAAAAGGAACAGATGAGTAAGGTATGGGATTTGATTTTGGTACCGTGGCAGGGGATGAAGTTAGTGTCCAGTTAGCACTTGTACGTGGTACCGAGACCTGGACCCTGCCGCGGAAAGCCAGGTCGAAAGCTGTTGGAATGGGCTGTGCAAAGAGGACGCTGGGCACCAGCTGAAAGGGCTGGAGCGACTGACGTCTTTAACTAAAGTGTCACCTGGTCCGTGCGCAGTAACAAAGAAATGTATTGGTGGGTTAAGTGCGGAGTGTCATGAATCTTATCCTGACTCATGAAGTAACACTGGGCGGCCAACTGGTGGCGCCAAAGAGTATAAACACTCGGGCGTGGGCCCAGCTTGCTCAGGATGTTTCTGTAACCAGGAACTAGTGATGCAACTAGAAATCTCATGGTTTTGAAACAGTTGATTAAATTGATGTAAAAAGACTACCGAGCCTTGTTTTATACTCAAACCAAGGGCTCAGTAGTCTTTTTACATCACGGGGTAGGCGTGCCGTGTGTCCGAGGTGTTGGAAAGGCCAAAACTGGGACTGCGTAGGGGGAGTAGTTGAATGGAAGAGCGTCCGTAGGCCGAGTGCCGTGGGAGCTGGCAGAAGGGAGAACGAAGTCCTGTGACACAGAAGGGCAACGCGGTTAGGATGATCGACTAGAAGCCACATATAAACAGCCAAAAGAAAATGACTCGTTTGAAGCGGTGTTCATGATCGTCCCTCTTTTTACATTATACAAAAAAGTAACAAAGACAACACATTTCACCGGACAAGAAAAGACCCATTGAGCAAACAGCAACTTAAATACACGTATCGGTAACAAGTCAATATATTAAATAATATTCAACAGTAAGAAATTTACAATTCCACTCATCAATATAATGTCTGTACAATGAATAAATATTGCCCCAAAAATGATTCCTTTTTTTTTTTACAAAACTTAAAAAAAAATCAACACAGCTCACTTGAAAATGAGTCATATTCTTTGCAAATAAAAAAAAAACAAATGTTTCCTGTATCAGCCAAAGAATGGCTCAGGTTATAACTGTACAATTCTGTCAGCTCCTGCCTAACTATTCAATAAGAACTGACCATTTGTTAGTATGTAATAATGGGTTAGCGAGTGTTGGCCGTCATTTCTTGGTCACCTTGACCTATTGCAGTTGACGATCATTTAGCAGACGTCTTCCAGTCTTTGGTCTGATTGGTGATGTCAGGCCAAGAGAACATTAGTCCTGCTTTGCAGGTTAAAATTCTCAGAGTTCCACACAACATGCAGTTGGGATCGACCTTCTGATAGTTGTGTTGTCTTGATTGTGGAGCAAGGTGGTGGGGCGGTCCCTTTGATGCCAGACAGCCTCGAAGGTGGAGGACTCTTCAAACAGGACTCAGGAGAGACAGTCAGAAGGATTCCCGTACCCGGTCAAAAGCCATCTTTTTCTCTTCTCTCCTCGCAGAATGTCAGGGCGCATCTTGGGTTTCTGTACAAGCGCAGGTAATAGGTGAGTCACCTACCGAGCTAAGAGTTCTGCAACCGAGGGACCAAAAGGTTCTATATTATGATGACAAGTTTAGCGTTCTCATTGCACCTTGATAACCTCCGACATCCCAGACAAAGCAATCTACTGTGCAGGTGTTGAAGGACAATGGTTCCTGTCTTCATGGAGAACCAGTGTTTCTGGAGCTTTCCCCTCCATCAGGCAGATAATGGAGAGACTGTTCCACCTTCTCACTACTGCTCAATGCGACTGATCTATTCTAAGTCACTCCACTGAATACGTGACCTTTCTCTCGCTGTATTTGGGAAGGACGCTTCCCTCTCTTTCCCCAAACTGTGTAACGGGGCAGATCAGTTGTCCAGTAGAGAGAGAGTTCCTTCTCAACGCCACAATCCGTTTGAGGGCAATGCCTTTCAGTCTCTCAAACAAAACTGAATAGGTGCCCGTGGTGTGATGTTTCCAGCAGTCTTAGTCGCAGAAAATATTGCACATTTGTTCGTAACACTGATTTTTTTCTTTATATAAAGTTTCGACGAATCCAGCAAACGCACGAAGCGGGTCCGGCTCGGAGGAGCTAGAAGATACTTTTTGTAATCTTCAGTCCCTTTTGTTTCATTCTGGGGAGAGTCGAGCTTGAAACGTGTTTTGTTTTTCCTGCTTTTGAGTGACCCCTTTTCTTTAGCATAAAGTCATAGTTGACGGACGAGTTCATGGCATAAAATACGTTTGCGTTGTCGGGGATTTTCAGCTCTGTTATCGAAAGAAAAATGTAATGGGTTACATTCTCTTTTATTTCCCTCTCCCAACCGCCCCCCCCACCCCACCTAATTTTCACCCTCCTCTCCTGAAGGTGTCAACTCTTGCTAGGGGTACCATTCTACAAATGCCAAGATCTCGCTCAGCGGCCACTGTCCAGAACCAGGGGTCACAGTCTAAGGATAAGGGGTAGGCCATTTAGGACTGAGATGAGGAGGAATTTCTTCACCCAGAGAGTGGTGAACCTGTGGAATTCTCTACCACAGAAGGCAGTTGAGGCCAATTCATTAAATATATTCAAGAAGGAGTTGGATATATTTCTTGAGGCTAAAGGGATCAAGGGATATGGGGAGAAAGCAGGGACAGGGTACTGAATTTGGATGATCAGCCATGATCTCATTGAATGGCGGAGCAGGCTCGAGGGGCCAAATGGCCTACTCCTGCTCCTATCTTCTATGTTTCTACGTCTGTGGGCCTGCCGGGCAGCGGAGTCCTCGGGTGGCGCCCGAGCGCTCGCAGTGGGTAGTTAGCGAATCGCTGGCTCGCTTTCTGGGGTAACAACTCTGCCGCACACTGGACCGCTCGGCCCGCTACGCCCCGCGTGTTTGCGCCACGCACGTACCCTTGTCCTCGGCGATGATCTGCACCAGCTCGTACTCCTCGGGCCTGTCCCCGTCCAAATTGTGTTTGGCCATAGCCTTTCGAATGACAATGGGCGTTTTATCCTGGCTCGTCACCTGGAACAGAGAGTTTTAACCCTTTATATCACCAGCCGTGGAATTTGTTGCGTTAACAAGCTACATTACTGTTCATTCAGTAGATGAGAATATATAGAGAGTCTGGGTTCCATGGTTTTCTCATCTTCCCTTCTCTTTTTTTTTAATCCCCCTACAAATTTTCTCCTCCCCTCGCCGTAAGACACCAACTTATGTTACTGGTATAGTTCCATGGGGGCCTTCTTGATGCTCAAGCCTATATTCAGGATGATCAGCGGGCTACTTGAGCATGGAGAGCATCACAACCAAGCCCACTTCGGTCCTTATGCAACGGTGTCACACTTGTTCATCGGGCCAGCGGTAAAGATGTGGAACATTGGCTGATTTCCCTCTCCGTGTCGCAGGAGTGGGGGGGGTTAGGGAGGCCAGCTGCAGAATCCCAACCACTGTCCCCCCCTCACCATTCAGGTTAGCTAGCTCAGCCCGGCCTGGCCATCGGATGTGGGGCCATGCTGATCTGTAGGATTCAGCAACACATTGGGTGGTTCAACTAAGCCATGAGGGAAGGTTTTCCCTGCCCCCACCACCTTTCTTCATGAATGCAGTGGCGATCGCGTTGACATGCGACCTGCGGGTCTCAGCTGAGCCACCAGGGGGAGGTGCTGGGCGGAGGCTGGGAGCCTGCTTCCCCCCACGAGGAAGGTAAAGCCACTTACGGCACCTCTTGGCAGAGAGTTTCCACAGCAGCATTCGCTAAGTCCGGTCAGCATTCTGCCCACACCTGGCAACAGTGCACGTGGTACGCGGAACCAAGAGAAAAGGGGGAAGGTAGCAGGACGTGTTAAAGAGGGTAGCTCACTCTCAGAAGAATGAAAACAGGAATATTATTGACAAGTTTTTAAACTTTATTGGGCAATTTGGGCTCAGTTTGGGGGTTTTTTTGGCTTGTAATTGTGCTCCTTTCCGTCATCCATCTGGCCTGACGCCTGCAGTCGGGGTGAACAGGCACAGGGCCCGCTCCCCACACCGTCACCAGTGAGCTAGGTAACCAACCACAGGCATAACCTTCCCTCCAACTAGGGTCGCCAACTCTGGTTGGATGTATCCCTGGAGGTTTCATCACATGACCTCCAACCACCCCACCCGGTCAAATAGCACCCCCCCCCCCCACCCTCTACCTGCCAATCTCCAATATTTTTATAACTAATTACATTCTTATTGCCTCTGTGATTTTTCTCCCTGGTGTTGCTGGACAGGATCCAGCTGATGAGCATTACAAGAGAACGAACTTGCATTTCTATAGCGCTTTTCACGACTGCAGGACATCCCAAAGCGCTTTACAGCCAATGAAGTACTTTTGAAGTGTCGTCACTGTTGTAATGTGGGCAACGCGGCAGCCAATTTGCACACAGCAAGCTCCCACAAACAGCAATGAGTTAATGACCAGATCATCTGTTTTTACCGATCAAGGGCAATGTTCCCTCTAAATTGACTCTGTCGTGCGCGGCCTGTTTATTTCAAAGCGCGGTCCCTTTAAATTTCCGCGGTATTTCCAATGTAAACGCGTGTGAGCGGCCGGCGCGGGACCTTGCGGATTACTGCGCGGCCACGCTCGCGCCCAACTTAGAGGGAACATCGGTCGAGGGATCAATATTGTCCAGGACACGGGGGAAGAACTCCCCCGCTCTTCTTTGAAATAGATGGCCGCGGGATCTTTTACGTCCACCTGAGGGGGCAGACGAGGCGGGGTGGGGGGGGGGGTGGAGGAAGCCCGAGTTTAACGCGTTGACTGGACGAGCGTCTTTGCAATTCGCTGATCGGGCATGCGGACGATGGACGGGTCACATCGTCCACATGCCTGATACGAGACTCCCAAAACAAGCACTCTACTCGGAGCTCCAACACGGCAAGAGAGCCCCAGGTGGGCAGAGGAAACGCTTCAAGGACACCCTCAAAGCCTCCTTGAAAAAGTGCAACATCCCCACCGACACCTGGGAATCCCTGACCCTAAGACCGCACAAAGTGGAGGAGAAGCATCCGAGAAGGCGCAGAACACCTCGAATCTCTTCGCCGGGAGCAAGCGGGAAGCCAAGCGCAAACAGTGGAAGGAGCGCACGTCAACCCAAGCACCCCACCCACCCGCCCCTTCAACCACCGTCTGCTCCACCTGTGACAGAGACTGTAGGTCCCGCATTGGACTCATCAGTCACCTGAGAACTCATTTTTAATGTGGAAGCAAAGTCATCCTCGGTTCCGAGGGACTGCCCGAGAAGAAGAACTCGCTGAGACCGACCCGTCAGCCACCATCTGCTGTGTCCCATCTCACCCGTTCCCCAATGAAACGCAACAGGAGCTGGAACCTGCACGCCACTCACCAAAATGCTCTTGTACATGTTTCCGTTGTCCACGTCCAGGCTGACCCGAATGATACAACAGTCATCCACCTGCTGGTTATAAAGTGGCAGAGATAGTGTGGAGTAGCTGGATATTCCAGAGACAGAGCGCTTGTGTGTCCTGGAGGAGGTTATGGGCGTGGAGGAGACCGAGGAAGAGGAGGCACTGCTTGACCCTGAGCCGATTCCAGACGTGTCCAATGAGGACAGCGACGTTGATTCCCAGAACTAAAAGAAAATTTCAAATAAAAAATAAAAAATAAGGTTTACCGTCGGGACAGACTGGTACCGAGATCGCCCAGTCCGGTCCGTCTTGGAATGTAGTACCTGCCCTTTCAAAAGGCGACACTGGTACCATCCAAAAGATCAATGCAAAGGAAATTACGAGGGAATAAAATAAGGCTACGAGCCTCTAGGTCAGGACTGCGGTCAGTGGGTTTACAGTGAACCTCTACCTGTGACCCCTGCACTGCCATCAGCAGCCCAGTGTTTTACCTACACTGCTGCCAAGCCAAATTCAAAAAGAAAAAGAAAGACTTGCATTCATATAGCACCTTTCACGACCACTGGATATCCCAAAGCGCTTTACAGCCAATTAAGTACTTTTGAAGCGTAATGTAGGAAACGCGGCAGCCAAATTTGTGCACAGCAAGCTCTCACACACAGCAATGTGATAATGACCAGATAATCTTTTTTTAATGTTGGTTGAGGGACAAATATTGGCCAGGACACCGGGGATAACTCCCCTGCTCTTCTTCGAATTAGTGGCCATAGGATCTTTTACGTCCACCTGAGAGAGCAGACGGGGCCTGGGTTTAACGTCTCATCCAAAAGACGGCACCTCCGACAGTGCAGCACTCCCTCAGCACTGGCACTGGGAGTGTCAGGCTGGATTTTTTGTCCTCAAGTCTCTGGAGTGGGGACATTGAGTCAGAAGGTTGTGGGTTCAGTGGCGAGAGTGCGGCCCACTGAGCCACAGCTGACACGGCCTACTTTACAGTCAAGGCCAATGTAATTGGGGACAATTCCAAATTATCATTCCTTTAAAAAAAAAAAAATACTTCCATATGCATACGCATTTCCCAACCTATGCAGCCTCAGTAAACCTCGGGAGGGGAGGCACAGCAGTTTGGGCTGCAGGCAATCATAAAGCGAACGTTAATGTTCTGTGGTAGGTCTACAAGGGATGTGTCTGTGGATGGTTGGGTTGCCAACTCTGGCCGGATTTATTCCTGGAGGATTCATCACATGAGCTCCTCCCTCCAACTGCCCCACCCCCACTCTCCCGCCATTGGTCGCCCGACATGTCCATCCTCGGGGTGCAGCACCATCCAGTGCTAATTGGAAAGCGAGTAGACTCTTGGCCACCTGATTGGATGACCTTTGACCGTCAGTCAAGCAATCTTTTCTTTCCCGCCTCCAAACATTTTTATTTAACGATTAGGCAAAAATGTTGAATTATTTTAACGTCCCGATGATTTTTGTTTTCCCTGGGTGTTGCTCCCAGCATAGTCCTGGAGATTAATATTCAATTCCTGGAGACTCCAGGCCAATCCTGCAGGGTTGGCGACCCAAACAGTGTCAACTGGAAAAACAAAATTGGATCAGCAGTGGGAGAGAGATTGAGCAAAAGGCAGGGCTAGCCCTTGGATTGAGTCTGCAAGTGGGAGCAGGGACCTCTTAGCCCATTCCAACAGGCCTTCCTGTAGCGTGGTATTTTAAATCTACCCTACCAGGCCTCTTCAGAGAGACAGGCGGCTGTTTTACACTCGGCCTTCCCAAGCAGGCACTCTGCAGTCCGTGCTTGCCTGGCTTTGTTATGCCGATGGGCGGAAGCATTTCAGCCTGCGCTGCCAGGCCTCAATTTATAGGCGCTTTTTTTTGTGTTTTTTTTTTAAACTGTTTGAGCACCACGCACAGCCACTTTCCTACCTTTTTCTCCTGGGAATCTGGCGACTCCGAGATGAAGCTGATATTGATTTCTTCCACGTCGGAGTTGCTGGAGCCGGCGGATGTGACACTAACCGAATCTGCCATGTCCCCACCGCCCAGGAACGGCGCGTACTTGAGTTGCTCGCAGGATCGGGACTGGGCGCCCGTACTTGGAGCGTCTGCGGTCGGGGTCTGCCTGCTGTAATTGTCAATGGGAAGGAAGCAGGAAGGAGTTAAAACGCCGACTTAGCCAAAGACGTAACTAGTGTCGAACGGAGGAATCGTAACACTGGGGTAGCTCTTGACTGTGTGCGATAGTGTAAAGTGAGCGACTGCAAATCGGCGACCCCTTTTACATCGCTCCCCATTTCTATTTCCATCGACTTCCACGTAAATATGAAACAGGCCACCGACTCTCTTTCACCCATTTTACACGATCACACTTTGTCAAATTTGCCACCATTGTATGGGTACCTATGGGGGACAAGCCTCTGGTTTCTGAGGGTCAGTACAGGCCAGAATAACATCCACCCCATAACTAACTAAAAGTATGCTTTGATTCTGGCCTAAGTGAAGCTTTTCCCTCCCTCCTCCTCCACCTTCCTCTCCTCAAGGTGCCGACTCGCGCTGGGACACGGTCCAGAGAGCCAACAGGGCGCCCTCCACGTGTGAGGCTCAGCAACAAGTGCCCTCACTGTACTTAAGCATGGGGGTGGGGGGGGTGTCAGAGCGGGACCCGATCCCATCCTCGCCTCACAGTAATTGTGTCTCAGCTGTGGCTCAGTGTGTAGCCCCCTCGCCTCGGAGTCAGGGAGGTTGTGGGTTCAAATCCCACTCCAGAGACTTGCGTACATAAAGCTAGTCTGACGCTCCAGTGCAGCGCTGAAGGAGTGCTGCACTGTCAGAGGTGCCGTCTTTCGGATGAGACATTAAACTGCTCTCTCAGGTGGACGTAAAAGATCCCATGAGCACTATTTTGAAGAAGAGCAGGGGAGTTATCCCCGGTGTCCTGGCCAATATTTATCCTTCAATCAACATCACTAAAACAGATTATCTGGTCATTATCACATTGCTGTTTGTGGGAGCTTACTGTGTGCAAATTGGCTGCCGTGTTTCCCACATTACAACAGTGACTACACTACAAAAAGTACTTCATTGGCTGTAAAGCACTTTGGGGCATCTGGTGGTTGTGAAAGGCGCTGTATAAATGCAAGTCGCTCTCTCACATCCCATGCACGGGCACTTTCCACCGAGGATCACTGGATGGCAACCAGGAACAGAAACCTTTGTCCTCTCGATCCCCAAGAGCAATGTGGCCAATTGTAGCAACCCCCACCTGCTGGCCCAGGCTGAGATCAACCAGCTCAGCAAGGACCAGAGAATGGACGTGGGGCCCACCCCTCGGCCTGCCCGGCTCCCTCCCCTCGGCCTGCCCGACTCCCTCCCCTCGGCCCGCCCCTCGGCCTGCCCGACTCCCTCCCCTCGGCCTGCCCGGGGCCCGCCCCTCGGCCTGCCCGGCTCCCTCCCCTCGGCCTGCCCGGGACCCACCCCTCGGCCTGCCCGGGGCCCTCCCCTCGGCCTGCCCGGGTCCCTCCCCTCGGGCTGCCCGGCTCCCTCCCCTCGGCCTGCCCGGGGCCCGCCCCTCGGCCTGCCCGGGGCCCGCCCCTCGGCCTGCCCGGCTCCCGCCCCTCGGCCTGCCCGGCTCCCTCCCCTCGGCCTGCCCGGCGCCCTCCCCTCGGCCTGCCCGGCGCCCTCCCCTCGGCCTGCCCGGGGCCCGCCCCTCGGCCTGCCCGGGGCCCGCCCCTCGGCCTGCCCGGCTCCCTCCCCTCGGCCTGCCCGGGGCCCACCCCTCGACCTGCCCGGGGCCCTCCCCTCGGCCTGCCCGGCTCCCTACCCTCGGCCTGCCCGGCTCCCTCCCCTCGGCCTGCCCGGGGCCCACCCCTCGGCCTGCCCGGGGCCCTCCCCTCGGCCTGCCCGGGGCCCTCCCCTCGGCCTGCCCGGCTCCCTCCCCTCGGCCTGCCCGGCTCCCTCCCCTCGGCCTGCCCGGGGCCCTCCCCTCGGCCTGCCCGGGGCCCGCCCCTCGGCCTGCCCGGCTCCCTCCCCTCGGCCTGCCCGGGGCCCGCCCCTCGGCCTGCCCGGGGCCCTCCCCTCGGCCTGCCCGGGGCCCTCCCCTCGGCCTGCCCGGGGCCCGCCCCTCGGCCTGCCCGGCTCCCGCCCCTCGGCCTGCCCGGCTCCCTCCCCTCGGCCTGCCCGGCTCCCTCCCCTCGGCCTGCCCGGCTCCCTCCCCTCGGCCTGCCCGGCGCCCTCCCCTCGGCCTGCCCGGCGCCCTCCCCTCGGCCTGCCCGGGGCCCGCCCCTCGGCCTGCCCGGGGCCCGCCCCTCGGCCTGCCCGGCTCCCTCCCCTCGGCCTGCCCGGGGCCCACCCCTCGACCTGCCCGGGGCCCTCCCCGGGGCCCTCCCCTCGGCCTGCCCGGCTCCCTACCCTCGGCCTGCCCGGCTCCCTCCCCTCGGCCTGCCCGGGGCCCATCCCTCGGCCTGCCCGGGGCCCTCCCCTCGGCCTGCCCGGGGCCCACCCCTCGGCCTGCCCGGGGCCCTCCCCTCGGCCTGCCCGGGGCCCTCCCCTCGGCCTGCCCGGGGCCCTCCCCTCGGCCTGCCCGGGGCCCTCCCCTCGGCCTGCCCGGGGCCCACCCCTCGGCCTGCCCGGGGCCCTCCCCTCGGCCTGCCCGGCTCCCTCCCCTCGGCCTGCCCGGGGCCCGCCCCTCGGCCTGCCCGGGGCCCGCCCCTCGGCCTGCCCGGCTCCCTCCCCTCGGCCTGCCCGGGGCCCGCCCCTCGGCCTGCCCGGGGCCCTCCCCTCGGCTTGCCCGGGGCCCTCCCCTCGGCCTGCCCGGCTCAGCGGCACGCCACTCGGTACACTTACCAATTCAGCCACTGGGGGGAAAGTTCAAACAGTTTTTAAAATAAAGAGCTTTAAAGAGCTCCAGCACTGCCCTCAGTAAGTAAGTACACCATCCAGTGAGCCTTTGGGGGAGAAGGTGGCAGGACAAGCTGTTAAAAAAGCATATGGGATCCTTGGCTTTATTCATCAAGGCATAAGAGTACAGAAGCAAGGAGGTTATGCTAAACCTTTATGAAACACTGGTTAAGCCTCAGCTGGAGGATTGTGGCCAATTCTGGACACCACACTTTAGGAAGGATGTCAAATCCTTAGAGGGTGCAGAAGAGATTTATTAGAATGGTACCAGGGATGAGGGACTTCAGTTATGTGGAAAGACTAGAGAAGCTGGGGTTGTTCTCCTTAGAGCAGAGAAGGTTAAGAGGAGATTTGCTAGGTGTTCAAAATCATGAATAGTTTTGATTGAGTAAACTGAGGAGAACCTGTTTCCAGTGGAAGTGGGATTCTAGAACCAGAGGACACAGATTTATGGCGATTGGCCAAAGGACCAGAGGTGAGATGAGGAGATTTTGTTAACGCAGCGAGTGATCTGGAATGCAGTGCCTGAAAGGGCGGTGGAAGCAGATTCAATAATAAACTTTCAAAAGGGAATCGGATAAATACTTGAAGGGGAAAACATTTGCAGGGCTGTGGGAAAAGGGCAGGAGAGTGGGACTGATTGGAGAGCTCTCTGAAAGAGCCGACACTAGTATGATGGGCCGAATGTCCTCCCTCCTGTGCCGTATCACGCAGCAAAGGCAAGGCAGCAAATGACACTCACTCGCTCCATCGCTTAATGATGCCGGAGTTCTTCTTTGCCTTCAGAGTGTTGCTCGCTGACTCGGCCAGAGGCTCGATTTCACAGGACAGATTGTAACTGGAACAATAATAACAACAATATTATAATAAGGAACAAAGCCTGTCTCGGACTTGATCCTCTAGCACCTGCCGGACAGGACACAAGGAAAATATCCTCTGGTTTGCCTCTCTCGCCTCTCCCCTCCAATCTCTCTCTATTTTACCAATATAACTATAGCTTTTGCTCCTCTTAACTTTTCTCTCCTGTCTCACACGTTCTTCCTCCTCTCTGCAACTTCACCAGGTTAAGATGGAGCCTGTCTGCTGATCTACTCACTCACCCCCAGGACCTTAAGACTGCAGAACCCCCCCTCAGCCCTCTCAGTCTTCCTCAAACGGCAAGCTTTTAAAATCCTAGCTTGGTGTCACCCAACCACTCGTTCTCGACTCATCTCATCTTCTCTCCAGGAATAGCGTTGGGCACTCGGTCCCTTACCCAAGTTCCACAGTTTAAAAAAAAAACAAATCCGATTCCACCATCAAGATTGATAATACTAAAACTAACACGGAAAATAGCATCGGAAAATGTTCGTAGGCGAGCGTGTGAGCGAATCGGTGGGGAAATTTTAACCCTACCCGCTCGGTGGAAATCAGGCAGGTGGGCGGTAAAAATCGGCCGGGTCCTTTACCCACCCCGGACCCGTCGGGAGTTGACCTGGCCAGATCTGGCGGGGTCCTTTTTTAAACCACACGCCCCGAGAGAGAAGACTGGGACGGGTATTTACACTGCCTTCTGCAACCGCCCAGAACGCAGCTCACAAATCCCTTCCAACGGAAACAGAAGGATGACACTGAATGAGAAAAGGCTGTTCAGCAAGCCCGCTCATTCCACAGACTGACAACTTACTCCATCTGGGATTCTGTCCAATCCATTTAATAGCCTGATGAAATGTTCGGACAACTTTTCCCCAAAGGTAAAATGGACCAAGACTCCAGACTGTCTGTCTAGTCTGACATCCTCCGTTTACTCCTTAGATGGGCATTTCCTGATTTGAGCAGCTCAGGCGCCATCGTTCAATCAACTCTACCTGAGTTCATCCTTACAAACCTCAATCCCATTACTAACTAGATAGTCACCCGGCTCCTTTCTCCAACCCCCCCCTCCTCCCCCGCCCTCATAGTCTTATCCTGAAGATGCGGAGGGTAATTTTCAACTTACTGCTGGTTGCGAGTTGGGCGTAACACAGGAGCAGGAGATTCAGCCCCTCGAGCCAGCTCCGCCGTTTAGTTAGATTGTGGCCGATCTGCACCTCAACCCCACCATAGAAACCGCCAGATAGTCCTTGGCGTTCAAATCAACGGAAAATAAAAATCGGGCGGTTTCTATAACGGGAGCCCGCCCCGGAACCCTGATTCTAATGCTCTGGCGGCAACTTAAAACCCCGCTGTCCTTTAACGAGGCTTGGTTCCATGGCAAGGGGGCGGGGCGGGGAACGGTAGACCTTCCAAGCACCACCTTCACGTATGGAAATAACAACAGAAAATGCTGGAAAAACTCCGTGGAGAGAGAAATAGAGTCAACGTTTCATGTCGAAACCCTTCGTCAGGACTGAGAGAAAACACAGGAAATGAAACAGAAAATGCAGTCCTGACGAAGGGTCTTCGACGTGAAACGTTGACTCTATTTCTCTCTTCACGGATGTTGCCTGGCCTGCTGAGTTTTTTCAGCATTTTCTGTTGTTATTTCGGATTTCCAGCATCCGCAGTATTTTGCTACCTTCACGTATGGACCTAGAGAGTGACGACCATTGGGCTATTCAATCCAAGCGCAATGCAAGCTTTGCTCACAGTCCACACATTCCAAACAATGGATACCAATCAAGAGCGGCTGACTTTAATTCCCCCCCCCCCAACTTGGCCCAGGGCACTGAGGCCAATTCCCGCCCTCCAATTTCCGCCCCATCGGATAAGCTTAGGCCAGCAGAAAATTGGGGGGGGGGGGGGGGTGGGTTCCTGTGTCGTGCGGCTCACCCCAATTAGTCAGGCGAACTACCCAGTTTATTGTTTTCTTAAAAGGTGTGAACTGACAACAGCGCTACTCGCTGCAGTCAGTGACCCTTCCGACGTTCTCGTTAAGCTGCCCGTCTGGGAGGTCCTGCGCAGGCCGCTCACCGGCTTTTATACGGGGAAAAACCGTGCGTGCGCTAAAATTTGAATGGGCTCGCGCGCAGCCTGTTAAAAGGGCCCGCGCAACGGGAAAAAAACTAAGAGGGAACATTGGTCCATTCCCCCCCGCCTACCTTTCAGCCTCTGTTAGCCGCTCCACGCTTCGAAACCACTCCACAAACCCGTGGTCCGGTGTAAACGAGTAGTTATTGCAGGCAGACTGCAGCAACTTAATCTGGGCAATCACTTCAAACTCCTGCCAAAAGAAAAGAAAATGTTCATTAATCCCGTTAAATAGTATTGCAGGAGCAGGCCGAGCAAAGAACAGCCAATTCGCACTCTTCTGAACTGAGTAACATCTGTTATATAAAGTTTGCTTTTCCTTTCTCCCCCCAGCCCTCTGGCTCTGTTTCCCTCTGCCTCTGGGCCTCTGTCAATCCTGCCCTGTACACTCAGCCTTTAATATCCCATTTTAAACTTGGGAGCTGTTCTACAATATGGAGGGGGGAGGGGTGTTCGTGTGCTATGTTCTCCCCGTTGACAGTGGCCGGGGGGGGGGGGGGGGCGTTTCCGAGTACCAGCAGCAACATTGCACGTTCTGCGCAGTTACTTAAAAGTCACATTGGTGACACTGGGCGTGCATCTTCTCCAACGTTCGGTGGGGGGGGGGGGGAAGGGGGTGCGGGGGGGGAAAAGAGGTCAGCATTAGGTAGCAACGTGGAAACCTCACTACTGTCCTGCACAGTCTGGCTAAAGACATGGGCCGCTCCGACGCCTTGCGTCAGCAACCATTTGCTGTGCGGCGTCACTTTGCCTCCAGAGAGCAGGGCAGCAAACCCACCCTGTGAGTGGGTGTGCAGGGGCCTCCAGAGGTTAGCGAGACAGTGTACTTACATTACAGCGCTCCTCCAAAGCACTGAAATATACATGGGCTGGAAGTGGTGGGTAGGATTGGGTTGGAGGAGATTGGGGGGGCGGGGTTAACCTCCGCTCGGTGCCACCTGATGGTCTATCTGAGATCAGACCTTATCTGAGGAAGGATGTTCTTGCCATGGAGGGAGTGCAGCATAGATTCACCAGACTGATACCTGGGATGGCAGGAGTGACGTATGAGGAGAAATTGGGTCAATTAGGCTTATATTCGCTAGAGTTTAGAAGAATGAGGGGTGATCTCATTGAAACTTATAAAATTCTAACAGGACTAGACAGACTAGATGCAGGAAGGATGTTCCCGATGGCGGGGGAGTCCAGAACCAGGGGTCTCAGTCTAAGGATAAAGGGTAAGCCATTTAGGACTGAGATGAGGAGGAATTTCTTCACCCAGAGAGTGGTGAACCTGTGGAATTCTCTACCACAGAAGGCAGTTGAGGCCAACTTATTAAATATATTCAAGAAGGAGTTAGATATATTTCTTAAGGCTAAAGAGATCAAGGGATATGGGGAGAAAGCAGGGACAGGGTACTGAATTTGGATGATCAGCCATGATCTCATTAAATGGCGGAACAGGCTCGAGGGGCCGAATGGCCTACTCCTGCTCCTATCTCCTATGTTTCTATGTGTGAGCTGGGCAGCACATGCCCAGTGGCATTGACTACCTTTGGTGAATACTGAGCCTTGGACCCGAGAACTCAATAACGAGACGGGCGGTTAAATCTCATACCTTTCTCCGTTTTTCAAAGTTGATCAAGCCTCCCTGTGAATTAGAAATGAACAGATTAGAAAAGAAAGACTTGCATTTCTATAGCGCCTTTCACGTCCACTGGACGTCTCAAAGCGCTTTACAGCCAATTAAGTACTTTTGAAGTGGAGTCACTGTTGTAATGTAGGAAACGTGGCAGCCAATTTGCGCACAGCAAGCTCCCACAAACAGCAATGTGATAATGACCAGATAATCTGATTTTTGGTGATGTTGGTTGAGGGATAAATAATGGCCAGGACACTGGGGATAACTCCCCTGCTCTTCTTCAAAATAGTGCCATGGGATCTTTTACGTCCACCTGAGAGGGCAGACAGGGCCTCGGTTTAACGTCTCATCCGAAAGACGGCACCTCCGACAGTGCAGCACTCCCTCAGCACTGCACTGGCTTGTCAGCCTAGATTTTTGTGCTCAAGTCTCTGGAGTGGGACTTGAACCCACAACTTTCTGACTCGGATGCGAGAGTGCTGCCCACTGAGCCAGTAGAGGTCAAACAGTGTAGAGGTCAAACACTGTTGTGTGTGTGTGTTTCCCTCTCCCCACAGACTCTCCCTCTCTCCTGGGATACGGGACCCCCCCAGGTGCCAGCCTCCCGCTGCCCTCGGGCAGCTCGCCCAAGTGACCGCTCTTCATGTGTCTGCCTGGAATGTAAGTGGCGGCTGGCTATCCAGCTTTGGAAGGCATCACAGGCCAGCCTGATCCTGTCTGCACCCAACATCCCTACAAGTGAGCTTTCTAGCGGTGGGGAGGAGACACTAAACAGTGATCAGAAGTGGCGGGGTGGGGGTAGGATGAGCCTTTGGTTTATTCTTTGCCTCTTTAGTGCAGGGGCATTAAAGCCGGTTAATCTGATTGTTCCTATTTCAGCTTGCAAGCCAGAAATTCCTTTGGCGAAAAGTCCCTTTAAGAACACAGCTCCAAAGTTCCAGCAGATTGAGAGGAAGGAAAGTGTGACTGTTAAATTAAACTTACTCATTCGGAATAATCAACGCAAACCTGGCTGTGATATTTAACAGGCACGACTGAAATTGCACACCATTGTGTCAGGATCTGTACTTGAGTTTAGTTCAGCCGAGAGTGTCCCAGGAGTCACACATCCATATGACTGTCGTGTGATAATCCACAGTGCTCCCCCCACCCCTCTCCTGACAGTGCCGAGCCCTTGCTTTACTGGACACACTGGTGCCAACAGCCTCACCCAAATGGTAACTTTCCATGTGTGTGAGCTCAGGCGCTGGATATTCAGTCATGGGGGCCTACCACACAGAAGCCTGGGCCTGTCCTCAGCTGGCGTCCAGCCGCACGCACTTCCCAGCAGGGGAACTCTGGATGATGTTTCCCTTCTCTAGCCTAGGGGGCCCTGAATCCAATGGTAGCTGATCACAGTTGGAGTGGTGGTGGGGACTCTTAACAGCACAGATCGGGGATTAAACGCCAACAACATCTTTCATTTATACAGCGCCTTTAACATAGTAAAACATTCCAAGGCACTTCACAGGAGCGATTATCAGACAAAATTTGACACCGAGCCAACATAAGGAGAGATTAGGACAGGGCTTGGTCACAGAGGCAGGTTTTAAGGAGCGTCTTAAAGGAGGAAAGAGAGGCAGAGAGGTTTAGGGAGGGAGTTCCAGAGCTTAGGGCCCAGGCAGCTGAAGGCTCGCCCGCCAATGGTGGAGTGAAGGAAATCGACGATGCGCAAGAGGCCAGAATTGGAGGAGCGCAGAGATCTCGGAGGGTTGTAGGGCTGGAGGAGGTTACAGAGATAGGGAGGGGGGCGAGGCCATGGAGGGATTTGAAGACAAGGATGAAAGCCTTTGATTCCCCTGGCCTGTATGACGCAGTCTACGCTAACTGAACCATTAGGGGGGCCATTTTATTTTTTAAGTTGCCCAAGTCTAGAAATTATCATTTGTGATATTCGTGAATGGTATATGACATTTAAACAGAGGCATTAACCCATTTAAAATCAAGAGTTAACTCCCAGTGGAGAGAGAACACATTAAGCGTCTGTTAGGGGTACGGTAGCCTAGTGGTTATATTACTGGACTGGTAATCCAGAGGCCTGGACTAATGGTCCAGCGATATGAGACACTGCAGCAGTGTTATACACCATTAATTTCAGTTAATTAAATTATTTTGGAATTTTAAAAAAAGCTAGTATCAGTAATGGTGACCATGAAACTATTGCATTGCCGTAAAAACCCATCTGGTTCACTAATGTCCTTTAGGGAAGGAAATCTGCCGTCCTTACCTATATGTGACTCCAGACCCACAGCAATGTGTTGACTCTTAACTGCCCTCTGAAATGGCGGCTCACCACCACCTTCTCGAGGGCAATTAAGGATGGGGCAATAAATGCCGGCCTTGCCAGCGACGCCCACGTCCCGTGAATGAATAAATAAAACAACTCGAATATCACAAGCAGCGGTTTTCTAGGCTATAACCATTTGTTATATAAATTGAGAGGCTCATTTGGAAGACTATCCCAGGCTATTTCTTTCTCACTTACGTCCAAATGATCTTTCACCGCAGTGTCCAACATAACCAGGTCAGTGAGAAAGGTTCCCAGGTATGGGATCGTACCCTGCATGACACCCTAGAGAAACACAACAAACACTTACATTATGAATTAAAGACAGTTCCCTGAATAAATTACTGATTACCAAATTGGAACAGTGCGAGGGCAGGCAGCGCGTTGGAATATGGCAGCAGAGAGGGCCTGTCGCCATAGTGATTTACCCGCTGCCTCCGCCCCCCCCCCCCCCCCCCGACACCGCGCAAATTCCCCAACCTGTCCAGGAGGATCCCAGCTACGCAGCTCCGGACCGCGCTGACCCCTTGCCCCTGTTGGGAGGTCTGGCTTTGGCCAGCGGGAGTTGGAGCCAGCCCAGGATGGTCAGCGTACGTACTGTAACAGGTACAGCAAGCCACCACCAGAGGGCAGTTAGCTGCGGGCAAGGCAAGAGGGCAGACAGGGGTAGGGGGTGCCAACCCTCCAGGACTGACCTGGAGTCTCCAGGAATTGAAGATTAATCTCCTGGACACTGCTGCCAGCGACACCCAGGAGAAACCTCATAGGAGCTGTCATAAATCTCATCATCCAGAAACTACTTATGAAATAACACTGGACGGCCAGCTGGTGGCGCCGTCCAAGGAGTATAAATACTCGGGCGTTGGCCCCAGCTTGCCAGGGACATTTTGTAAAGACAAGGAGCTAGTGGAATACAACTAGACCTCCATGTTCTGAAACAAGTTGATTAAAGCCTTGCTTTATGCTCAAACCAAGTGCGTAGTGAGTTTTATTACGTCAGGAGTATTAAAAAAAAGTGGTTTTATTCCATTTTCTTTGAACACTAGTTTATTAGTTATTAAAATATAGGCGTGGGGGGGGGAAAGAGGATAGTCAAAAATCATTCAATTGAGTCATGAGTGTCTGCTCGCTTTGCCATTGGCGTGAGAGGATGGTGTGCCACGAGGATGGACGTGATGGGTGACCAATGGCGGGAGCGTTGGGGGGGGGGGGCAATGGGAGGTCATGTGACTAAACCTCCAGGAATACATCCAACCAGAGTTGGCAACCCGAACACAGAGGGGGAGGCAAAACCGAGAGTGAGCAGTACTCCCACGGGGCAGCTCCTAGCAATAAGCTTCTGCGCCGTAATGGTGGAGGCCTGCCCTCTTCACTAGGCCCAGAGTGCGGCACAAGGCCTCAGAAAGGGGAAGAGGAGAAAATACACGCTAAAGCCTCCTCCTCCAAAACAAAATTGAGGAAATGCGCAAGATTAGCGGGATCTCGATTATTAGCATTCCCTTAAGAACATAAGAAATAGGAGCAGGAGTAGGCCATTCGGCCCTTCGAGCCTGCTCCGCCATTCAATGCGATCGTGGCTGATCTTCGGCCTCAACTCCACCTTCTCGCACTATCCACATATCCCTTGATTTCCTTAACATCCAAAAATCTCCGTCTTGAATATACTCAACGACTGAGCATCCACAGCCCTCTGGGGTAGAGAATTCCCATTGTCCTCTCTCTCAGTTACGGTCCACTCCATGTAATTTAAAGTTGCTTAATTCACATTCTGATTCTCCAATGGCTACAGCACTAAATTCCCACTTTGTTTCATTCAAATTATTGAATATTTGTGTGCAAAAAAAAACTTTGAATAATCAGCTGCCAATTTCCATAACTTGGTGGGAGGGGCATGGATCATTGCAGATAATCAAAATACAGGTTAGTTCCAACACGCAACCTTTAAAGAAACTTGGCTCTTTTCGGGTTTTGACATAAAAATGGCTTGAACGTGATTTAAAAACAAAATGCCCAGTCTTTCATCGCCGTGTGACCCGCAAACGGAGCTCAAGAGCAAACCTACCAGTTCCTTTTGCTGCTGTTGCCGTTTCTGAGCTTTTTTGGGGTTGATATCGAGTGTGGCGAACTTCGAGGTCCCCTCCTAGAGTTCCAGGGGTAAAGAAGAGAGAGAGACACAGACACAGTGAGCATCTAGCAACAGGACAGGCATTGTATTGTGTTCACAAGCAGACAGACCCTCTCCCACAAGCCGGCACCGGCTGCTAAACCAGGCCTTTCCTGTAGGTGGCAGCACCGCACTTGGCAACGGCATTTTGCTTGGGCTGTAAACAAAGAACATAAATCTACCAGTATCCACGGCAACCACATCAGAAGAAAGACTTGCATTTACAGAGCGCCTTCCACGACCTCAGGACGTCCCAAAGCGCTTTACAGCCAATGAAGTACTTTTGAAAGTGCAGTCCCTGCTGCAATGTAGGGAAACACGGCAGCCAATTTGTGCACAGCAAGCTCCCACAAACAGCAATGCGATAATGACCAGATAATCTGTTTCTAGTGATGTTGGTTGAGGGATAAATAGTGACCAGGTCACCGGGGAGAACTCCCCTGCTCTTCTTTGAAATAGTGTCCGTGGGATCTTTTACGTCCACCCGAGGAGGGCAGATGGGGGCCTTGGTTTAACGTCTCATCCGAAAGACGGCACCTCCGACAGTGTGGCACTCCCTCAGCACTGGCACTGGGAGTGTCGGCCTAGATTTTATTCTCAAGTCTCTGCAGTGGGACTTGAATCCACAGCCTCCTGACTCAGAGGGCAGAGAGTGCAACTCACTGATCCACGGATGACAGCTAGGGAGAACTATATTCACAACTGGCTCATAAGTGGGAATATTTATAATATTGTGTGTCTGGCCCAGACATGTTCCATTTGCAACTCAACAAGGTTTGCCATTCAGTTTTGTATTTCATCATTTTTTATTTTTATTTTTTTACTTTCCCCAACTCCTTCCCCCCCCCCCCCCGCTCTCCTAAAGGTGCTGGGATAGTCCCACGGGCATTGACCTCTTTCCCAATACCTCAACCGAGTGCCTGTTCTACACATGTGGGCCTAGATATTGAGTCTTAGCAGAGCCAAAGAGCCAAGCCCGACAAGTGCAAAACTAGAAAATTAGACATGCCTGTGACTTAAATGAAAGGAAACAAAATGTGTATAAAACCTTTATTTGCGACCATTCAGTAGAAGGAAACGGTCAGGTAAATGTTTGGGGCTTCCCTCAAACTGCCTACTTTGCCCACACACAAGTTGGAACACAGACAGACTTTTCTGTTTCAAGAGATACAGCACTGGGATTTCCGTTCCCAGCCCAAATTCCTTCATCATATCTGCTACACACAGACTCCTCCCTCCCCCCTGTGGTTATCAGATTGCTCTTTCCTGTGGAATCCCATGTTTTTTTTCTTGACACTTTTTTTCCTCTGCCGTGTCACGCCCCCTTTCAACCGCTCCCCAATGATGTCTCCACACACGGCCCTTGTTGGCCTCTGTGTCTTGGGCCGAGTGACCAGGTCTCCTGTGTGAGCTTCGACAGCAAGTGTCTGTCCAAGACGTCTATCAGTGCATCTGCTCTGCGCCACAGTGCTGGACTGAACGGGGGGGGGGGTGGGGGGGGGCATGAAGGCGCGTTTGGCAATCCTTCCCTTGTTTGTTTACAATGACAATATGCCAAACATATCATCGTGACGCTCGTGCGTATCATTGTGGAAGGAAATTACACACGTTTGTCTGTCTCTTACAGCAATATAGCGTTTGCTACCCAGCTTTGCACGAAAGTAGTGGCCCTTTAAAAACATTTGTTTTGTAAGTTACTGATATTTCCCACTCTTTGCTTTTTCATTCCCCCCCTCCCTATAAAGGTGACACAATTCCAGAGCTGCCTTAAATAGGCTCCCTCGTATCCACTGACGAGCTGAGCCACACAGACCAGGCTCGGCCAACAGTCCATACTGAGTTGGCTGGTCTCGGCCTGGGCAGTAGAGCACGAGAATAATTCCTCCATGGCCTCGCCCTTCCCGATCTCTGTAACCTCCCCCCAGCCCTACTACCTACCGAGATCTCCGCGCTCCTCCAATTCTGGCATCTTGTGCATCCCTGATTTTAATCGCTCCACCATTGGCGGCCATGCCTCCAGCTGCCTGGAATTCCTTCCCTCAGCCTCTCCAGTTTAGAGAGGCTCTCATCCCTGTTTTCAAATTCCTCCACGGCCTCGTCCCTCCCTATCTCTGCAATCTCCTCCAGCCCTACAACCCTCCGGGATCTCTGCGCTCCTCCAATCTTGCGCAGCTCTGATTATCATCACTCCACCATTGGCGGCCGTGCCTTCAGCTGCCTAGGGCCCTAAGCTCTGGAATTCCCTCCCTAAACCTCTCCCCTCCTTTAACTTCCCTCTTTGACCAACCTGCCCGAATATCTCCTTATGTGGCTCGGTGTCAAATTTTGTTTGATAATCGCTCCAGTGAAGCCCCTTGGGACGTTTTTACTATGTTAAATGCACTGTATAAATACAAGTTGTTGTTGATGCCTCTGGGCTGGGGACGAGAGAGAAATCGGCCAGGCTTCCTGCTCCTGATTGCTTTTCAGTGACCCTGCTGGGAAGTGTGTCTGGTTGAGGATAAGATCGGGGAATTCTAGCACACACACACACACACCTTGCCAGCAGCAGTCACTGAGTGGTAAGCAGGAGCAGGGACCCCTTCCCTAGCCTAGGGGCACCAAACCCAGCTGTAGTATCCAGGCGGCCACCCTGCCTGTAACTTAAACGAAAGGAAACAAAATAAGTATAAAACCTTTATTTGTGACCATTCAGTAGAAGCAAATGATCAGATAAATAATTGGGGCTTCCCTCAAACTGCCTATTTTTCCCACACAGATGTTGGAACACAGACAGATTTTTCTGTTTCAGGAGATACAGCACTGGGATCTCCCTGCCCAGCCCGAATTCCTTCATCATACAGAGTCATAGAGGCACAGAAGGAGGCCATTCGGCCCATCGAGTCCGTGCCGGCTCTCTGCAGAGCAATCCAGTCAGTCCCATTCCCCCACTCTATCCCCATAGCCCTGCAAGTTTATTTCCCTCAAATGCCTATCCAGTCTCCCCTTGAAAACATTTGAGTGTCTCCGCTTCCATCAGCAGCGAATTCCAGGTTCTCACCACTCGCTGCGTAAAAGTTTTCCTCACGTTCCCCCCTGTATCTCTTGCCCAAAACCTTAAATCTGTGTCCCCTAGTCCTTGTACCATCAACTAGTGGGAACAGCCTTTCCCCGTCTAGCCTATCCAAACCCGTCATAATCTTGTACAGCACATAAATCGTGCCATTCATGCGCTACACACAGACTCCTCCCCCCCCTGTGGTTATCAGATCGCTCTTTCCTAAGGAATCCCTGATGTAAGAAAACTACTAGGCACTTGGTCAGAGTATTAAACAAGGCTTTAATCAACTGTTTTACAACATGGAAGTCTAGTTATCCTTCACTAGTTCCGGTTTACAAAATGTCCCTGAGCAAGCTGGGCCCGTGCCTGAGTATTTATACTCTCCCTGGACAGCGCCACCAGCAGGCCGCCCAGTATATTTCATAAGTCCTTTCTACATGAATGGCACGATTTATGTCAATCCCCTCAGGTTTTTTTTCCAACACATTTTTTCTCTGCCGTGTCGCGCCCCCTTTCAACTGCTCCCAATGATGTCCCCACACACGGCCCTTGTTGGCCTCTGTGTCTTGGGCCGAGTGACCAGGTCTCCTGTGTGAGCTTTGACAGCGAGTGTCTGTCCAAGACGTCTATCAGTGCATCTACTCTGCGCCACAGTGCTGGACTGAACAGGGGGGGCGTGAAGGCACGTTTGGCAATCCTTCCCTTGTTTGTTTACAATGACATTATGCCAAACATATCATCGTGACGCTCGTGTGTATCATTGTGGAAGGAAATGACACACGTTTGTCTCTTACAGCAATAAAGCGTTTGCTACACAGCTTTGCACGAAAGTAGTGGCCCTTTAAAAACATTTCTTTTTGTAAGTTAGCGATATTTTCCCCTCTTTGCTTTCTCATTTCCCCCCCCACCCGCCAAGTTCTTCTCCCTGCTCCACTGAACGCGGTGATGCGTGCTGCCGTATTGTTACTTTAGCACCAACCGCTCCCTGATTTCTCACCCAAGTGGGCCGTTCCTCATGCGTGAGACTGAACAGTAAGTGTGTGACAGTGGAGGATGGTGGTCCCCAATCCTGTCCGCACCCGATGTCCACACACACACCACTTTCTAGTAAGGCTCACTGGACAGTCAGCTGCAAGCTTGGCTGGTTTTTACGGCTTCCAGCCCCAGGATGCTGAAGCCATTTGTAACTGCTCCACCACCACTGTGCCCGAGATCATTGAGTCTTACAGCCAAGAAGGGGTCCATTTGGCCCGCCGTGCCTGTGCCGGCTCTTTGAAAGAGCTGCCCAATTTAGTCCCAGTCCCCAGCTTTCTCCCCATAATGCTGCAAATTGGGCCTCTCTTAAGTACATGTCCAATTGAGGTCAGCTAACTCAGCACAGAGTACAGATTGAAGTTGGGATCCTTTTCAACTCTGACTCACTACCACACCAGACTGTGCCTTTACCCATTAACTCCCCTCCCCCGTTTCTATTTCTCTCCCAGCCCTGCCTTAAGATGCTGTCCTCTTACTGGCTGCTCAGGAGTGTGTAAGGGCAGTTCCAAATGAGTGACTCTTCTTTTCCTCACTAACTCAATGATTCGGAGACAGCACAAAAATCTAGGCTGACACTCCCAGTGCAGTGCTGAGGGAGTGCTGCACTGTCAGAGGTGCCGCCTTTTGGATGAGACGTTAAACCGAGGCCCCGTCTGCTCTCTCAGGTGGACGTAAAAGATCCCACGGGCACTATTTCGAAGACGAGCAGGGAAGTTCTCCCCAGTGTCCTGGACAATATTTATCCCTCAACCAACATCACTAAAGAAAACAGATTATCTGGGTCATTATCACGTTGCGGTTTGTGGGAGCTTGCTGTGCGCAAATTGGCTGCCGCGTTTCCTACATTACAACAGTGACTACACTTCAAAAAAAGTACTTCATTGGCTGTAAAGCACTTTGGGACGTCCTGTGGTAGGGAAAGGCGCTATAGAAATGCAAGTCTTTCTTTCTAGTAGCTGCAAACCCACCACTCTGTTGACCTTACAAACTTATTGTAAGCAGAGTTAAATGAGTGACGAGGAGCGTGGGAGCGGGAGGTCCGGGGGGTGGGGAAAAAAACGATATCTGGTAATAATCTTTATTTAAAAAAAATATACTGTGGTGCAAACTTTCCCCTAGCAGAGTCACCGGGGCTCTGCCAGGAACTGGGCCAGGCTGCATACTCCCCCGCTGGCGGCAAATACCCACTGCAGAGCTCGATGGCTGACGCTCGGGCAACCAGCTGGCCACCTTTTTGGAAGGCAGCCTCCGGGAGAGGCGCCTGCAAGAGCACTGAAGCATGTCCGAAAACATCACTCGTCGAGTACCGGGGCTTACAACCACATCCTGCCGTCAAATCTCCACTGTATCTACCACACACGTGAAAATCCTGACCATGCTGCTATTTCCAAGAAACTAAGAGCTCGTGGCCTTCACTCTCACCACACTGCAGGCCTTATACAATCGTTCAAATCGGTCATCTAATACGCTCAGGCTACCTGCAAGTTTGTTTTTGATGTTAAAAGCCCTTTTGATGCCGAATGCTTTTCACTTTCATTGGTAACGTGCTTTGCGAGGTCGTTAAGCTAACTTTGTACCAAATGCCAGCGTTACGGATTCGGGTCTGCTGTAAATACCCTCTCGGGTTCAACAGCAACTTGCGTCTATACAGCACCGTTAACATACCAAAACATCCCACGGCGCTTCACAGGAGCGTTAAGAGGCAAGTTTTGACCCCGAGCCACATAAGGAAGGTATTGGGACAGGTGACCAAAAGCTTGGTCAAAGAGGTAGGTTTTAAGGAGCATTTTAAAAGGAGGAGAGAGAGGCGGAGAGGTTTAGGGAGGGAATTCCAGAGCTTGGGACCCAGGCGGCTGAAGGCACGGCCGCCAATGGTGGAGCGATTAAAATCACGGAATGCGCGAGAGGCCAGAATTGGAGGAGCGCAGAGACCTGGGAGGGTTGTAGAGCTACAGGAGGTTACAGAGATACCGAGGCCATGGAGGGATTTGAACACAAGGATGAGAATTTCAGTGCCCTGTATCTACCTGCACAATAGCGTAATCTAGAGGCATATTAATCGTAGCCCCTTATGATCTGAATTGGATATTCGTGTCTTTCGCACGGAGGCTTCTTCAGTCTCTTCAAAGGTGGAGCGAGCAAACACTTGGTGAGACCGAGCTGGTTATGAATGGATAAGCTGCTTTATTGCACAGCACGTGAATATACACTTATGATTGGATTCACTTATTTTAAATCAGTGAAACTTGTCTTGGCATAATAATACAAAATAACGAATATGCTATGTTTCCACTGATCCGTGGCTGATTTAAACAGAATAGAGTCTAACTGCTCCCTACTATATGCCAACCTTCTTGCAGCCTGCCTACCTCACAGCATTCTGTTTCAAAAACCTCTGCTTGACTGCTCGTGTTTGTGTGCTTTTATCCCTCGCTGTTCGCAACCAGAAAGGGAAGAACTCCCAGAGCCCCTGCCAAGCGCCGGAGATCTGCAACTTCCCAACATAATGGGTGTGAGGTGTTTATTGATTACCGAGTCAAAATAACAAATATGACATTATTTACAGCCTGTGAGGAAACAACGTCAAAGCTAGCCCACTAGCATTTTTACCTACCCATCGTCTCAGAAACCTTTTTAAAAAGAAGTTACATGAATATTACAAAAGTACTACAGCACAGAAACAGGCCATTCGGCCCCACAGGTCCGTGCCGGTGTTTATGCTCCACACGAGCCTCCTCCCACCCCTCACCATCTCACCCCATCAACATACCCTTCTACTCCTTTCTCCCTCATGTGTTTATCTAGTTTCCCCTTAAATGTATCTCTGCTATTCGTCTCAACCGCTCCCTGTGGTCGCGAGTTCCACATTCTCACCGCTCTCTGGGTAAAGAAGTTTCCCCTGAATTCCCTATTGGATTTATTAGTGACTATCTTAGTTCTGGTCTACCCTATCAAACTCTTTTTTTTATTGCCCTTGAGAGTCAAAAGTCAACCACATTGCTGTGGGTCTGGAGTCATACATAGGCCAGACCGGGTAAGAATGGCAGATTTCCTTCCCTAAAAGGGCATTAGTGAACCAGATGGGCTTTTATGACAATCTGGTAGTTTCATGGTCATACAGGAAACTCTCGATTTAGCGGCACCTAAATAACCAGAAATCTCTGTTAACCGGCAAAATTCAGGAGTAGGTTCAGGTAAGTTTTACTTCATATTAGTGGCCTGTTCCTGGATCTGTGACCAGGTTCCTGCACCTGTTGCTAAGCAACAGGGACGCTTGGATCTCGTAAGGTGAACGGCGAGCTCTTACCTTGATGAGCAGCTCACGGCTCAAGGAGTGGTTGTTGTCATCGGAGAAGATTTCCGACAATTCCTGGAATATCCGGATGTTCTCTCTGTGTAATTCCAAGCAAAGGCACAAAAAAGGTTACAAACAGCACAATTCTACTTGATACTCACAAGAAAACCGATAACCATGGCTTATCGATCAATTCGTTGAAATAGAATTATCAGAAGAGGCCAAATCATTATTCCATGTGTAACTAGAAATTGAAGGCTGGAGATTCTGGAATTGTCCGACACATGATTCCAGGAAGCCTTCTGGCCAAGCACGGTCTGTTATCCAGAATACTGACTGAGTACACAGAGTACCTGTTACGCACAAGATAGTGCCGAACTATTCCCAACCTGCCCACTGCTTACTGGAATTTATATTCCTGGGCAGCTGGAGAACTACGCAGTGGAATGCATGAGAGGTAGGTTCTAAGGAGTGTCTTAAAGGAGGAAAGCAAGGTGGAGAGGTTTAGGGAGGGAATTCCAGAGCTTAGGGCCCAGGAGGCTGAAGGCACAGCCGCCAATGGTGGAGCGATTAAAATCGGGGATGCGCGAGAGGCCAGAATTGGAGGAGCGCAGAGATCTGGGAGGGTTGTAGAGCTGCAGGAGATTAGGACTGGTAGGGCGGGGCCATGGAGGGATTTGAAAACAAGTATGAGAATTTTTAAATTGCGATGTTGCTGGACCGGGAGCCAATGTAGGTCAGCGAGCACAGGAGCGATGGGCGATCGAGATTTGGTGCGAGTTAGGAGACGGGCAGCAGTTTTGGATGAGCTCAAGTTTATAGAGGGTGGAAGATGGAAGGCCGGTCAGGAGAGCGTTGGAATAGTCAAATCTAGTCAAAGGCACGGATGTGGGTTTCAGCAGCAGATACACACAAAACCGCATCCAAGTGTGAGTCAGCACCTTTGGGATGAAGAGAGAAAACTGGATGACAAAATAAAAGAATAAAACTGAAAACTTTCTCTCGCTCCTACCTCGATACCTCGTCCCAGCTTTTCTTGAGCCTGTGGACCGAGTTGCATTGTAAAGCGGAGAGAATGGCTCGTAGCGATGAGAAATTTTTGAAGATTCTGCACTCCTGTGGTGAAGAGAAACAAAGAAATGAAGAATGCCGAGAGAGAGTAACGTTTTGAACTCAGCATCCTTTGTGTTTTACTCCCCCCCCACCCAAGAGATTCTTATTTAACTTTCCATCCTCGGACTGCCCAACTGTTTACAAAGAACAAAGTATCAAGCTCCTGCTAGGGGAGTCTCCAGGAATCGAAGATTAAATCCAGGACACTCCTGCGAGCAACCCAGGAGAAAAATCATTGGGCGTTCAAAAAAAAAATGGTGTGCTTTTTTCACTTTCTTTGACCACTTCCGTTTATTACTTATATAAAAGCGTTGGGGGGGGGGGGGGCGGGGAAGGCTGTTTGACTGACACTCAAGAATCATCCAATCGGGTAGTGAGGAGTCTTTTTGCTTTCCAATGGGCCGTGGGAAGGCGGGGCACCGTGAGGATGGACCAATGGCGGGAGTGTGGGGGGCGGGGCAGTGGGAGGCAGGAGGTCATGTGATGGAACCTCCAGGAATACATCCAACCAGAGTTGGCAACCCCCAATTCATGGGCTTTTATCAATCCCAGCCTTTAGGAAAGGCACTGGCACGGTCGTGATTTCCCCTCCTCAGTGGCCCATCCGAGACTGGGGGTTCCCAGCCATGTGGGATGATCCACAGATACCATCCTGCACCTTATCCTTCTGTGATGCACTAGGCCCCCAAGCTCTAAGTGAACTGCCACTCGATGCACCCCCGTTAAGCAGGTCCAGCTTCTTATTTTACTTACCCGGGCCACCTCAATCCATCGCTCAATGATCTTAGCTCTCTGCTGAGGCTTCAAGGTCTTGTCGCTCAAACAGGTTGCAATGACGCAGTTCGTGACGCTGTTAAACTGCGTGACGGTAGCGCGAATTGTGGGCGCCAAATGCTCTTTCCCCTTCTTATCTCTCTGGGACCAGATGCTTCCTAGACAGTGATATGGAACCACTTTCTTGAACAACTCCTGTATATTAAAAAAAAAATAGAATCTCAGAACTGACCCCTTTGGAAAATAGATATAAATCACAGAAATTCGACCCTGCTTCATAAATTGATTTGTTCGATTTATTTATTAAAGTCTGGAGTACCACACTTTAGAAAGGACGTGAAGGCTTTGAAGAGGGTGCAGCAGAGATTTACTAGAAAGGTTCCAGGGACGAGGGAATACAGTTGCATGGATACATTAGAAAAGCTGGGGTTTTTCACCTTGCAGCAGGGAAGGCTAAGAGGCGATTTGAGAGGTGTTTAAAATCATGAAAGATTGAGATTGTTTCCAATGGCTGAAGGGTCGGTAACCAGAGGGCACAGATTTAAAGGTGATTGGCAAAAGAACCAGAGGCGATGACATGAATCAGTCAGTCATGAAAGAAAGACTTATGAAATAATACTGAGCGGCCTGCGGGTGGCGCTGTCTAGGGAGAGTATAAATACTCGGGCATGGGCCCAGCTTGCGCAGGACATTCTTAACAGGAACTAGTGAAGGACACAACTAGACCCCCATGTTGTAAAACAGTTGATTAAAGCTTTGTTTAACGCTTAGACCAAGTGCCTAGTAGTTTTCTTACGTCAGGCGACATGAGGGAAAACTTTTTTACGCAACGAGTGGTCAGGATTTGGAATGCACTGCCTGATAGGGTGGTGGATACAGATTCAATAGTAGCCTTCAAAAGGGAATTGGATAAATACTTGAAGGAGAAAAAATTGTAGGGATAGGGAAAGAGCGGGGGAGTGAGACTAACTGGATCGCTCTTCGAAAGAGTCGGCGCAGACTCGATGGGCCAAATGGCCTCCTTCTGTGCTGTACTATTTTATGATTCTATTCTATGTGACTTATCAACAATTTGAGAGCATCCTGATTGAATGGCGGAACAGGCTCGAGAGGCTGAATGGCCTACTCCTGTTCCAATGTAAATGATCAAATTCATGCCCCAGTGTGGAGCCTGGGGCACATATCATGAATGTGGGTGTGGCGATCATCCAGTGAAATGAAGGAATGGGAAGTCCTGCAGGGCTCCTTAACCTCTATACGCTCCCAGAGGGTGGCACCCCACATTGGGAGCTCAACGTTGTGAAATCTACCCTGTGTCTTTAAGCAGGCGGAAGAGTTACAAAGTGAAAATGTTCACTCAGCAACAGCGCTGGGGTTTTTTTTTTATAAAGTCGTTGCTATGGAAGCCAAACCATGCTGAATCTAACCCATTGGGTGGAAACTGCCAAAAGTTCGTAAGTTTGGTAGATGATGGAAACACAATGTGACCGGAATGAAACTCAGACTGAGGGCAACAACCTTTGAGGGCA
Source organism: Somniosus microcephalus (assembly GCF_052327205.1). NCBI lineage: Eukaryota > Metazoa > Chordata > Chondrichthyes > Squaliformes > Somniosidae > Somniosus > Somniosus microcephalus. The sequence continues at coordinate 13,812,971 of NC_141009.1, forward strand.
CAGGAAGGAAGTGTTGGCTGGTTATCACGCTCGATCGCTCATGTGCTTTCGCAATAGAATAAGTGACAAGCCTCATGCGCCACCCACCGCATCCATTAAGGTGAACTGCTCGGCCACCACGTTAGCAAGGAAGGAGAGGAAGTCAGGCTTTCCGTCTTCAAATCCGTTCTCCTCCACCATCGCGAATGTGCAGCTACTGTGATCGGCCGCTGCAACGACACAACCAGGCGCATTTAACTATCATCAAAGTTACCCCTGACACACTCCGATCTGGGCTTGCTCATTAAAAAGAAAGACTTGCATTTCTACAGCGCCTTTCACAATCACCGGACGTCCCAAAGCGCTTTACAGCCAATGAAGTAATTTTTTTTGGAGTGTAGTCACTGTTGTAATGTAGGAAACATGGCAGCCAGTTTGCGCACAGCAAGCTCCCACAAACAGCAACCAGGAAATCTGTTTTTAATGATGTTGATTGAGGGATAAATATTGGCCCCAGGACACCGGGGAAAACTCCCCTGCTCTTCTTCGAAAATAGCACCCTGGGATCTTTTACGTCCACCTGAGAGAGCAGACGGGGGCCTCGGTTTAACGTCTCATCCGAAAGACGGTACCTCCCACAGTGCAGCACTCCCTCAGTACTGCACTGGAGTGTCAGCCTGGATTTCTGTGCTGAAGTCACTGGAGTGGGACTTGAACCCACAACCCTTCCAACTCCGAGGCGAAGGTGCTACTAACTGAGCCACGGCTGATTAGGGGACCACTTCTGATCTTCCCCTATTCTGGCCTCTTGCGCATCCCTGATTTTAATCGCTCCACCATTGGCGGCCGTGCCTTTAGCTGCCTGGGCCCTAAGCTCTGGAATTCCCTTCCCTAAACCTCTCCGTCTCTCTCTCCTCCTTCAAGACGCTCCTTAAAGCCTTCCTCTGATCAAGCTTTTGGTCACTTGTCCTAATATCTCCTTAGGTGGCTCAGTGACAAGTTTTGTTTGATAACATTCCTGTGAAGCGGCTTGGGTCATTTTACTATGTTAAAGGCGCTATATAAATGCAAGTTGCTGTTGTTCACAATTGTTTGGGAGTCATTGCAATCAAAACAGGCAGGAACAGGCAGTGCCACCATTGACCGCTGCCACTTAACCATCTGGTGCCCCTCACAGTTAAAATAGTTTGGTTAACAATCATTGTCTGGACTTCTTTCGGATGAGACGTTAGACCGAGGCCCCCGTCTGCTCTCTCAGGTGGATGTAAAAGATCCCACGGCCACTATTTCCAAAGAAGAGCAGGGGAGTTCTCCCCGGTGTCCTGGCCAATATTTATCCCTCAATCAAAATCATTAAAAAAAAAACAGGTTACCTGGTCATCATCACATTCCTGTTTGTGGGATCTTGCTGTGCGCAAATTGCCTGCTCCGTTTCCTGCATTACAACAGTGACTTCAGTTCAAAAAGTACTTCATTGGCTGTAAAGTGCTTCAAGGCGTTGTGAAATGCATTTTTTTTTTTAAATATTCGCCAAATAGGCACTTGGATGAGGTACAAATTGCTGCCAATTACACTGGTGGAACTGTCCCCCAGCAGGAGTCAGTGTGAAGTTTGGGGTGGGGGAAAGACCTACCATCCTGATCAGGTTCTGGCTCTTTGTGCCTTTGGAATGTGCCAAGGAGGATATGGGCGCGACGTTGCAGATCCGAACCTGGAAATATCTGATGGATGTAGGCGTATAGATGCTTCAGGCAGGAGTAATCTGGCGGTTTCCGGAAATCTTCGGAATACTGATCGAGCCAGGCGCCAAGGATCGATGAAATGGTGCTGAAAGAAGACGAGGGGAGGAGAGAGTCGTGTAAACACTCTGCAACGAACGATAGATGGTGACATGAATCAACTGAGCGGCCTGCGGGTGGCGCTGTCCAGGGAGAGTATAAATACTCGGGCACGGGCCCAGCTTGCACAGGACATTCTTAACAGGAACTAGTGAAGGACACAACTAGACCTCCATGTTGTAAAACAGTTGATTAAAGCTTTGTTTAACGCTTAGACCAAGTGCCTAGTAGTTTTCTTACGTCAGATGGTTTCTGCCAGTCCCCAAAGGGTCTGGCCACTATGGGCAGCCAAGGGGAGACCGCACAGAACACATGGACATAAGAAAGCATGGGTGGAGGAAGCCCATTTGGCTCATCAAGCCCTTTCCTTTCACAAAGTAGCAACCGTCCACTCTATCATGGAATCTATGCTAATAAATCACCAGAGGAAGCTTTTGTAGTGTTTCTTTCTGCACCGAAGATAAACAAAGCCCAATCTTCAAAGCATCTGTCTATTGTTACATCCTGCATTACTCAGCCTCAACCGTTTGCTCCTTTGAAGAATTGTCTACCTTTATTTATTGGCAAAGTCCAATTAGATACAAATGACTTCCAAATGTATGTGAAACTTCTGACGAGCATTGAAACAGATGTAAATCACCGTGGCGCATTTCCCCGTCACAGAGCAAACGTGCGGAGGAGTTAAACATGGAAGCTGCTGTCTCGAAGCAGGATGTTTTGGCCTCCCCAAACAAAAGTATATTCAAATTTGGAGGCGCTGCCCTTTAAGAATGCGGCAAGTCCTAGCACACTTGTTACTTGACATTCTCAGCATCAATGACTCACACAGCACTGCAAGAATTACCAGTAGAAGAAGCCCTTACTTTTTCAATTCCACCCTGTCGTCTGGAGTAAGCTTGGATACATCTCCATTCATTTGATGCAAGTTTCCATATCTGTAAGATACGAGAGAGAGAGAGAGAGAGAGAAGTTAGAACAGAGGAGTCAGTATTGTTTGAGTACAAAAGGATTTGAGAGCTTTGAGGGCCGTGTCAGTTGGTGATTGTGCTGTCCTGTCCCAAAGGTCTCAGATTCGGTCCATGGTCTGTACTGGGTCAGTTGGTGCGGTACTGAGCCACCCAGATCCCAAAGGTCTCAGATTCGGTCCATGGTCTGTACTGGGTCAGTTGGTCCAGGACAAGGGGTCAATGACTGATCCCGGGGTATGGTTCCACCATGCGATACCTCACCCAAATGGCCATTTTCATGTGAGGACCCAGACAGCGAGCCTCAGCAAGCTCTGGAGTCAGTGAACAAGCATTAGCATGGGAACCCTGGCTGATTTTATTCCCCTCCCTGGCCTCAAGGATGCTACAGTGCCTCCTTCTGCCATGTATCTCATCACCCTATTTACCAAGCAAATCACCATGGGCAACTCTGTGCAACCTGCTGGTCACACAGAATGTGCAGCACAGAAACAGGCCATTCGGCCCCACAGGTCTATGCCGGGTGTTTATGCTCCACACAAGCCTCCTTCCAGCCCTCTTCGTTTCACTCCATCAGCATAACCTTCTATTCCTTCCTCCCTCATGTGTTTATCTAGCTTCCCCGTAAATGTATCGATGCTATTCATTGCAACCACTCCTTGTGGTAGCGAGTTCCACATTCTCACCGCTCTCTGGGTAAAGAAGTTTCTCCTGAATCCCCTATTGGAATTATTGGTGACTATCCTATATTGATAGCCCCTAGTTTTGGTGTGTTCCCCCCCCCCGCCCCCCCCCGTGGAAACATCTTCTCCACATCTAGCCTATCAAACCCTTCTCACATGAATCTGGTCATTCATGTGGAAATGACTTATGAAATGATACTGGGCGGCCTGCTGGTGGCGCTGTCCAGGGAGAGCTCAGGCACGGGCCCAGCTTGCTCAGGACATTCTTTAACAGGAACTAGTGAAGAACACAACTAGATCTCCATGTTGAAAAACAGTTGATTAAAGCCTTGTTTAATACTTAGACCAAGTGCCTAGTAGTTTTCTTACGTCACATTCCACAATCTTAACGACCTCGATCAGGTCACCCCTCTAGAGTAAAGAACCCCAGCACGTTCAATCTTTCCTGGTAGGTTTAACCTCTCAGTTCTGGTATAGAAACAAAGAAGATAGGAGCAGGAGTAGGCCATCCGGCCCCTCGAGCCTGTTCTGCCATTTAATGAGATCATAGCTGATCATCCAAATTCAGTACCCTGTCCCTGCTTTCTCCCCATATCCCTTGACCCCCTTTAGTCTCTGTCCACCCGTCGTTGCAGTTACCTGTTGAGCAGTAGGTCCAACACTTGTTTGGTTGATGCAAAGGCCCGGTAGGTGCATAGAAAGATGGTGACATAGGTGGAGTCATTGCCTTTGAAGGCAGACACCAGGTACTCCACGAGCTTCTCCAGCGTCCCAGCCTTGATGGTCCGCACTTTGCACGTTTCGTACAGGTTCATGGCAGACTCACTCTCCACCTGTTTAGGAGGAAGGAAACGCACGTCATGGTGACATGGGTGGTTGCCAGGTTTCGAGGCAGTTAAGATTTGCGGGGCAGGACATTCAGCACCCGTCGAGCACACTAAGTAAGCGAACTGAACACCCTGTTATCATTCTGTTCAAACAGTCTGGAACAATGTGAGCTTCTTGTCCATTGTTGTTTGGTACAGCACGAGCAACAACAAAATATTATTAGAACCCTGAATGAAGCTCTCTTGATGACTCAGGCAAGTTTATCCTGGGAGTGGCTGAATAATAGAAACCAACAAAGCTTAATGTTCAGCTGTTCAGAGGCTCAAATGGGTCCGTGGTAGAAGAAACAGCCTCCCAAAGGGCTTTACAGCCAATGAAGTACTTTTGAAGTCTTAGTCATTGTTGTAATCACAGAATCACAGAAACCCCACAGTGCAGATAGAGGCCATTTCGGCCCATCGAGCCTGCACCAACACATATCCCACCCGATCCCCATAACCCCTACACCAACACATATCCCACCCTATCCCCGTAACCCCACGTATTTAATCCCCCTAACACTAAGGGTCAATTTATCATAGCCAATCAACCTAACCCGCACATCTTTGGACTGTGGGAGGAAACCGGAGCACCCGGAGGAAACCCACGCAAACACGGGGAGAATGTGCAAACTCCACACAGACAGTCGCCCGAGGCCGGATTCGAACCCGGGTCCCTGGCGCTGTGAGGCAATAGTGCTAACCACTATGCCAATGTAGGAAATGCGTCAGCCAATTTGCGCACAGCAAGCTCCCACAAATAGCAATGTGATAAAACCAGATAATCTGTTTTAATGATGCTGCTTGAGGGATAAATATTAGCCAGGACACCGGGGATAATTCCCCTGTTCTTCGAAATAGTGCCATGTGATCTTTTACACCTACCTGAGAAGGCGGACGGGGGCCTCGGTTTGACGTCTTATCCGAAAGACGGCAGCTCCGACAGTGCAGCACTCCCTCAGCACTGCACTGGGAGTGTCAGCCTAGATTTTTGTGCTCAAGTCTCTGGAGTGGGGACCTGAACCTCACAACCTTCTGACTCCGAGGCGAGGGTGCTGCCCACTGAGCCACAGCTGACACCATACATTTAACTTTGGGTTATAGAGCAAGAAAATTGGCCACCGCGCCCACTCCTGATCACTATGCAGTGACCCCCTACTGGAGCACGCCTCACGTGGACATCAAGTGCGGACTGTGAGCATGGCTGCGACGCCCCGGATGGGGCAATACAGGAAACTTTGGTTTATCCGGAGGTTGTATGTCCGGAAACCATACTAACGGCAGAAATCAGCAGCCGTTTTGGTTAGGTTTTTTTTCTTCTAGCATTTTTTTTTTTTTTTTTTAAAACAGTCAGGCTCTGGAAAGCGTCTCTTTAGCTTAGCAACAGCTTCAGAGACGCTTCCAAGGTACGGGCTGAGTGTTTACAAGCTGTTGCTAAGCAACAGTGTTTGTTGTCAGATACGGAGATGAAAACCTCCGTATCCTTCAACATTAGCGCTGGTCTATCCGGAAGTTTTGATAGATCGGCAGCAGCTCGGTCCCGTCGGTGCCGGATATCGCAAAGTTTCCTGTACACTGCCGATACTCACCCATCTAGGCCAAAGGTGTAACGGGGACTTTCCAGGTGTGTATGGATCAGTTGCACAATAGGCAGTGACATGAATCAACTGAGCGGCCTGCGGGTGGCGCTGTCCAGGGAGAGTATAAATACTTGGGCACGGGCCCAGCTTGCGCAGGACATTCTTAACAGGAACTAGTGAAGGACACAACTAGACCTCCATGTTGTAAAACAGTTGATTAAAGCTTTGTTTAATGCTTAGACCAAGTGCCTAGTAGTTTTCTTACGTCAGGCAGTGCATTTACGGTCAGGACCACGGGGGAGTTTTTAATGTGTGGATCATAGCACATAATTCAGGCTGACACTCCAGTGCGGTACTGAAGGGAGCGCTGCACTGTCGGAGTGTCTTTAGGATGAGACGTTAAACCGAGGCCTCGTCTGCCCTCTCAGGTGGAATTAAAAGATTCCACGGGCACTATTGAAAGAAGAGCAGGAGAGTTCTCTCCAGTGTCCTGGCCGATATTTATCCCTCAACCAACACCTAAAAACAGATTATCTGGTCATTTATTTCATTGCCATTTGTGGGAGCTTGCTGTGCGCAAATTGGCTGCCGTGTTTCCTACATTACAACAGTGACCACACGTCAAAAAGTACTTCATTGGCTGTAAAGCGCTTTGGGACGTCCTGAGGTCGGGAAACATCAGATCAGAACGCAAGAAACAGGAGCAGGAGTCGGCCAATCGGCCCCTCGATAAGATCATGGCTGATCCAATCTTGGCCTCAACACCACTTTCCCGCTCTCTCCCCATACCCCTTGACCCCCCTGTAGTTCAAATGTCTGAATATATTCAAGGCGGAGATAGACAATGACTCCGCCTCCACGGCTCTCTGGGGTAGAGAATTCCAAAAATTCACGACCCTCAGAGAAGAAATTCCTCCTCATCTCCGTCTTAAATAGGCGACCCCTTATTCTGAAACTATGCCCCCTCGTTCTCGATACCCCCACTAGGCACTGTAGAAATTAGAGTTCTTCCTTTCTCTTTCAAATTTAATAAAGACTTGTTCTCAAAACATTGAATTAAAGCAATGCTAACAGTGTTGCGAGAACACTGATGGGAACCAGGGAATTTCAGGAATTGAAAAGCCCATCAGTGGGTGCGAGGAGGTCAGTGAGCTGTCCCTCTTCTCCCGGTGCTGCGGGAGCACATGCGGTAATTTGCGTCCCGCGCCGCTGCTTACCCCAAGCCATCGCTGCCCTTTGTTGGCTGCCTGGTGCACCTGTACCCTCCGGAGCGTTATCGTGTAGATGGCACCATCTTCCGTCTCCTCGCCAATCTCCTGCGCAGCGCTCTGAAAGGGAAAAAAATTAAAATCGGTCAGTGCGATGCCCGCCGCAGTCGAATAGCCGGCCGGCACTCACTGGCGAGGCGCTCTGGCCCTTGAAGACCAGGCAACTCCGTTGTATTTAAAAAGGCCCACTGCTTTGCCCGGTTTGAATTTCACGGGCTGGGAGGGTTTGGAAAGGGCAGTTTGTTCAGAGTGCTGTGGTTTGATTAGTAGCTAAATCCCAAGTCCGAACACTGTGACCGGCTGCTATTGTGAGCTTGAGATAAAGGCAAATGAATGGGAACATGGATTAAAAACTTCATAGGCAGACCCTTGAGGTTCCATGGTGTGCGACTAATTGACGCACCAAGACATAATGCTTGGACAATGCTGGTCCATCACGAAACAGGAAGCTCTGGATGAGTCTCCCCTCCCTCCCCTACCCCAAGAGGCACTCTTGCGGGACCCTGTCTGGCCACCTGGCTGACAACAGCCAATTGTGTCCCAACTCTTCACGCGTCACCCGAGGAGTGGAACTTAAAATGAAAAAAAGAGGAACACGAGGAACAGGGAGAGGCCAATTAGGGCCCGACGAGCCTGCCCCAGGTCTAAGGCCCACCCGTGAAGAATGGCCAGCTTGAATGCTGCACCGACATTTGTACCCAACGAGAGTCGGTGCTTTCAGGGGAGGTGAGTGGGGAGACTGAAGCGTTTATATATAAAAAAAAAGTTTCTCCTCCAGTTCGGGGGTAGTAAACAGAGACAAAGAAATAAAGACTGTCGCTCTTCATTTTTCAAGGGAACAGGAGCTGAAAGCTGTTTGTCCCATAAGATGGGGAAGGGCCTGTATCAAAGAGTGCCCAGCATGACGTCAATAAGCCACTGTGTAACGACCATGTTCGGCCTTGTCTCTCCTGCTGGTTGAGCAAGGTGATTTCTGGGTAATTAAATTGCCCCCTGTTGTTTGCTCTGCCCTAAATATTAATGGATGGCTCGACAGCTACTGACAAGCAGAGAGGACATCGCCATGGTGATACGGGCACAGTATTCCTCTGGACAGCTCATTAAAGTCCTGCTGTTAGATATAAATTGTACTTGGCATCCCATCTAGCAATTCTAACTCTTCTGAAAAAATTGAAATTTCAGAAGTGACCTCATTGAAGTTTTGAAAGATTATGAAGGAGACCGACAAAAGTTGACCCTGGCAAGCTGGCTTGTTGGGCCCAAGGGCCTTTCCCTGTTCCTATGTTCTTCTCTTCCTCTTTGTTTATATTTAGTGTGAGGCAGGAGAAGAGTTAGCTGACCTCAGCCACGTGGCACACGGGGTGCTCGTGCTGGAGTGTGCGGGGCGTATCAGGGAAAGGATGAGGTCAGGCTTGGTTGGGATGTCCTTCCGTCAGTAGGCCTCTCCCAATTAACAAGGCCACAGATGAAGACTGACCAAGTGGATGACGTACTGGAGGCCTACCGACACCATAGAACTGTATCCCAGTCGGAGTAAGATTGCCAACTCAGGTTGGACATATTCCTGGAGGTTCCACCACATGACCTCCCACCTCCAACCGCCCCGCCCGGTCAAAGAGCTGTTCTTTCCCCCCCACCCCCGTCTTCAATATTTTCATACACCCCGATGATTTTTCTCCCGGTTTGCTCCCAGCAGTGTCCAGGAGATTAATCTCAAATTCCTGGAGACTCCAGGGCAATCCTGTAGCTTTGGCAACCCTAACTTCCTGGGTTCTGCAGCACAGAACCTAACTTGCAAGGAACTGAACTGGACCAGCCACATAAATACTGTGGCAACAAGAGCAGGTCAAGGGCTGGGTATTCTGTGACGAGTGTCGCACCTCCTGACTCCCCAAAGCCTTTCCACCATCTACAAGGCACAAGTCAGGAGTGTGATGGAATACTCTCCACTTGCCTGGATGAGTGCAGCTTCAACAACACTCAAGAAGCTCGACACCATCCAGGGCAAAGCAGCCCGCTTGATTGGCACCCCATCCACCACCTTAAACATCCACTGACCCCACCACCAGCGTACCATGGCTGCAGTGTGCACCATCTACAAGATGCACTGCAGCAACTCGCCAAGGTTTCTTTGGCAGCACCTCCCAAACCCGCGACCTCTTCCACCTAGAAGGACAAGGGCAGCAGGCACATGGGAACACCACCACCTCCAAGTCACACACCATCCTGACTTAGAAATATATCGGCTGTTCCTTCAGCGTCGCTGGGTCAAAATCCTGGAACTCCCTCCCTAACAGCACTGTGGGAGTACCTTCACCTCACGGACTGCAGCGGTTCAAGAATGTGCCTCACCACCACCTTCGAGGGCAACTAGGGATGGGCCATAAATGCTGGCCTTGCCAGCGACGCCCACATCCCATAAAAACAAATACAAAAACCAGAGGCTCAGAGTACTTGACTTTTCCCCTGATAAGTGTCCGCTTTGACTCAGTGGTAGTCCCCTTGCTAAAAGACGTCGCAAACACATAGATGTGCGGCTTATCCAGTTATCGCTCAGAATATTCTTGATTTGGATAGTCGATAGAATACTGTATACAGTGACTTAACACTGGCCAGAAACGAGAAGGTGCAGGGAGTATTTCAGAGCTAGGAAGGTGAAAGCAAAGTTTGTTGAACGTAATCATTAACGCCAGCAGAGTGCAAATGAATCGGCTTCCTGTGCCTGGGTAGAATTCACCACCTGCCTAGTTAGTAACCTGTTGGGGAAGGACTAGGTGTCGGAAGCTAACAGAAATCGACCTGCTCTGTAATACACCTGGTGAGTTTCTGCGCTCCTCCAATTCTGGCCTCTTGCGCATCCCCGATTTTCAATCGCTTCACCATTGGTGGCCGTGCCTTCAGCTGCCTCGGCCCCAAGCTCTCGAATTCCCTCCCTAAACCTCTCCGCCTCTCTCTCCCCCTTTAAGACACTCCTTAAAACTGACCTCTTTGGCCAAGATTTTGCTCACTTGTCCCAAGATGTGACTCGGTGCCAAATTTTGTTTGTTAATCGCTCCCTTGAAGCGCCTTGGGACGTTTTACTACGTTAAAGGTGGTATCTAAATGTAGGTTGTTGCTGTTGTCATTGCAATGTGGAAGTGATCTACCCAGAGAGAGAGAGCCCGGCGAGGCCGTGACCTCTACGGTCAGTGCTCTACCCTACCTTTTAGTTAAAATGGATGCTATTTGCGTGAAATCTGTCAACAATTAATGGGGCAGGCCCCTTTTCTGAGATGACAGTGTCTGCACCGTCTTCGGAGCAGTCTCCTTTCTAATTTGGCTTTTTCCTTACATACAAATTAAGAGTTCGCTGAACTGTGCACCGTCTCTGGGCTTTTTTTCCAAGAGTGGTCTGTCACAAAACCAGGACTGGACTTCTTCGGGAGGTGAACCATTTAACAGAGCATTTATACAACAGCGTATTACATCATCGAAACATCTCAACGTGCTTCACACTGAGTTATGTTCAAAGTCCAGCGACTGTTGTGTAAGCAAACACAGCAGCCACACTGCCTGGTGTATCCCAGAAACAGCAATGAGATAAACAAACAATTCATTTATCTCTGGTGGTATTAATTGTGGGGCGAAGCTAAACGAGGACACCAAGAGAGACTCCCTGCTCTTAGGGGCGGTGTTTGCTTTGCGGGGATGCCTGTGCAAAAGGTTCGGTTTGGGGCCCCTACATTTTACTAGATGATGACACTAAATAATACCTGACATGAATCAGTCATTCATGAAAGAAAGACTTATGAAATAATACTGAGCGGCCTACGGTTGGCGCTGTCCAGGGAGAGTATAAATACTCGGGCACGGGCCCAGCTTGCACAGGACATTCTTAACAGGAACTAGTGAAGGACACATTAGACATCCATGTTTTAAAACAGTTGATTAAAGCTTTGTTTAATGCTTAGACCAAGTGCCTTGTAGTTTTCTTACGTCACTACCTTCGTAGCAAGAGGGTTTGAGTACAGGAACAAGGATGTCTTGCTGCAGCTGTACAGGGCCTTGGTGAGACCACATCTTGAGTATTGTGTGCAGTTTTGGTCACCTTATCTGAGGAGGGATGTTCTTACCATGGAAGGAGTTCAGCGAAGATTCACCAGGCTGATACCTGGGATGGCAGGAATGACGTATGAGGAGAGATTGGGTCGATTGGGCTTATACTCGCTGGAGTTTAGAAGAATGAGAGGGGATCTCATTGAAACTTATAAAATTCTGACAGGACTGGACAGACTAGATGCAGGAAGGATGTTCCCGATGGTCGGGGAGTCCAGAACCAGGGGTCACAGTGTAAGGATAAGGGGTAAGCCATTTAGGACTGAGATGAGGAGGAATTTCTTCACCCAGAGGGGGAGATGAGGAGGATTTTATTTTTACGCAGCGAGATTTTGCGATCTGGAATGCACGGCCTGAAAGGGCGGTGGAAGCAGATTCAATGGTAACATTCAAAAGGGAATTGGAGAAATACTTGAAAAAGGAGAAATTATTGCAAGAGCTCTGGGGGAAAAAACAGGGGAGTGGGACTAATTGGATAGCTCTACCAAAGAGCTCAGGGACTTTGGGCCAAATGGCCTCCTTCTGTGCTGTATGATTCTATACTTGACCTGGCATCAAATCCGCACACATACGATCGTGAAAAGGCCAGTTTGCAACAGGCGATATAGAAAGAGTTGACAAAACGATCAGCTATTGGCATTGAGTAGGTGTGCTATCCCTGGACCCTCTCGGGACCACTGTCTGGCTCGAGGACAGGGGTTGAGCGGTCACTGCTCCAGCCAGCTCTTCTTCGACCTTTAACTGAACAGGCCGACCTGGACCTCGGTTTAAACTTCCTATTCAAAGAGCCGCTCGAATATCTTCACGATAAAGCGTTCAGCAATTTTTCTTTGGTTTTGTTACGGGACGAGGGGAACAACAGTTGTTACTGTCATTAAGACGACATCACCCGCTGAGGACGCCATTGTTGCGTTTCACCATATTGCGATATTAAGACCGTAAAAAATTTACCAAACGGCTCCTTAAAACGTAAAGTTGTCCCCTTTTAAGTGGATCTAGCTTCTAAACTCAAGGGAATACAAACCAAGCTAATGCAGCCTGTCCTCATAATTTAACCCTTTAAACTCTGGTATCATTCTGGTGAATCTGCGCTGCCCCCCTCCCTTCCCCTCCGAGGCCAATATATATCTTTCCTGAAGAGCAGTGCCCAAAACTGAACATTACTCCAGATGATGTCTGAACAAGCTCTGAACAACTGAAGCATCACCTCCGCCCCTTTGTATTCCAACCCCCCGAGATAAAGGCCCAACATTCCATTGGTCTAGCTAGTGGGTCTTGCTGGAAGGTGTCTGCATGGACATCGGGCGAGGGCAGAATGGGACTCAGCTGTGATGCTCCCACTCCATGGCTGGAAAGCATGAACCTGCCAGGGTTAGAATCGCCCTTCAGCTAATACCACCAGGGACCGATTGACTGCTTGTTTATCTTATTGCTGTTGGTGGGACCATGTACAGCAGGCACCTCAAAGCACTGGAGAGGTACCACCAACACTGCCTCCGCAAGATCCTGAAAATCCATTGGCAGGATAGGCACACCAATATCAGTGTTCTTGCTCAGGCCAACATCCCCAGCATCGAAGCTTTGACCACGCTCGATCAGCTCCGATGGACGGGTCACGTTGTCCGCATGCCCGATACGAGACTCCCAAAACAAGCGCTCTACTCGGAGCTCTGGCACGGCAAGAGAGCCCCAGGTGGGCAGAGGAAATGCTTCAAGGACACCCTCAAAGCCTCCTTGAAAAAGTGTAACATCCCTACTGACACCTGGGAATCCCTGGCCTAAGACTGCACAAAGTGGAGGAGAAGCATCCGGGAAGGCGCCGAACACCTAGAGTCTCTTCGCTGGGAGCAAGCGGAAGCCAAGCGCAGGCAGCGCAAGGAGCGCACGTCAACCCAAGCACCCCACCCACCCGCCCCTTCAACCACCGTCTGCCTCACCTGTGACAGAGACTGTAGGTCTCGCATTGGACTCATCAGTCACCTGTGAACTCATTTTTAATGTGGCAGCAAGTCATCCTCGGTTCCGAGGGACTGCCTAAGAAGGTGGGATACACCAGGCACAGAGTGCGTGCTGTGTTTGCCGACACAACAACTTGCCTTTAACATAGTAAAACGTCCCAAGACCCGTCACAGGAGCGATTATCAAACAAAATCCGACAACGAGCCACACAAGGAGATATTAGGATGGGCGACCAAATGCTTGGTCAAAGAGGGAGGTTTTAAGGAGCATCTTAAAAGGAGGAGAGAGAGGCGGAGAGGTTTAGGGAGGGAATTCCAGAGCCTGGAGTCCAGGCAGCTGATGGCATGACCGCCAATGGTGGAGCCAGGAAAATCGGGGGATGCGCAAGAGGCCAGAATTGGAGGAGCTGGAGTTTGAAAGTAATTCGCAGTGTGAAGCACTTTTGAGAGGTTTCCATGATGTAATAAGATGCTATATAAATGCAAGGCTTTTTGCTTTTTTTTGGTTCAATTTGATTAGTTCACTTATTATGAATGGCTAATTGGGCAAACTAATTATGGGGGTGGGGTGGGAGGTCAGCCTATGGAATCAACACCTGCAGGAGAAAAAGTGAGGAAAGGAAAACCAAGGCAGAACGGAACCAAACCAAAGCCAGTTTTGTTTTTCTCTTTCTTGGTGCTTGTGTAGTTTTTTATTTTGCTGAGCAGTTTCAGCACGAGTTCCACTGTTGGGACTTCCGTGTTTCAGAAGAGCGGTTGCTAATCTTATGACTGTTGGGGGGGGTCCTCTGCAGTTCGGTGAATTCTGATGAGGCCGTGACCACAAAGAATTTCCACCAAGTCAGCTTCGCGGAGAGTTGATGAAACGGCGCAAATACTTCCCCTTGCCCCCTCAGTGCAGTTATTTCCTTAGATTCCACTTCTCGTTCGGTCACTGGGTTTATTTTTACCCCCCAGTCCTCGTTGCTTCATGTGACTGGGGTTTCCCTCGCTACGATGTGTCACGGGCGCTGCCCAGTTTTAGAAATGTTTACTCAATGGCTGAGTCAAGGAATATCTGGCTTGCAAGCCAGATCGACTGCTCTCACTAACAGCTTGTGTTTATATAGTGACCTTAACATAGCAAAACGCCACAAGGCGCTTCACAGGAGCGGAATCAGAAAATAAATTGCTCTCTGCTCAACGCCAGTTGCTACAAGGTAATCTGGGGTTGGAGGAAGGGTGCAGTTCTTAAACGAAGTCTTTGGATAAACTGACTACATGTACTCCAGGCTGACACTTCCAGTGCAGTGCTGAGGGAGTGCTGCACTTTCATTGCGTCTTTTGGATGAGACGTTAAACCGAGGCCCCCGTCTGCCCCCTCAGGTGGAGGTAAAAGATCCCACGGCCACTATTTCGAAGAGCAGGGGGAGTTCTGGCCAATATTTATCCCGCAACCAAACACAGATTTATTCACCTTGTTTGCCGTTTGTGGGGTCTTGTGTGCAAGCTGGCAGCTGCAGTTGCAGATATAACAGGGACCACACTTCAAAGGTAATCTGTGTTGAAAAGATTCTCAGGGGCGTGACGAGACGATGTATAAATGCAGGTCTGTCTATGTCTCGCCCTTTGCTATCCCAGAATGTGTCTGGAAAGAATATTGTGCATGATGATATTTACTGGATTCGTTCCTGCTTAGGTTTATGGAAGAAATTGTGGCTACAAGTGCCATTCGTGGAGACGTTCAGCAATGTGAACACACACACAAACACGTACAGGAAACCCCTTTTTATCCGGCACCAACGGGACCGGCGTGGTGCCGGTTGATCAAAAAGTCCGGATTACAGAGGTATACTTACCAAGGTACGAGAGCCCCGTACACGGCCACAGGTGCAGGAACCCCGGTTACACGGCCACTAATATATAGTAAAACTTACCTGAACCTACTCCTGAATTTTGCCGGTTAAGAGAGATTTCCGGATACAAGAAAGAGAGTTTCTTGTACAGTTCCAATCCCATACCTTAAGCCCATCAAAAAAAACTTTATGTTCTTTTTTTCTGTGGACAGAGTGTTCACTGAAAGAACCTCTCTCCTTTCACTGTTCCACATCTCCTAGTCCCTTGGGACCATGCCAGTTGAGGCACCATGGTTACAATAAATATTTGCTATCCAAATTGATCTTTTCAATATAAAAATAAGCACCTATTTTCTGTCAATGAAAAATGTTCCTTTACAGTTTAATTCTAAAAAGATTGACTGGTGTGTAGTGGAGTTTCCTCCTTCCCTTTTTTCCGTGACTCTAGGAATCCACAGATGCCAGCAGCCCTCAGTACCTCACCCAAGTGGTCACTCCTGTGTGTGAGCTTAGACGGGGAGTGCGGACAGGCTGCTGGACTGTGAGGGGACAACCCCAGCTGAACCTGATGTTGTCTTCGTCCGAGGTTCGTGCACATGCTTTCCCAGCAGTGTGGGGGGGGGGTGGGGGGTATGTTCAGAGGAACAGGCACCCTGGCCAACATTTCCCCTTCACTGCCCAAGGACACCAAGGCCCCCACCTTCCCCCCCATCCCCCTGGGATCAGGTAATTGAGCACAGAACAGGGAGTTGAACTGGGACATTCCTGCATTGATCAGTGTGGGAATCATGAAGACAAGGCCCAAGATCTACTTCATTAACGCTACAGCGAATATCAGAACTTCAGAGCTCATGATGTCCACCAAATGGGCGCCTCCCGTTTTGTGGATTTGATCACAACAGATTGACTCTGGTATAATCCTGGTGTCTAGGTCTATTGCTACAAGCTTCACTTCATGGCTGTGCCCAAAAGGGACTCAGGTGAGATTCAGGGGCGCAAATGGCTTTGCGACCGGGCGCGGCCATTGATAGTTGAACAGGTGAGCTTTAGAGAGGCCTTGAGTTGTACAGCCAGCACCCATACACGTCAACCCTTTCATGTAAGTTTGCTGGCTGACTTAGTTCCAGAGTTCTTGCCAGAACAGAACCGAGCAGGTGAAGAGCCTGGCGCCGAAGGAATAGACCCTCCCCCAGCTTCAGTTAGCCAAGGTTCCTCGCAGCTTTCTGGATCACGTTGGAGGGCACAAAAGAGAAAGCAGGAATCACAAGAAGTTGGGCTGTTAGAAATATCCAAGTTGTCTATTTATTGGAGGGATACAGTAGAACTATTCAAACACAATCGTTGTGTAACATTACATTCAAATATACCAGTCAAAGGGCTGGACAGAGCGTGTTGAACTAGTAAATACAGATAAATGTAGATACAGTAGTCAGCGCACACTCTCTGTCTCTCTCAATCTCTCTCGACCATTTTGGGGCGCTAACATCACCTGGGCGCTAACTTTAGCGGCAGCGACCATGAAATTGAGTTTTAGCACACCAAGAGGGAGGTGGAGTGCTAAATCAAGCGTTCCACTTCCTTCTTAGGGCGCTAACGTCGGAGAGCGGGCGGAGACTTCAGCAGCGCTTCACACTGGGCCATGCCGCGCCGCCACGTTCAAAGGCTCCTTCCCTCCCTTAAAAGGGAAGGGCCATCGCTGCAGGCTCTGCAATTTAAAAAGTGTCTACCTGGACCACCAAGGCAGCCGTGATCCTGCACGATCAGCCCAGCGCTCAAGCAAATTGCCGAGCTGATCGATCGCGGGCAGGAACCCGCGAAAAAAACTAGAACAGGAAAGGCAGTTATTTTTCCTCCCCCCCACTTATCTCGGCCACCTCGCCATTAATCGTCACCCCCCCCCCCCCCGCCCGATGCGCGCCTCCTGCAGCTGTCGGTGTTTTCGACCGGCGCTGCTGCAGGGGGCGGAAGTCAATTTCAGGTCCAGGGCGATGCGCACGGCGATGAGGTCACGATCTCCGGCCGCAATACTCCCGCCATAGAGGTCAACGCCGCACCTGGTTGCAAAGCCACTTTCACCCCCCAAATTCTCAGCAGCTATAAGGTCCCTTTGTAAAAGACCAATTTAAAGGACAGACAGCAATGGCGAGAGAACCCGTTTGGAGGGCAGTCATCTATCGCCTCACCTCAAACTAATCATAGTCTCAAAGCTGTTGCCTGGGGCAAGGAATGATGTTTACATGCTCTGCCGAATGTAGCGCACTTCCTCCTTCGCCCGGCCAATTTTCTTCCCTCCTCGAGATGCTAACTCATGCTGTCCCATGGCCGCCAGCTACTCCCCGATACGCTCAGCCAATTGGCCACTCTTCACCTGCGAGCCTCGATGGTGAGCACCAGCAGGTTATTCGACTGCAGTGGGCATCACACTTGACGTACACATGCACACAGCCCAACAAGGGGGCGCCGTAAGCGATCAGGAGCAGCGACTCTGGATGATTATTCCCCCTTCCCTAGCCCTGATGGGGAAATGGAACAGAAAATCCATGCCAGTGCAGTCGTCGATCTTCTGAGATCGAGGTTAACGTGGAGTAGAAAGCGAGGAGAGAACTGTACCCTACATGTCTGGCTCACTCTACCCCTGAACGTGATGCCGGCATTAGATACCCCAAGGGGAAAGGTAAGCTGATCCCCAGCACTGCCATCCCTCGGGTGAGCACAAGAAATAATTGTGAAAGAGAATAAAATGCCGGAATGGGAACAAGTGCAGTGCCGCAGATAACCACATCTACTGAAGGACAGATGTGCCTTTGGCAGCTGAGATAGGGGACTTTTTGGAAGAGTCAGTTCAAAGAACTAAGTTGGCCGGAACACTCCTCAATACCCATTTAAAGTAGTTTCTGGTATTTGTATAACATGGCACAAACAGAGAAGGCAGGGTTCCGCTGCCTGCGTCTTTTCAGCCCCTCCAGTTACCAAGAGCAGATCAGTGCCAAGGAATGAGAGAAGTAGACAGTCCAGCTGCCCAACATTCCTCAGAGAACCACACTGACAACTTGTGCTGTTTGCGGAAACATTGTGCACTGAAACTGTTGCTTTACCCAGGATTAAATTACCTTCCCTGTTAACTCCCAGAACCCCATTCCTGTATTTTATGTGTTTGTAAAAGAAAGCTTTAGCCTTTTTTTCCATTTCCCAGTTCCTCCCCTTTGTCTCCCGAGATGGTCTATTTCTGTTGGGGTTCAGCTTCACAAGTGCCACCCGCTCCCCATAACCACACTCAAGAAGCCATTCTTCATATGGGAGCCTTGGCACCAGCCTTTGCTCAGTTGGTAGCACTCTCGCCTCTGAAGGTTGGGGGTTCAAGTCCCACTTCAGAGACTTGAGCACATAATCCTGGCTGACGCTCCCAGTGCAGTGCTGAGGGGGTGCTGCACTGTCGGAGGTGCCGTCTTTCAGGAGAGACGTTAAACCGAGGCCCCGTCTGCTCTCTCAGGTGGACGTAATTCGAAGAAGAGGTGGGGAGTTCTCCCCTGGTGTCCTGGCCAATATTTATCCCTCAACATCACTAAAAAAGCAGAGCATCTGGTCATTATCACATCGCTGTTTGTGGGAGCTTGCTGTGCGCAAATTGGCTGCTGCCTTTGCTATATTACAACAGTGACTACACTTCAAAAGTACTTCATTGGCTGTAAAGCGCTTTGGGACGTCCTGAGATCGTGAATGATATATAAATGCAAGTTTTTTCTGTTAGAAGTCAAGAATCAGGAGACTATTCGACTGTGAGGGAATCAAAGCAGAGACCAATCCTATCCTCGCCCAACAATCACATTAAAAGGTACGTTCCGGCTTGGGAGCCTGGACAGTGATCAGGTCCAATTGCTAACCCAGAAGTGTTTAAACCAATTGTGGCACCACCTCCCTCACTTGCCAGCTAACTCGGCAAAGACCAAGAATCGTTTCGGCTGGTCTGTACAGCTCAGTCCCACACTGTGCAGCACACTTAATAACTGAACGGTTGGGGGAGCTAGAGAAAACTTTAGGTGCTTATTTTTTTAAATTTTTTTTACTGTCCCCGCCTAGGGAGAGCATTCCCCATGCACCACTCCTCCTTCACCTCCCCCCAGCCTTTTACTTAAAGTCAGGTGCCGCTCACACGAGTGTACTGCAGAGACCCCAAGCCCAAACACAGGGAAGCAGCTCCCTGGGTTGATTTTACAGCCCCAAGCTTCTTATCCCAATGGCAGATTCTCAGACACATTTTCATGCCTTATGTTCCAGGTAGTTTCTACTAAAGGGACCAGCCGACAGGGGGAGGACATGGTGTCTGCAGTCGGCTGCAATGTAAAAGACCCTAAAGTATCAGGAGAACAATCATCTCATTTTCGGATGAACACAGCGCACTGATAACAGCACTGCTGATGCATTGAGCTAAGAGTCATGGGTCTTCTCAATTACTGAATGCTAATTCTGTCAAGGCGCATTCATATTCACAATTGCACTATTAAGGCCTAGTTTGATGCCTTGGAATAACCCCTGCTCGTTCCCCAATACCAGGCCGGATCGTATGACTGGCAGTATTCATAAGCCCCAACAATTGTTGCCGTACACAATACAGGGTCTATGAGAACAGATTTTAAAAACACATTCGCTCAATAATGTATTATTATTTTGTTCAACACAGGGCAGACAAATAGGCTGAGGCTTTCAACCGAATACAGGGACACAGAAAGAAAGAAATATAAGCACACTGCAGTTTCTCTCTCTCTCTCTACCAGAGGAAGAAAGGAGCTTTTTCAAAATGTAGGCAGCTTGTTAATAAATGCTGCAGTGTGAAGGAAAGACAGATCCCTCTATTTTCCAACCATCAGTGCTCATAAACACAAACGCCTCTATTTTCACCCTGATCTCCCACCACCTACAGTGGAGATGGAAGATGGTCTAACGACAACATTGTTTCCTTCCAATATTCTTCCTTTCTGACCCCCCCTCTTTCTCCTCCACTATCCTTCCGCAGTGCCAGTAACCGCCAGTGCCTCAGTCAATTGTCCATTCTTCATTAGTGAGCCTAGACAACAACAACAACAACTTGCATTTATACAGCGCCTTTAACATAGTAAAAGTCCCAAGGCACTTCACAGGAGCGATTATCAGACAAAATTTGACAGCGAGCCACATAAAGGGATATTAGGACAGGTGACCAAAAGCTTGGTCAAAGAGGGAGGCTTCAAGGAGCGTCTTAAAAGGTAGAGAGGTGGCGAGGCAGAGAGGCTTAGGCAGGGAATTCCAGCGCTTAGACAGCTGAAGGCACAGCCGCCAATGGTGGAGCAAAAAAAAAAATCAGGGATGTGCAAGAGGGCAGAATTGGAGGAGTGCAGAGCTCTCAGAGGGTTATAGGGCTGGAGGAGGTTAGAGAATGCTAGAGTGTGTGTGAGTGTGAGTGTGAGTGTGTGTGAAGGGCATCACAGCCGAGCTCCATCCTGTACCGTCCTGACCTAACATCAGCCCCCTGTGCATCCCCTGTACTCTCTCCAGCAACATAGTGCCACTCCCCTCTATAAACTAAACCGGCGCTGTCCTTTTAAGAGCTTGTTTAATTTAGAAACGGACTGCGATCAGTTTTTCACACACACACACATGAGACAGCAAGGACAGAACCAATGCTCAGTAGGGTGGCATTCATCACCACCCCCATATTATGGGTAATTTATTTTCTGCATTGCAAGCCAGCGCAACAGTCAATCTGCAGTGTTGCGTTTTTAGATAAAGTAGTTCATTTGTTTGAGCCCATTATTTCTGTGCATATTCCAGTAGTTTCCTTTCCAGTTGACATAGCGACAGGGTGTTTGTTAACTGTGGGCAGAGTACAGCTTGTTGTCACCCTTTCACTGATCAAAAGAGCCAGGAAGAGCAGAGCAAGTTCCCATTGGTCAGAAGGGTCAAGGTTCATCTTGACACACACACACACACATTGTTCAGGAAACTAGAAAGTCCTGTAAATATCCTTTGAAAGGGACGGTGTCACTTTTTGGTAAACTGCCTTGTAAGCCAAATTTACTAGGTCAGTAGATGTACACAAGTCTTCATGAAAAAGTCTTTGACAAATCTTTTTCCCCATTCGCTTGCAGACACACATTAATGGTATGAATCTGGGCCATCCCAATGCATCGCCCAGTGCATTAGGGCTCACCGCAAAACACTGGCCCTAATTGGCAATCTCGCTCAGACAGGATGGCTGGATTTGGAAATGGGAAAGTGACACACTGGTGCAGTATAGAGGCTCTCCTGGGCTTGGCCTGAGGCATATTGTGGAGTGTGGAGGGATCGGTTCCATGTGTAACCTGATCTAGCAGCGCTCACCGAGGCAGAATAACTTTACATACCTGATCTAGCAGTTCTTTATGCTGCAGTGGAAAGAAAGAAAACTTGCATTTATATAGCGCCTTTCACGACCTCAGGACGTCCCAAAGAGCTTTACAGCCAATTCAGTACTTTTGCTGTGTTGTAATGTAGGGAAACGCAGCGGCCAATTTGCGCACAGCAAGGTCCCACAATCAGCAATGTGATATGGCCAGATAATCTCTTTTTGGTGCTGTTGGTTGAGTTGTAAATATTGGCCCAGGACACCGGGGAGAACTCCACTGCTCTTCTTCGAAATAGTGTCACGGGATCATCCACCCGAGACAGCAGACGGGGCCTCAGTTTAACATCTCATCCGAAAGATGGGAAGAGGCATCAATCCCACCCGTGAGCTTGACGAGCATTAAATTCACAAAATAATGTAAAAATGCTTCCATGCTACCTGCAGATACATACATTGAGGGTCTTTGACAGTTCCATATATTTGGCTGAGCTAATTCTCTGGCGGGTGCTTGGATCAAGCAGGAACAAGGGAAGCGACAGATAGTTCCTTGGACTTTGATCTGAGTGGTGCCTGGACTCTATGAGGGCTTTAGGAGGGCAGTCGGATCTCTGTGAACTGCCCGTTCATGGAGTTGATCGTGGCCTCCCTTTGATTATGGGGGCTTGGCGAGGGGGGCAATGGCTTGAATGGAAGCTGTCCACCGGCTCATCATTCCTGTTGCTGTCCCAACTCCAGGCACAGCCTCTGGATAGAAACACAGACATAGAAACATAGTAGATAGGAGCAGGAGTAGGCCATTCGGCCCCTCGGTGAGATCATGGCTGATCATCCAAATTCAGTACCCTGTCCCTGCCTTCTCCCCATATCCCTTGATCCCTTTAGCCTTAAGAAATATATCAACTCCTTCTTGAATATATTTAATGAATTGGCCTTAACTGCCTTCTGTGGTAGAGAATTCCACAGGTTCACCACTCTCTGGGTGAAGAAATTCCTCCTCATCTCAGTCCTAAATGGCTTACCCCTTATCCTTAGACTGTGACCCCTGGTTCTGGACTCCCCTGCCATCGGGAACATCCTTCCTGCATGTAGTCTGTCTAGTCCTGTTAGAATTTTATAAGTTTCAATGAGATCCCCTCTCATTCTTCTAAACTCCAGCGAGTATAAGCCCAATCGACCCAATCTCTCCTCATACGTCATTCCTGCCATCCCAGGTATCAGTCTGGTGAATATTCGCTGCACTCCCTCCATGGCAAGAACATCCTTCCTCAGATAAGACGACCAAAACTGCACACAATACTCAAGGTGTGGTCTCACCAAGGCCCTGTACAACTGCAGCAAGACATCCTTGTTCCTGTACTCAAACCCTCTCGCTACGAAGGCCTACATACTATTTGCCTTCTTAACCACCTGCTGCACCTGCATGCTTACCTTCAGCGACTGGTGCACAAGGACACCCAGGTCTCGTTGCACTTCCCCTTCTCCCAATCTATTGCCGTTCAGATAATAATCTGCCTTCCTGTTTTTGCCACCAAAGTGGATAACCTCGCATTTATCCACGTTATATTGCATCTGCCATACATTTGCCCAATCACCCAACCTGTCCAAATCATACTGGAGCTCAATGATGAGGCAGCAAATCGCAGGTACGTATAATAATTATGGTTGACCAGAAAGGCCTCAGTTAACCTCAAAGCTTCCTATGAGAAATAAAACTCTAAATTGTGTGGGGCAGGATGAACCATCTCAGTCCACAAAAAAAAAATTACTGACAGAAAAAAACAAACTTCAGTGACTTATCGCTTAACCTTTGAGCCTGTACCAAAATTCCCAGGGTATGCACTGGATCAAAGAAATCCTCACTTTTAGCACTTAATCAGTATCAGCTGTGGCTCAGTGGGCAGCACTCTTGAACCCACAACCTCATGACTCAGAGTCAAGTCCCACTCCAGAGACTTGCGCACAAAAATCTAGGCTGACACTCCCAGTGCAGTGCTGAGGGAGTGCGGCACTGTCGGAGCTGCCGTCTTTCGGATGAGATGTTAAACCGAGGCCCCGTCTGCTCTCTCAGGTGGGTGCTAAAGATCTCACGGCACTATTTTGAAGAAAAGCAGGAGAGTTATCCCCGGTGTCCTGGCCAATACGTAGCCCTCAATCAACATCACTAAACAAAACAAATGATCTGGTCATTATCACATTGACTGCTGCATTTCCTACACTACAACATTGACTACACTTCAAAAAGTACTTTATTGGCTGTAAAGCGCTTTTGGACGTCCAGTGGTTGTGAAAGGTGTTGTATAAATGCAAATCTTTCTTTCTTCTCAAATTCTCATCTTTCCCCACCAGTCAGATCAAATCCCTCAGTGTTGGAGTTATGTAAAACAGGCTCTGTCGTCCTGGCGAGCTCTATTGCTCTACAAGGCACCCCATGTAAAGGAACATTTGCAACCCGCAGCGCAGGTGGAGAACAGGTCCTGTGTGACAGTACTGGACCTAACCTGCCCCACCCCACACTGGTTGGACTGAGACACCTTTTGGGTAGCCCACGGTTTCTGTTCCACCTGCTGCCTAGCAACCAGAGGTAAGGATACAAGTGGGAATTGAGCACAGATGCAACTGCAGTCTGTTCAAACAAATCTATGTTCAATATGGCAGCCCAAGCTCAAATACTGATACTCAAATTCAAATTGATTTGTTTCCTTTTCGGTGGCGGTGTTTAGCCAAGTTTCCTTCCTTTTCGCAGTGATTATGAGCCAATGGGAGACAGAGAGCCTCTGAATCCTCCGCAGATCTCAAAGCAATCCAAAAGATCACAAGATAATTACAGATAACAGCTCATCTTAGTTCATCCGTCCAAAATATTCCCCTCGCTACAGCATTCAATTGTTTCTTAAAATGATTCCAGAGGTTCCACCTCCACTATCCTACTCTAAAGTGTCAGCTGTGGCTCAGTGGGCAGCACCCTCGCCTCGGAGTCAGAAGGCTGTGGGTTCAAGTCCCCACTCCAGAGACGCCGGCACATAACCTAGGCCGGCATTCCAGTGCAGTGCTGAGGGAGTGCCGCGCTGTCGGGACGTGCCGTCTTTCGGATGAGAAGTTGAACCGAGGCCCCGTCTGCTCTCTCAGGTGGACGGACGTAAAAGATCCCGTGGCACTATTTTGAAGAAGAGCAGGGGAGTTCTCCCCGGTGTCCTGGCCAATATTTATCCCTCAACCAACATCACTAAAAACAGATTATCTGGTCATTATCACATTGCTGTTTGTGGGGGCTTGCTGTGCGCAAATTGGCTGCCGCATTTCCCACATTACAACGGTGACTACACTTGGTTGTAAAGTGCTTTGTGACATCCTGAAGTTATGAAAAACACGATAGAAATGCAAGTCTTGCTTTCTTTTTCCTGATCGGAGTCCTAAATTTGCCTTTTACTGGTTTGAACGTTGTTCTAGTGTCTCAATGTAGTCTGGAGTAATTTTCCAGATCTACCCTTCCCGTACCAGTGTGAGAGTGAGTGTTGAGCAGATGTCACTCTGAAACTTCTCAATTGCCCTCATTATGTTACTCTACAGCGTTCCGAGATTGATCGAGGGGAATTCTGTCCATGCTATGCTAATGATGTTGCAACATCTGTTCATTTGGAACTGAGAATTGTTGGCTTGCAAGGTGAAGTCCCCGGACTGTGCTGCCTACAATGTTCTGCTTTAACCTGATGGATGGTGCAAACTATGTCAAACATATTTAGCTGGGAATCTGCATAAACAGATCCGACAAAATATAGCTCACTTTTCTTTTTCATCAGGAGACGGTGGTTTCTGTGTCATCAAAATGAGATATCACAACTGCGGGCTTGAATAGTTTTCATTTTTGTACTCGGTAATGGAGCCACCTACACCCAGGTTTGCACAGGCTAACTGTGGAGTGAACCTCCCTCTTACGCTGCCCCATTAATCTGCTTTCGTCCCCCTACAGCACAAGTTTGCCGTTTCCATTTCCGCCATCCCTTTTGGTCTCACTCGAGCGAGGCTGCGAATTAGTGCCAAATGTGTGCTGGG
This sequence comes from Somniosus microcephalus, assembly GCF_052327205.1. NCBI lineage: Eukaryota > Metazoa > Chordata > Chondrichthyes > Squaliformes > Somniosidae > Somniosus > Somniosus microcephalus. The sequence goes on from NC_141009.1 coordinate 13,838,446, forward strand.
TTAAAGCCACCCAAGCAGCCAGCAAATGGAGGGGACAGTCATCCCATCAGTCTGACTTGGATTCAAGCTCAGGGGCTAAAGGGGAGGAAGAAGGGGGCGGAAGGAAGGGAGAAGAGGAAGGAAATTGTATAACACCTTTCACAATTTCAGGATGTCACAAAGAGCTTTATAACCAAGATGAAGTACTTTTGAAGGGCAGTCACTGTTGTAATGTGGGAAATGCCAGTGGTTGCTGCCCCTATTTGTCCATTTGGTAAATTTTGGTGCTGAGCCATACAGGAGGGTACCAGGTTTGATCGTCAGTGTGAGTTAGTTAATCTCAGCCTGGGTAATGATAGGGACACTACCACTGGCCTAGGTTAAGGAAGAAAAACTTGCATTTCTATAGCGCCTTTCACGACCAACGGACGTCTCAAAGCGCTTTACAGCCAATTAAGTACTTTTTGAAGTGTAGTCACTGTTGTAATGTAGGAAACGCGGCAACCAATTTGCGCACAGCAAGCTCCCACAAACAGCAATGTGATAAATGACCAGATAATCTGTTTTTGTTATGTTGGTTGAGGGATAAATATTGGCCCCAGGACACGGGGGATATCTCCGCTGCTCTTCTTCGAAATAGTGGCCATGGGATCTTTTACATCCACCTGAGAGAGCAGACAGGGCCTCGGTTTAACGTCTCATCCAAAAGACAGCACCTCCGACAGTGCAGCACTCCCTCAGCACTGCACTGGAGTGTCAGCCTAGATTTTTGTGCTCAAGTCCCTGGAGTGGGACTTGAACCCACAACCTTCTGACTCAGAGACGAGAGTGCTGCCCACTGAGCCACAGCTGACACTGGGGGGGGGGGGGGGGGGGGGAAATATCAGGCAGGGTTCCCTCTGTTAGCAGCAACCCCACTGCTGGAAACTCTGCATGACTGGATGTTGGGCAAAGGCAGGATCGGCCTTGGCTACGATCCTCCCCCCTCCCACGGTCGAACAGCCTGCCAATATCCAGTTAGCCTAGCGCCACACACAAAGAACGGCAGCTGGGGGTGGGAAACCTTGCCCACCACGCAAGGCTTCAGAAGAGGAAGAAAGAAGAGCCAATGATCTGTGCATGATGGAGTGGTGGGGCAGCCATTACTGACGAGTGTACAGGGCAGGCAATCACAGAGAATTCCCTGCTCACAGCAACACAGGGAAGATCCTTGGAAAGGAGAAAAGCTCCCTGCTGTGCTGGCAATATTATTTTTGTTGAAGGCCGCGGAGGTTAGTTTCCAGGTATTGTGACTTCCTTTTAGTCATTTTATTTTTAATGCAAGTGTCCTTGAGCAAAAAAAAACACACAATAAAACATCTGTGCAGAAGATTACATTTCTGTACATTGCCACCGCCAAGATTGCGAGGAAACGCAGGCTAGTTTTTCCACTTGTGATATTCCCTGAATCTTAAAAAAATTCATTTAAAAAAAAAGTCCCGTCAGCACTTAAAGAGCCGCACGTCAGCGCCTGATTGGCTCGCTGGTTAAGTGGATCTCCTGATGTTGTACCGAGCCGTACAGAGGGGAAGGAGAGACCCAGATATATACTGAGCACTGGTGGGGTGCTACACCTGGCCTCAGCATCAACCCCCCCCCCAGGACTAGAGAAAAGAAAAAAAAAAGAGAAATCAGGCATAGCTTTCGGTGCCGTTTGCTGTCTAGTGACTCCTGCTGTGTGTGGGTCCAGTGAGTACAGGAGCAAGCTCAGCTGTGATGCCCTTCATGGTCAAATAACCGACTAACACTCACATGCATATGAAAAATAGACTTGAATTGATATAGTGGCTTTCACGACCACCAGACGTCCCAAAGCACTTTACAGCCAATGAAGTACCTTTTTTGAAGTGTAGTCACTGTTGTAATGTAGGCAATGCGGCAGCCAATTTGCGCACAGCAAGCTCCCACAAACAGCAATGTGATAACGACCAGATAATCTGTTTCAGTGATGTTGATTGAGGGATAAGTATTGGCCCCAGGACACCAGGGATAACTCCCCTGCTCTTCTTCGAAATAGTGCTCGTGGGATCTTTTATGTCCACCTGAGAGAGCAGACGGGGCCTCGGTTTAACGTCTCATCCGAAAGACGGCACCTCCGACAGTGCAGCACTCCCTCACGCATTAACAACGGTCACTAGGGTACAGTACTGACGGGCACCTGGTACCAGTGGACAAGGGTAGACAGCTTTAGGTGTGGGGGGGAAATTGGCAGGAAAAAAACCATAGACTTCATTAAAAAAACATCTTTTGAAGGTGAGGGGTGGGAGGGCGGGAAAAGGAGGAGGAGATCCCATTGAGCACTGAATCATTTTCACCTCAGCATTATTGTGCAGAAGTGGTACAGTGATGTGGGCCTGCTGTCCTTACCCAGTCTGGCCCACACTAATGAGGCTGACTCTTGAACGGCCTCTGAAGTGACCCAGCAAGCCACTTGGTTGCATCAAACCTAGAAGACGGTCCACCATCTGCCCGAGGATGGGCAACAAATGCCCGAGGCCTTGCCAGCAACGCCCACATCCCGAGAATGAACAATAAAAAGAAATACGGGATCTACTTCAACGCACTGGGTGCTTGTCAAAGATTTGCCAAACATTCTCCCTCGGAACAACAAAAAACAAATCGATGGGAAATGTACTGGGTGGGCCACGATTCCTGTGCCCCAATCAACTAAATATATAAACAGGGAAACAAAGCTCACTACCAAAAAGCGAGATTGGAGAAGTCTTGCAAAACCTGGTCAGCTACAACGTGGGCCGCTATATGCTAATCTTCGAGTGCATTAATGCGCTGTCTGAAACAGACTCAATAATTACTTTCAAAAGGGAATTGGAGAAATACTTGAAAGGGGGAAAATTTGCAGGGCTAAGGGGAAAGAGCCGGGGAGTGGGGCTAATTGGAAAGCTCTTTCAAAAGAGCTGGCACAGACCGATGGGCTGAATGGCCTCCTTCTGTGCTGTACCATTCTATGATTCTTCCCCTCCACAGCTTGCATCTCAACAACAACTTGCATTTATATAATGAATATTAAACGTCCCAAGGCACTTCACAGGAATATAATCAGATCAGAAATAATTGACACTGAGCCAAAGAAGGAGACATTAAGCCAGGTTACTAAAAGCTTGATCAGAGGTAGATTTTAAGCAGCCTCTTAAAAAGGAGGAGGAGAGTGAGGCGGAGAGGTTTGGGAAGGGAATTTCAGAGCTTAGGGCCCAGGCAGCTGAAGGCACGGCCGCCAATGGAGTGATGGAAATCGGGGATACGCAAGAGGCCAGAATTGGAGGAACACAGAATCCTCAAGGGGTTGTAGAGCTGGAGGAGGTTACAGAGATAGAGAGGGGTGAGGCCATGGAGGTTATCTGAACAACATACGTTTATGTAATAAAACATCGCGTGCTGTTTTACAGGGAGAGAGATGGACATTAAGCAGGAGAGAAGTCAGGGGCGGCGAGGTGACTGAAGGCACAGCAGAAACAAGTTATGTAACACAAGTGCTTGAGGGGTCTTACATTTGTTAAAATGGGAGCTTTTTGTAATGCAGTTTTGAAGTTAATTGGGGGTGGTAAAAATTGGCAATTACATCAGCAATCATACCTGACAACCTCTCACTGGAGCGTTTAACGAAACCGGCAATGGCCCTTTAAATAATATACTGAGGTTGAGAAGGCGATGCTTCTTGTACCAGATCAGTACAGATTGTAGAAACTGATACTAGTAAGAAATTAATTAAATGCGCACACACGCGCACACACACACACACACACACACACACACACACGTACGTGTTTGGTGTGCATACACTCAGGCACATGCACACATGTGCTTTGCCTTTCTACAGGCCTGCCAATTCTCTCTGAATAAACATGGAATTACTGAAGCACCGCGGCCATCTCAGACATCATGGAGATGCTGAGTTAATGAGTATCGACAACCGGCTCTTCAAACAAAACAGCAAGCACGCGGCACCACGTCTGTTGCAGTTTACTGTTGCCCAATTCTCCACCCTCCTCTCCGGACGAGGCTGTCTCCTGCTGGGGTCCACAGGCTCTGGTACCTCACCCAAGTGACCAACCTTCATCGGTGAGCTCTGACTGTGAGAGAGTCAGCAGCACCTGTGCACACCCTCAGGATGTCCCCAACTGCTTCACAAATCAACAAAGTACCTTTAAAGTGTAGTCACGGTTGGTATGTAGGCAAAAGCAGCAGTCAGTTTGCCCACAGCAAGGTTCCCACACACAGCAAGTGCCTAACTAATCTGTTTTTGATGGCATTGGTTGAGGGAAGAGTGTTGGCCAGGATACTGGGAGAATTTTCCCCTGCTCTTCTTCAAGGAGACAATGGCCTAGAAATTTGGGCACTCAGGTGAATGAGTAAAGGGGGACAGGGGAGAGGGCTGCACATGGCCCTGGTTTCCCTCAGGACAAATCAATCTTGCGGGGGGGGGGGAACCTAGAACAGGTGTTGGGTCCCCTTATTTGCACATGCAAAGAGCACAACGCCGTGGGCACTGACTTTACCAATATGGCGGGCGGCGCACCGCTGGCTCGTATATTGGTAGCTTGGGGAGGCCATTCAGCGCCTGAAAGACAGATGCTCCTGAATTTCATGGCCGTTGTGTCTTTCTGAACATCAGATGGGGCCGCGGTTTAACATCTTCTCTGGAAGACAACACATTGAACAACGCGGCACTCTCTCAAAACTGCACTGAGGCATCAGCCTAGAGACTAGGTGCTCAACGTTCTGTAGTGGGATTTGGAGCCCCCAATCTTCTGCCCCAGAGGCAAGAGCCAAACTGACATCTGCCATCGTAGCCTCACAGACCCTCGTGACGTGTACGCGCTAATGTGGCTAGCATTATGCGTCAGCTGTGGCTCAGTTGGTAGCACTCTCGCCTCTGAGTCAGAAGGTTGTGGGTTCAGAGTCCCACTCCAGGGACTTGATCACATAAATCTAGGCCGACGCTCCCAGTGCAGTACTGAGGGAGTGCTGCACTGTTGGTGGTGCCATCTTTTGGATGAGACGTTAAACCGAGGCCCCGTCTGCTCTCTCAGGTGGATGTAAAAGATCACATTGCACTATTTCAAAGAAGAGCAGGGGAGTTATCCCTGGTGTCCTGGACAATATTTATCCCTCAACCAACACAGATCATTTGGTCATTATCACATTGCTGTTTGTGGGACCTTGCCGAGTGCAAATTGGCTGCCGCGTTTCCACATTACCAGCAATGACTCCACTTCAAAAGTACTGTAAAGCGCTTTGAGACGTCCGGTGGTCATGAAAGGCGCTATATAAATGCAAGTCTTTTTTCTTTTATCATGGTAGCCTGAACTGAGGTAACATGGAGACGAACAAGATTCCAGGATGCACAGCACTGAGGCTATTCTACCTCTTCACCGTCACCCTCCAAAAGACTCCACGTAAGATGTTCTTGGGAGGGGGGAGGAAATGGGACATGTTTATGTTCCCCTCGAGGTTTCAGGGGAAGGGTAGGAACCCATGGCGGGGTGCTTATCTGTCTCATCAGTCGTTAAAATGTGCGGTCATTCTGCGCCATCCCAGAAACCCAAGGACAGTTTGAACACGGTTATCACTTAAAAAGCGAGGCAAGAGGCCAGCCATCCAGCGCAGTGCTGCCAACTTAAATGAGACTCTCAAGTTCTGCACTCTCAGCCTGAGAGGGCAGGACCTCGGAGTGAGCAGGTTAGCTGCAATTGTCTCCTCGCCACCCATCATTCGAGATGTCAGAGAGGAGGTCCTGGGTGAGCTATGCGGAGCAATATCATAAAGCCGTTGCTTATAAACGGATTTATGATTTCATGACGCAAAGTAAAGAGGGACAATCTCCTCCCATTGTGGAATACATAACCGTCACGACACTCCTGAAGTAATAAAAATAAAAACAGAGAATGCTGGAAATACTCAGCAGGTCAGGCAGCCTCTGTGGAGAGAGAAAGAGAGTTAACGTTTCAGGTCGATGGCCCTTCGTCAGAACTGGAAAAAGCTGGAGGTGGAACAGGTTTTTAAGCAAGTGTAGGGGCAGGGAAAGGGTCATCAACCTGAAACGTTAACTCTGTTTCTCTCTCCACAGATGCTGAGTATCTCCAGCATTCTCTATTTATGTTTCAGATTTCCAGCATCTGCAGTATTTTGCCTTTTGTACTCCTGAAGTAATTATCGTGTGAATTTTGGCAACTGGGAGTATTAATAATTACACGTATCGTCCAATTTATATTCACCATTTATCTGATCCTATTGGTTCATTGAGAATTTAATACTTTAGGAGCCCCACTTTCTCCATGTTCAGCACAGACTGGAGCAAAACCACAACCAATGGGAACGTGGGATCATGTCCCCATTAATCCTGAGATAATCCCTGCTCCCTCCCTCCTCCCCCATCAACTTTTTAAAGACGAGACGACTGCACTCTGGATTACAGTAAGGAGTGTTAAACCTCTGACTGTACAGCAATAACGTGACATTAGTGTAACTCATGATACAGGCAAGACACCACCACATAAACAAATACAAATCAGTCCACAGCTCCATAGCAACTGCAGGGGCCGGTTCAGAATCAGTAAAAAAAAGATATTTTCTCACAAGGAGTACATTAAAAACAACATCTAGGAGCCACCCTACCTACCTCAGTGGAGGGGAGATCGGGATCCAGCTGGGTGATGCTGTTGAGGATCACAGAGCTGGGATCTCCAGTCACCTCAAGCCTCACGCCATCCCAGATTTGCTTCATGCGTCGGGAGCTGTCAAACATCTTTTGCCCGCAGCCGGCGTAGTCATTCTGCAACTCTGGCCACATCAGGTGAACCATGTGAAAAAAGGGCAGATTCTACTGCAATGGCACGGGTCGAGCCATCCTTTCTTCGGGCTATCAGGGGGAGGCGCTGGTTAAGCAAGGGCTGCTGAATAAAAAGGGAGAGAAGGAGGAGGCCGTCCCTCCTTCTGCACTTCCCACTCTCTGAAGACACTGAACTGCGGGGCTAAGCCATAAATGGGATGTGGCAGGCAGTCACTGCAATTATATCCCGCCCCCTCTCTAGGGCAGACCATGATGTCACCATTGTTCAGCAGAGCTGTGTGCAGCCTCCCAACAATGGACTGGAGTTTTAAGACACTGGATTGGACTGAATATTAAAAAAATAAAAAAAGTTCAAATTACGCTAGAACCAAGACCTGTTAAAATAAAAAGTGGTGTGAAGTTATTTGTAATCTATCAGATTCAAATATATATACTTAATGGAGAAGGAATGTTTTCCTTTTTTTTAAAAAAGATACATGAAATTATTTAGCATATGCTTTTTTAGATTTCTAACGTGTTAACATTTGTTGCTCCAGCCTGTGCTGGCTACCTCCACTGCTTCTGCGACTGTGGTTTTAAAAAAAAACTATTCCGTATGTCGGGGGGGCACCCCCTGCAAATATTGACACTCTCGCCTGTGGATCCCCCTAAACGTTGTACAGCCCCGCCCGTCCTAGAACCCGCCCCAGTGTCAGCGACCAAAAAAAAAGGGAGGGCAGGGCAGTAAAGGCATTGCCGAATGTTCGGATATGGCAACAGAATTAACATGCTAACAAGTCGACAAAATACAGCAGGCGGACTAATTAACTCTTGAGGACCTGCGAGTAAGAGTGAGACACTGGTAGTGAGCCCACTGAGTTAACCTCTGACTCCATCCCCTCCACCTCCCCATGTTGCCCCAGTACGGGGGCAGGATGCGAGATTACATAGAAACATTGAAGATAGGAGCAGGCCATTCGGCCCCTCGAGCCTGCTCCACCATTCAATGAGATCATCGCTGATCATCCAAATTCAGTACCCTGTCCCTGCCTTCTCCCCATATCCCTTGATCCCTTTAGCCTTAAGAAATATATCCAACTCCTTCTTGAATATATTTAATGAATTGGCCTCCACTGCCTTCTGTGGTAGAGAATTCCACAGGTTCACCACTCTCTGGGTGAAGAAATTCCTCCTCATCTCTGTCCTAAATGACTTACCCCTTATCCTTAGACTGTGACCCCTGGTTCTGGACTCCCCCACCATCGGGAACATCCTTCCTGCATCCAGTCTGTCTAGTCCTGTTAGAATTTTATAAGTTTCAATTGGGTCCCTGGAGTTTCCAATCTCAGTCCCGTCCACCCCGAGTCACCCAAGGGTTGCTGTTAAGCTGCCTCTGGTGGTCAGCTCCAGAACAACATCGCCTTCAACTAGTTTAACCCATTCACTCTCTCAACTGGAGACGGTGCAAGATGCAGAGAGGGGCTAGGACATAAAGAACGAACTTGCATTTCTATAGTGCTTTTCACTACCTCGGGACGTCTCGAAGCGCCTTACAGCCAATGAAGTACTTTTTGAAGTGTCGTCACTGTTGTTGTAATGCAGGAAACGCGGCTGCCAATTGCACACAGCAAGATCCCACAAACAGCAATGCGATAATGACCAGTTACCCTGTCTTTAGTGATGTTGGTTGAGATAAATATCGGCCAGGACACCGGGAGAACTAGAACATAAGAACATAAGAAATAGGAGCAGGAGTAGGCCAATCGGCCCCTCGAGCCTGCTCCGCCATTCAATAAGATCATGGCTGATCTGATCCTAACCGCCAATCCACTATCACAGAACCATCTCCTGAATCTAACAGAATTAGACACACGAAATAGGAGCAGGATCAGGCTACACGGCCCCTGGGCCCGCTCCGCTACCCACAGGGCCATGACCAATCCGAACCTAGACTCATGTCCAAATTCCTGCCCGCTCCCCGTAACCCTTAATTCCCTTTACTTCTAGGAAACTGTCTATTTCTGTTTTAAGTTTATGTAATGATGTAGCTTCTACAGCTTTTTGGGGCAGCATATTCCATGGACCTACCACCCTCTGAGTGAAGTAGTTCCTCCTCATCTCAGTTTTGAAAGAGCAGCCCCTTATTCTAAGACTATGCCCCCTAGTTCTAGTTTCACCCATCATCGGGAACATCTTCCCCGCATCCACCCGATCCAACCCCTTCACAATCTTATATGTTTCAATAAGATCGCCTCTCATTCTTCTGAACTCCAATGAGTAGAGTCCCAATCTACTCAACCTCTCCTCATATGTCCATCCCCTCATCCCCGGGATTAACCGAGTGAACCTTCTTTGTACTGACTCGAGAGCAAGTATGTCCTTTCTTAAGTATGGACACCAAAACTGTACGCAGTATTCCAGGTGCGGTCTCACCAATACCTTGTACAACTGAAGCAATACCTCCCTATTTTTATATTCTATCCCCCTAGCAATGAAAGCCGACATTCCATTGGCCTTCTTAATCACTTGCTGCACCTGCATACTAACCTTTTGAGTTTCGTGCACCAGGACCCCCAGATCCCTTTGTACTTCAGTACTTTCCAGTTTCTTGCCATTAAGATAATAACTTGCTCTACGATTTTTCCTGCCAAAGTGCATAACCTCACACTTTCCAGTATTGTATTCCATCTGCCAAATCTCTGCCCACTTACTTAGCCTGTTGATGTCCCCTTGCAGGTTTTTTATGTCCTCCTCACTCACTACTTTCCCTCCCATCTTAGTATCATCTGCAAACTTTGATATGTTACACTCGGTCCCCTCCTCCAAATCGTTAATATAGATTGTAAAGAGTTGGGGACCCAGCACTGACCCCTGCGGAACACCACTAGTTACTGATTGCCAGTCTGAGAATGAACCATTTATCCCAACTCTCTGCCTTCTGTTAGATAGCCAATCCTCTATCCATGCCAGAATATTACCCCCAATCCCGTGATTTTTTATCTTAAGCAATAATCTTTTGTGTGGCACCTTGTCAAATGCCTTTTGGAAGTCTAACTACACTACGTCCACTGGTTCCCCTTTATCCACCCTATACGTTACTTCCTCAAAGAACTCCAGAAAATTTGTCAAACATGACTTCCCCTTCATAAAACCATGCTGACTTTGTCCTATTAAATTATGATTATCCAAATGCCCTGTTACTGTCTCCTTAATAATGGACTCCAAAATTTTACCTACCACAGATGTTAGGCTAACCGGTCTATAGTTTCCAGCCTTCTGTCTACTGCCCTTTTTAAATAAGTGCTATGAGATCAGTTGGCAGCGCACTAGTCCGGGTACTGAGGGAGTGCTATGAGATCAGTTGGCAGCGCACTAGTCCGGGTACTGAGGGAGTGCTGCACTGCCGGAGGTGCTGTCTTTCAGATGAGATGTTAAACCGAGGCCCCATCTGCCCTCTTGAGCAGATGTAAAAGATCCCACGGCACTACTTCGAAGAAGAGGAGGGGACTTATCCCTGGTGTCATTATCTCTTTGCTGTTTGTGGGAGCTTGCTGTGTGCAAATCAGCTGCCGTGTTTCCTACATTACAACACTGACTACACTTTAAAAGCACTTCATTAGCTATGGGGCTCTTTCTCTCTCTTTTCCTTATTTCTTTCTTTCTTTCTCCTCTGTTGCTCTGTGATCACTAGCTCGGAAATCGATCCAAGCAGCCTGTGTTGGCTGTCCACACAAGGAGAGTACATGGCTTTCTCCCAGCACCATCCACTGATGGAGCACCGAGATGCAGAACTCACCATGTAGGGAGATTAGGACAGTTCAAGCCTCGACATGATCTCATTGCTGCCATTTGGTTACAGATAGTGGAAGTGCAGCAGGAAATCTCCACATGACGTTGGGGTCACCAACCCTCCTGGCTTGTCCTGGAGTGAAAGACTAGTCTCCCAGGCACCGCTGCGAGGCACCCGGGAGAATAATCATAGGGAATTCTCAAAATGAATCCTGAATGGGGAAATCAGATTCATCTTGTTATCACATTCTTCCTCTCGCGCGCCGACATTTTGAAGCAGCAACATGAGCCGCGGTCACAGTCAATGTTCCCTGTAATTATTTTTGGCTCTGCGTGGCCCCTTTAAGGGACTGCGCGGGCCATTCAAAATACCGTGCTTGCACAGTTTTTACATCGAAAAGCCGGCTGCACAGGTTCCCTGGAGCACTGCGCGACTACGCTTAAAAGGGAATATCGGTGACAATGCTACCGGAAATTACGACGATACCATAAAGTCAGAGCGGTCTCATTTTACCGAGCTCAGTCCTTAAAGTCATTACGTCATGTGATCAGGCCTCCTGGAATATATCCAAAAACAGAGTTAGCGACCCAACGTGATGTTGTTCTTCTCACTGCTTTGTTCGGTTATTGGTCTGCCCTCCGATGGAAGCCCGGCAGTGATTATCTTTCATTAGATTCAGTCGTCAGTCCAGCAGGTTTTAATGATTAACACTGTTCTCTGTAGCAGTTGGCAGTGGCAGCGCACTGCAGGGAGAGAACTGCAGCAGAGAGGGCTGAAAGCCCCCGCCATCAGAACCTGCCTGTTAATCGGCATCTGCTCTCCTTACTGTACACACCTCACACAGGGGTTCTGCTAGGGTAGATAGGGAGACATTATTTCCACTGGCAGGCAGATCGCTAATCAGAGGACACAGATTTAAGATAATTGGCAAAAAAGCCAAGGGGGAGATGAGGATAAATTTTTTTATATATAATTTTACGCAGCGAGTTGTTGTGATCTGGAATGCGCTGCCTGAAAGGGTGGTGGAAGCAGATTCAATCGTAACTTTCAAGAAAGAATTCGTTATATAAAGAAAGAAAGACTTGCATTTATATAACACCTTTCACGGCCACCAGATATCCCAAAGCGCTTTACAGCCAATGAAGTACTTTTTGAAGTGTAGTCACTGTTGTAATGTAGGAAACTTGAGAAGGAAACATTTGCAGGGCTATGGGAAACGAGTAGGGGAGTGTGAGACTAATTGGATCGCTTTTTCAGAGAGCCGGCACAGGCACGATGGGCCGAATGGCCTCCTTCTGTGCTGTATCATTCTATAACTCCTATAGGATACCCTGGAAGGGGAACACGTGATCCTATACTATATTCTCAGTACCACCACCTGACTCAAACATGCCAGGACCAACATCTTTCCTGAAACACTTCATTCAAGTGGCCATTCTTCATGCGTGATCATGCAGCATCAGCAGACTATTCTACCATGGGGTGCAACAGCCAAGCTTGGTCCTGCCGTCACCCGATATCCACACACTATACAGTGATCCACAGAGGCAACCCTGGCTGGTCCTTCTCCCCTTTAAAGCCATGAGGATGTTGAAGCCAATTATATCACCCTCACTGCCAGCCAAACTGCGATCAGTTGACAGCACAAACTGGGGACGGAACCCGAGTCCTGCATGGCGCAGTACACCAGGCAGTGCACTCACCGTAGGCACTCCATTATCTCGCCCAAGAATATGAGCCTGATCAATGCTCGTTAGCAAGCACAACAAATGCCACCCCAATCCTCTCCCTGCCCGCCCTCCACAGGACCTTGTATTCTTGTACGTCCCCCAAGTCACAAACCATTCATGAAGAGAGAGTGAATAGTCATGGCAGAAGGGAAGAGAAACGAAAGCTGTACCCCCATGTCCTACCATTCCACTATGGACAAGATCCTGACAGATGGGGCACCCTGGAAATATGTGTTTGGCACACAACTACACACGAATCAGGTAATCCGAGTGTGGTCAGAGTACATTGGTACAAGAGCTGGCGTACAATGCCCCTTTATCATTCCCATAAATCTATTTACATGTCTCTTCAGTGTTGTCACAACTCTTCTTTAGTGAATTAATACCAAACCGAAAGCTGCACTTGAACCAATTTGGTTTCCTGTTGCCGGCAACAACCACAACAACTTTCAATTCTATCATGAGCATCACATGTCTCAAAGCTCTGTACACTGGAGAGGAACAACAATGTTGAGCAGGAGGGAAATGGTAGAAGGGAGCTGGTTTTGAGAAACTTTTTGAAAGCAGAGGAGGGAGGATGAAAGGCAGAAGCGAGTTCCAGAGGACAGCAACATAATAGCTGAGCAAGTGGTTGCCAATCATGGTGCGAAGGGACGAGTAGCCCCATGTTAGAGGAGTGGAAGGAGCTTGCAGGGACAGAAGGCTGGGGGGCGGGGGGGGGGGGAGGACTCACTTAGGTAGGGTGGGCAAAGCCATGTAGGGATTTGAAAACAAAGATGACAAATTTGAAGTCAACCCACTGAGGAAGTTGGGAGAGGATGGGGTGATGGAGTTGGGAGAGGATGGGGTGATGGAGTTGGGAGAGGATGGGGTGATGGAGTTGGGAGAGGATGGGGTGATGGAGCTGGGAGAGGATGGGGTGATGGAGCTGGGAGAGGATGGGGTGATGGAGTTGGGAGAGGATGGGGTGATGGAGTTGGGGGAGGATGGGGTGATGGAGTTGGGAGAGGATGGGGTGATGGAGCTGGGAGAGGATGGGGTGATGGAGTTGGGAGAGGATGGGGTGATGGAGTTGGGGGAGGATGGGGTGATGGAGTTGGGAGAGGATGGGGTGATGGAGTTGGGAGAGGATGGGGTGATGGAGTTGGGGAGGATGGGGTGATGGAGTTGGGGAGGATGGGGTGATGGAGTTGGGAGAGGATGGGGTGATGGAGTTGGGAGAGGATGGGGTGATGGAGTTGGGAGAGGATGGGGTGATGGAGTTGGGAGAGGATGGGGTGATGGAGTTGGGAGAGGATGGGGTGATGGAGCTGGGAGAGGATGGGGTGATGGAGCTGGGAGAGGATGGGGTGATGGAGTTGGGAGAGGATGGGGTGATGGAGCTGGGAGAGGTGCTGGAGTTGGGGGAGGTGCTGGAGTTGGGAGAGGATGGGGGTGATGGAGTTGGGAGAGGATGGGGGTGATGGAGTTGGGAGAGGATGGGGTGATGGAGTTGGGAGAGGATGGGGTGATGGAGTTGGGGGAGGTGCTGGAGTTGGGGGAGGTGCTGGAGTTGGGAGAGGATGGGGGTGATGGAGTTGGGAGAGGATGGGGTGATGGAGTTGGGAGAGGCTGGGAGGTGATGGAGTTGGGAGAGGATGGGGTGATGGAGTTGGGAGAGGATGGGGTGATGGAGTTGGGAGAGGCTGGGAGGTGATGGAGTTGGGGAGGATGGGGTGATGGAGTTGGGAGAGGATGGGGTGATGGAGTTGGGAGAGGATGGGGTGATGGAGTTGGGAGAGGATGGGGTGATGGAGTTGGGGGAGGATGGGGTGATGGAGCTGGGAGAGGATGGGGTGATGGAGTTGGGGGAGGATGGGGTGATGGAGTTGGGAGAGGATGGGGTGATGGAGTTGGGGAGGATGGGGTGATGGAGTTGGGAGAGGATGGGGTGATGGAGTTGGGGGAGGATGGGGTGATGGAGTTGGGGGAGGATGGGGTGATGGAGTTGGGAGAGGATGGGGTGATGGAGTTGGGAGAGGATGGGGTGATGGAGTTGGGAGAGGATGGGGTGATGGAGTTGGGAGAGGATGGGGTGATGGAGTTGGGGGAGGATGGGGTGATGGAGCTGGGAGAGGATGGGGTGATGGAGTTGGGGGAGGATGGGGTGATGGAGTTGGGAGAGGATGGGGTGATGGAGTTGGGAGAGGATGGGGTGATGGAGTTGGGGGAGGATGGGGTGATGGAGTTGGGGGAGGATGGGGTGATGGAGTTGGGGGAGGATGGGGTGATGGAGTTGGGAGAGGATGGGGTGATGGAGTTGGGAGAGGATGGGGTGATGGAGTTGGGGGAGGATGGGGTGATGGAGTTGGGAGAGGATGGGGTGATGGAGTTGGGAGAGGATGGGGTGATGGAGTTGGGAGAGGATGGGGTGATGGAGTTGGGGAGGATGGGTGATGGAGTTGGGAGAGGATGGGGTGATGGAGTTGGGAGAGGATGGGGTGATGGAGTTGGGGGAGGATGGGTGATGGAGCTGGGAGAGGATGGGGTGATGGAGTTGGGAGAGGATGGGGTGATGGAGTTGGGGAGGATGGGGTGATGGAGCTGGGAGAGGATGGGGTGATGGAGTTGGAGAGGATGGGGTGATGGAGTTGGGAGAGGATGGGGTGATGGAGTTGGAGAGGATGGGGTGATGGAGCTGGGAGAGGATGGGGTGATGAGTTGGGAGAGGATGGGGTGATGGAGTTGGGGAGGATGGGTGATGGAGTTGGGAGAGGATGGGTGATGGAGTTGGGAGAGGATGGGGTGATGGAGTTGGGAGAGGTATGGGGTGATGGAGTTGGGAGAGGATGGGGTGATGGAGTTGGGAGAGGATGGGGTGATGGAGTTGGGAGAGGATGGGGTGATGGAGTTGGGGGAGGATGGGGTGATGGAGTTGGGAGAGGATGGGTGATGGAGTTGGGAGAGGAAGGGTGGATGGAGTTGGGAGTGGATGGGTGATGGAGTTGGGAGAGTGATGGGGTGATGGAGTTGGGGAGGATGGGGTGATGGAGTTGGGAGAGGATGGGTGATGAGTGGGAGGATTGGGTGATGAGTGGGGAGGATGGGGTGATGGAGCTGGGAGAGATGGGGTGATGGAGTTGGAGAGGATGGGGTGATGGAGTTGGAGAGGATGGGGTGATGGAGTTGGGGGAGGATGGGTGATGGAGTTGGAGAGGATGGGGTGATGGAGTTGGGAGAGGATGGGGTGATGGAGTTGGGGGAGGATGGGGTGATGGAGTTGGGAGAGGATGGGGTGATGAGTTGGGGAGGATGGGTGATGGAGTTGGGAGAGGATGGGGTGATGGAGTTGGGGGAGGATGGGGTGATGGAGCTGGGAGAGGATGGGGTGGTGGAGTTGGGAGAGGATGGGGTGATGGAGTTGGGAGAGGATGGGGTGATGGAGTTGGGAGAGGATGGGGTGATGGAGTTGGGAGAGGATGGGGTGATGGAGTTGGGAGAGGATGGGGTGATGGAGTTGGGAGAGGATGGGTGATGGAGTTGGAGAGGATGGAGTGATGGAGTTGGGAGAGGATGGGGTGATGGAGTTGGAGAGGATGGGGTGATGGAGTTGGGGGAGGATGGGGTGATGGAGCTGGGAGAGGATGGGGTGATGGAGTTGGAGAGGATGGGGTGATGGAGTTGGGGGAGGATGGGGTGATGGAGTTGGGGGAGGATGGGGTGATTGGAGTTGGGGAGGATGGGTGATGGAGTTGGGAGAGGATGGGGTGATGGAGTTGGAGAGGATGGGGTGATGGAGTTGGGAGAGGATGGGGTGATGGAGTTGGGAGAGGATGGGGTGATGGAGTTGGGGGAGGATGGGGTGATGGAGTTGGGAGAGGATGGGTGATGGAGTTGGGAGAGGATGGGGTGATGGAGTTGGGAGAGGATGGGGTGATGGAGTTGGGAGAGATGGGGTGATGGAGTTGGGGGAGGATGGGTGATGGAGTTGGGAGAGGATGGGGTGATGGAGTTGGGGGAGGATGGGGTGATGGAGTTGGGAGAGGATGGGGTGATGGAGTTGGGGAGGATGGGGTGATGGAGTTGGGAGAGGATGGGGTGATGGAGTTGGGAGAGGATGGGGTGATGGAGTTGGAGAGGATGGGGTGATGGAGTTGGGAGAGGTGCTGGAGTTTGGAGAGGATGGAGAGAGTGTAATGTTTGGCTCAATGGAGAAGGCAGCAAGGTAGAGCTGGTTGGTATCAATGTACATGTGGAAGCTGACCCATGCTTCTGGGTGATTTTGGTGATGTTAGTGATAAAAAATAAAGATGGAACTAAGGATGCACCTTGAGATACACCAGCGGTGACCATGCACAAGCAATTGAAGGTGATATAATGTCTGCATTGAGACAGACTTGGGCAGAAATCAGGGGTGAGCAGTGGAACAAGTGTCTAAGGCAGTGGAGATGTAGAGGAGGATGAGAGCCATGGGCACAGTTGGACAGGACGCCATTTGTAATTTTGATCAATGCTGTCTCAGTACCACGTATGGGGCAAAAGCTGGATTGGAGAGTCTCAAACAGGAAGTGGTGGGAGAGATGGGAGTGTAATCCTGAAGCAGTGCTACATTCCAGGACCCACCACTCACACCAGTGGTATTCATGTGACCACCAATATTCACTCTGGTGTTACACCACTCAAATACTCTCCAAACACTACCCAACTTTGAAAGAACAAGATCTTCTGGGTACTTCTGATCAACAGTTCAGATCACCCATCAATCATTATTTGCCAAAATCCGAATGACAACACTGCCGTCACAAACATAAGGTTGGATATTTTTAAGTCCAGCGACTACATTGAGAATGCCTTTATCTATGTGTCTATTAACACATCAATACCTCTTTCCAGTCTGACGAGTTCCTCAGAACTCACGTAGATAAGAAACGAGGAGAACGTGATTTACATGTCCAGGGAACACCCAGTGTTAATCTGGAAACATCATGATATCCCTGTGATGCAATTCATTGGCATCAATCAAACAAGGGACATTTTTAGCACTGCAAGTCCTTTGGAGGCTTGAGAATACATGATGATCAATACTGTATAATAATAGCGACATGGTATAATATTTCCCTTCAAAGGAAGACTCGCGTTGCCGCAGTTTCAGTCAGTTGATACAGTGACACTGCGATTTACATTAGTGAGTGCATTACATCCACTTTTTAACGTGTTTTTTTTTTCGGGAATGTACTGCACTCCTGCCATGCTTTGAGGTCGTGTGTGAGTCTAGACACTGAATGTCCAGCAAGCTGCTCGATCACGGACAGCTTCAGGAGGTGAGCCCAGTCCTCATCCTGTCTTCATTCAATAATCTGAAGCCCTGGCTGAATGTCCCTCGTCCCTCCTACAGGAACATTGAGGCCAGGTGTCATGCTTCTTGCACCTACCCTGATTGAGATCGGCAAAGTCAGTGCAGATGAGGGTCAACATCTGGGGTCTTCCTGCTCTGCACTGCCCAGTGCCACCTCGCTCCATAGAGCTCAGTGCCTTCTTTCTCAGTATGGCTCAGTGCCACTCTGTTCAGTGTGGTTCACTGCCACTCTGTTCAGTGTGGTTCAGTATGGTTCAGTGCAGCTCTGTTCAGTGTGGTTCAATATGGTTCAGTGTGATTCACTATGGTTCAGTGCAGCTCTGTTCAGTGTGGTTCAATATGGTTCAGTGTGATTCACTATGGTTCAGTGTCACTCTGTTCAGTGTGGTTCAGTATGGTTCAGTGTGATTCACTATGGTTCAGTGTCACTCTGTTCAGTGTGATTCACTATGGTTCAGTGTCACTCTGTTCAGTGTGGTTCAGTATGGTTCAGTGTCACTCTGTTCAGTGTGGTTCAGTATGGTTCAGTGTGATTCACTATGGTTCAGTGTCACTCTGTTCAGTGTGGTTCAGTATGGTTCAGTGCAGCTCTGCAGCTCTGTTCAGTGTGGTTCAGTATGGTTCAGTGTGATTCACTATGGTTCAGTGTCACTCTGTTCAGTGTGGTTCAGTATGGTTCAGTGTGATTCACTATGGTTCAGTGTCACTCTGTTCAGTGTGGTTCACTATGGTTCAGTGTGATTCACTATGGTTCAGTGTCACTCTGTTCAGTGTGGTTCAGTATGGTTCCGTGTCACTCTGTTCAGCGTGGTTCAGTATGGTTCAGTGCAGCTCTGTTCAGTGTGGTTCAGTATGGTTCAGTGTGATTCACTATGGTTCAGTGTCACTCTGTTCAGTGTGGTTCAGTATGGTTCCGTGTCACTCTGTTCAGTGTGGTTCAGTATGGTTCAGTGCAGCTCTGTTCAGTGTGATTCACTATGGTTCAGTGTCACTCTGTTCAGTGTGGTTCAGTATGGTTCAGTGTGATTCACTATGGTTCAGTGTCACTCTGTTCGGTGTGGTTCAGTATGGTTCAGTGTGGTTCAGTATGGTTCAGTGTCACTCTGTTCAGTGTGGTTCACTATGGTTCAGTGTGATTCACTATGGTTCAGTGTCACTCTGTTCAGTGTGGTTCAGTATGGTTCAATGTGATTCACTATGGTTCAGTGTCACTCTGTTCAGTGTGGTTCAGTGTGGTTCAGTATGATTCACTATGGTTCAGTGTCACTCTGTTCAGTGTGGTTCAGTATGGTTCAGTGTGATTCACTATGGTTCAGTGTCACTCTGTTCAGTGTGGTTCAGTATGGTTCAGTGTGATTCACTATGGTTCAGTGTCACTCTGTTCAGTGTGGTTCAGTATGGTTCAGTGTGATTCACTATGGTTCAGTGTCACTCTGTTCAGTGTGGTTCACTATGGTTCAGTGTCACTCTGTTCAGTGTGGTTCACTATGGTTCAGTGTCACTCTGTTCAGTGTGGTTCACTATGGTTCAGTGCAGCTCTGTTCTACACGGTTCAGCAAGATTCACTATGGTAACAGTCACCTTCTATGAACCAGTGGTTCAGTCTGTGCAGCTGTGTGCAGTCCGCCAGAATGAACATGGCTGGTTAACCTTCACAGAACTGTGCTGGTTGAATGATTTTTTTTTGGACCTCTTCCCCCATGCTCTTTAAAATATAAATCAGTTGCTCTTATTATTTTTGATCTCTCGGCCCCAGGGACCAGCGTCTCGCCTCCCCCACCCCCCGAGGAGGGAGCAGGGAGGAGGGCAGCTCCATCTAGCCAGCTGCTGGAGAGCAGACTAGGGGTTCCTTTCTCGGCCATGGGGATTAAGCAAATGGCCTGTCCCCCTCCCCCAAGCGCGGCCGCCGAGATCAGTCTTAGCCTGTGGGGTCGAGCAAGCGTTCGACCAATACTGCTCTGCAGTGCTCCTTCATTACACTTACATAGCATAGAAAACCTTTTTATCAATTATAAACATGTCGTAACGGTGGCTTCCGCCCTGAGCCGGGTGTCGGCCACGCCAACAGAAAACACTGGACATAGCAGGTCCGTCAGCATCTGATGGAAAGAAGGCCTGCTACAGGTTTGGGTGGAGGTTCTTCATTCAGCTCTGATCCAGGGGCTGAAAGGTTCACCTGTCTCTCCCGCAGGTGTCTGAGCCGAGGGGCATCGCCAGTGGTTAGTTCACATTGCTGCAGTTTCCCCATTCATTTCTAATGTCTAATTTAAACTGAAGGTTATGCTAGTTATTGTGTACTGGTAATCGACAAAACTGACAATGATTTGCTAGTTATTGTGTACTGGTAATCAACGAAACTGACAGTGATTTGCTAGTTATTGTGTACTGGTAATCGACGAAACTGACAATGATTTGCTAGTTATTGTGTACTGGTAATCGACGAAACTGACAATGATTTGCTAGTTATTGTTTACTGGTAACCGATGAAACTGACAATGATTTGCTAGTTATTGTTTACTAGTAATCGACAAAACGGACAATGATTTGCTAGTTATTGTGTACTGGTAATCGACGAGGACTATTACACATTATTTTCCTCGGTTCATTATGAGCAAGGATGAAACT
This sequence comes from Somniosus microcephalus, assembly GCF_052327205.1. Lineage (NCBI taxonomy): Eukaryota > Metazoa > Chordata > Chondrichthyes > Squaliformes > Somniosidae > Somniosus > Somniosus microcephalus. The sequence goes on from NC_141009.1 coordinate 13,858,731, forward strand.
CTGCTCAGTGCTTGTGCAATTGCCAAGACAAGTTAATTACGGTACATTTGTTATTGACAGTTCAGGAGGAAGTTTCCAGAACTGCGCTTAGGGATATTTTCACTGAGGGAATCCCCTGAGCAGAGGTTAGGGATTCCCCTGACCCAGGAAAAAACACAAGTGAAGATTCCCCTTACTTGGTTAATGGGGCAAGAAAGTGCCAGGTTTAATCTGGGCTGCGATAGTTAATCTCAGCTGGAGAAATGGAAGGGGTGCTACAGCTGGCCTCAGCAACTCTGAGCTGGGAGGAGAGAAAGTCAGCCAGGGATCCCTGCTGGAAAGCAGACACTTGGATCAGCTGTGATTCCTCCCCGCCCCCACCACCGGTGTCAGCCGTGTCTCAGTGGGTAGCACCCTCCCCTCTGAGTCAGAAGGTTGTGGGTTCAAGTCCCACTCCAGAGACTTGAGCACAAAAATCTAGGCTGACACTCCCAGTGCAGTGCTGAGGGAGTGCGGCACTGTCGGAGGTGCCGTCTTTCAGATGAGACGTTAAACCGAGGCCCCGTCTGCTCTCTCAGGTGGACGTAAAAGATCCCGCGGCTACTATTTGAAGACAGAGCAGGGGAGTTATCCCCAGTGTCCTGCCCAATATTTATCACTAAATCAACACCTAAAATCTAGTAATTCCTTAGCTGTAAAGCACTTTGGGATATCCTGAGGTTGCGAAAGCTGCTCTATAAATGTAAGTTCTTTCTTTCTTTCACGGTTGAACAGCCTAGATTTACACAAAGGCTATGGGCTGCCAGCACCTGTGGAACCAGGACCTCAATGCAAATCAACACCCTCGCAAATATTTAAAAGCCAAAATTTGAATTTTCCTTTTGAAATCCTTCTAAGATTTATTGGTACGCAGAGTTTAGACCAATGCAGCACTTTTAAACGTTTCATTTGATATTGCGGTGAAGGTCACCATTCAGTCACTGACATTTGTTAATAATCGCTAGAGAAATGGGTTTTGGCATTTCAGTCCAGACCAGTCACAGCGATCATAAAACTGCTAATTTGACAGCCTCGGTCTTCAGAGAGCTGGCCTGAGTGCAAGGAAATGAAATGTGTCTTCCCCTTCCCCTCCGTACTTCATTCTTAAAAGGGGAAAGGTTAGCGCTAAAAAAAAATCACTAAGCCAGTGATCGCAGATACCGGGCACAATTATACACAGGTGGGGGAGCATGTTATACACAGGACAGCACACAGGTGGGAATGTGTTATACACAGGACAACACACAGGTGGGAAGCGTGTTATACACAGGACAGCACACAGGTGGGAATGTGTTATACACAGGACAACACACAGGTGGGAATGTGTTATACACAGGACAACACACAGGTGGGAAGCGTGTTATAAACAGGACAGCACACAGGTGGAAGCGTGTTATAAACACGACAGCACACAGGTGGAAGCGTGTTATACACAGGACAACACACAGGTGAGAGCGTGCTATACGCAGTACAATATGAAAGGTACAAGTGTATTGCAAACATAATGGGGACTTATATCCCATCACTTTGGGCTGGATTCAATCCAGGACAAGAAACAGTGCACTCAACCACAGTGCTATCCAGTCCTCATGGAAGCACGGTTAAATATTTTCTATCAATCCTCATGTCGAGCCAGCTCTGACAGATCTGGAAAATGGCGGGAGGGATCTGAGTGGAGCAGTGCAAGTGGAAGACTGGAATGTCTCATTTTTAATTTTTTGTTCTTGGGATTATGGGCGTCGCTGGCAAGGCCGGCATTTATTGCCCATCCCTAGTGCTTTTGAGAAGGTGCTGGTGAGCCTTCCTGAACCACCGATAGCAGTTTGACAACAGAATGGCCTCTTTCCTTGGTTAAGAGTCAACCACATTGGTGTGGGACTGGAGTCACATATGAGCCAGACCGGGTATGGACAGCAGGTTTCCTTCCCTAAAAGCGCATTAGTGAACGGTAACGTAATAAAACTCACTACACACTTGGTTTGAGTATAAAGCAAGGCTTTAATCAACTTGTTTCAGAACATGGAGGTCTAGTTGTACTTCACTAGTTCCTTGTCTTACAAAATGTCCCTGGGCAAGCTGAGCCCACGCCCGAGTATTTATACTCCTTGGACGGCGCCACCAGCTGACTGTCCAGCGTTATTTCACGAGTAGTTTCTTGATGATGATGAGATTTATAACAAACAGTTTGTATTTTTTCTTTAAAACGACAATCCAACAGCTTCATGTTCACTTTTACTGATACCAGATTTTTGAAAACTGAATTCAAATCCTCATGGCAGGATTTGAACTCATGATGTCCTAGGATGTTTAAACCTAGGCCTCTGGATTACTAGCCCAGTAACTATAACCGCTACACTACCGTACCCTTAGTGAATGAAATGATGTAACGTTACCACTCGTAGTAACATTACACCCTTTTAATTTGCCGCTTGATACCCAACCTCTCTGAAATGATATTGTCAGATCACATTCTAATTACCGGAATTAGTCATCAGTTTAAAGATTAGCTATGAGGAAAGATTGGATAGGCTGGGTTCTTTTCCTTGGAACAGAGGAGGCTGAGTGAGGAGAGATTTAATTGAGGTGTATAAAATTAGGAGGGGTCTAGATAGAGTGGATAGGAAGGACCTATTTCCCTTAGCAGAGAGGTCAATAACCAGGGGGCATAGATTTAAACTAATTGGTAGAAGGATTAGAGGAGAGTTGAGGAGAAATTTTTTCACCCAGAGGGTGGTGGGGGTCTGGAACTCACTGCCTGAAAGGGTGGTAGAGGCAGAAACCCTCTTCGTATTTAAAAAGTGCTTGGATATGCACTTGAAGTGCCATAACCTACAGGGCTATGGACCAAGAGCTGGAAAAGTGGGATCAGGCTGGGTAGCTCCTTTTCGGCCGGCGCGGACAGGATGAGCCGAATGGCCTCCTTCTGTGCCGTAAATTTCTTAAATTTCTATGATTCCTGGGGTCAGGCGCCTCTGGATCGGCGCTCTGGTCAGTCCAAAGTAACCCCTCCCCATCGGACCAATGGAGCCACTCTGTGGTGTCTCCCCGATAGTGACGTGATGGGGAGACCTTGCAGGGAGGTGATGCAGTATGGCAGGTGTCTGGTTAGATGAGAAAGGTTTTTGGGGAAGAACTTCGATCGAGGTAAACGTCCCCATTGCCTGGCGCCCTACCCCCTGCTAAAACAAGTTTCCTTGACCGACTGGATGGGCAGGATACCCGTTATCGGGTCTCTGCCGGGGCCAAGGTCACCGGGGCAAGTGCCAGCCTGTGTCTCTCTATATACAGAAACACGTGGTTGCTTGTCCCTCTCCCAAAATACCAGAGTGACGCTGGAACCTCGGATTGACACCTGCAATTCCCCAATCATTTAACAATTTTTATTTTTCCCGAACAACTTTACAGCTAACAAAAAAAAACTCCTAATGACCTTTGACCTGGACAGAAGCATTTTACATATAATGAGGCCAAGGCTTATAAATCGACTAATGAGGCAAATTATCTCTGGAATTTAATAAATGAAACTATTTCCCTTCAACCCCTCTCCTTTAGTCTCTCTCCAAAGCACAAGGATTCCTGCAGGGCACTTTTTCATTATTAAGGCTGGAATCATTTGTGTTTCAGCCAATGCTGGGATGATGAGGATGTTCTTGGACATGGTATTGATTTCCCTTTGAAGTGGCTGAGACGCTGGAGCAATCACAGGCTGCACATTTCAATCTATACCTACTAATAGCCATTAGAATAGTGCCCGTCCTTCCACAGCTCCCCTGTGCAACTTGAAATCAGATTTACCCATTGCCAGCATGCACTAATAAACTAACATTTCCCCTTAAAGTTTCTGCAGATAAAATGGCAGGAAGTGCAGTCAACAGTCTCCCTCTCACCCTTCAAACTGAGACTTATATAAGAACATAAGAAATAGGAGCAGGAGTAGGCCAATCGGCCCCTCGAGCCTGCTCCGCCATTCAATAAGATGATGGCTGATCTGATCCTAACCTCAAATCTACTTCCACTCTCCATCCCACCCGAACCCATGTGATCTCCCGGGAGAGGCGAAAAACCAGATAAAAACCCAATGGCCAATTTGGGAGAAAAAATCTGGGAAATTCCTCTCCGACCAATCTAGGCGATCGAAACTCGTCCAGGAGATCACTCTGTCCCTGTATTTCCTGCAGTACTTACCTTCTGTAAAAGATGATCTCCACCCCAGCCAGGAACAGGCCCAATTTACTCTTGAAGGACTCCTAGCTGGCAGCCTGTTCCCGAGGTCTCCACTAATCCCTGTGAATAGAACCATCTCCTGAAATCTAACACAGAATTAGAACACAAGAAGTAGGAGCAGGACCAGGCTACACAGCCCCTGGGCCCGCTCCGCCACCCACAGGGCCATGACCGATCCGAACCTAGACTCATGTCCAATTTCCTGCCCGCTCCCCGTAACCCTTAATTCTCTTTACTTCTAGGAAACTATCTATTTCTGTTTTAAATTTATTTAATGATGTAGCTTCCACAGCTTTCTGGGGCAGCAAATTCCACAGACCTACTACCCTCTGAGTGAAGAAGTTTCTCCTCATCTCAGTTTTGAAACAGCAGCCCCTTATTCTAAGATTATGTCCCCTAGTTCTAGTTTCACCCATCATTGGGAACATCCTCACCGCATCCACCCGATCAAGCCCCTTCACAATCTTATATGTTTCAATAAGATCGCCTCTCATTCTTCTGAACTCCAATGAGTAGAGTCCCAATCTACTCAACCTCTCCTCATATGTCCAACCCCTCATCCCCGGGATTAACCGAGTGAACCTTCTTTGTACTGACTCGAGAGCAAGTATGTCTTTTCTTAAGTATGGACACCAAAACTGTATGCAGTATTCCAGGTGCGGTCTCACCAATACCTTGTACAACTGCAGCAATACCTCCCTGTTTTTATATTCTATCCCCCTAGCAATGAAAGCCAACATTCCATTGGCCTTCTTAATCACTTGCTGCACCTGCATACTAACCTTTTGAGTTTCGTGCACCAGGACCCCCAGATCCCTTTGTACTACAGTACTTTCCAGTTTCTTGCCATTAAGATAATAGCTTGCTCTTTGATTTTTCCTGCCAAAGTGCATAACCTCACACTTTCCAGTATTGTATTCCATCTGCCAAATCTCTGTCCACTTACTTAGCCTGTCTATGTCCCTTTGCAGGTTTTTTATGTCCTCCTCACTCACTACTTTCCCTCCCATCTTTGTATCATCTGCAAACTTTGATGTGTTACACTCGGTCCCCTCCTCCAAATCATTAATATAGATTGTAAAGAGTTGGGGTCCCAGCACTGACCCCTGCGGAACACCACTAGTTACTGATTGCCAGTCTGAGAATGAACCACTTATCCCAACTCTCTGCTTTCTGTTAGATAACCAATCCTCCACCCACGCCAGAACATTACCCCCAATCCCGTGATTTTTTATCTTCCTAGGAAGTGATGAGGGATGTGCAGATGGCAGAAATGTTTTTTTTAAATTCGTTTATGGGATGTGGGCGTCGCAGACAATGCCAGCATTTATTGCCCATCCCTAGTTGCCCTTGAGAAAGTTGTGGTGAGCCGCCTTCTTGAACCACCTTCTTGAACCAATTTAGTTCAATTACACTAATGAGATGATACAACAATGGCTTGTATTTATACAGCGCCTTTAAACGTAGTAAAACGTCCCAAGGCGCTTCACAGGAGCGATTATCAACCAAAATTTGACACCGAGCCACATAAGGAGATATTAGGATGGGTGACCAAAAAGTTTGGTCAAAGAGGTAAGTTGTTAAGCAATTGAGCTGAGTTCAGAAAATTGGGTGCAAGCAGCACATCGCCATTACAGTGTCAGCTGTGGCTCAGTGGGCAGCACTCTCAGTCAGAAGGTTGTGGCTTCAGGTCCCACTCCAGAGACTTGAGCACAAATTCCAGGCTGACATGCCCAGTGCAGTGCTGAGGGAGTGCTGCACTGTCAGCGATGCCGTCTTTCAGATGAGACGTTAATCCTCCCCCCCCCACTATTTCAAAGAAGAGCAGTGGAACTATCCCTGGTGTCCTGGCCACTATTTATCCCTCAAATCAACAACACATTATCTGGTCATTATCACATTGCTGCTTCACAAAGTACTTCTTTGGGACGTCCTGAGGTCGTGAAAGCCACTATATAAATGCAAGACTTTCTTTCTATAAACCCACCAATAGCAATTTAGATCTAAGTTGCACCCAGTGATAATCTGGGCTTGAAGTTCACTGTACTTCCCACCGATGGGAGGGAGGAAACACAAACAGTGTGTGGGAGAAGATGCCCAAGAGCGAGAGAACAGAAAACTAAATAGAAATTAAACCAGGGCGATCCTTCCTCCGGGGATGAGTGCGGTAACTTTACAATAAAAATTGCATGTTCTGAAAATATTCTAGCAAATGCCATCATTACAAGCTCTCCCTGTTCTCGGTTTCTTCACCCTATACTTTAGCTTATGCCAGAATTGGAGAAAAATAAAAGATCCGAATACATTTCCTTCCACTACTACTCCCCTGGAAACATAGAATGTGCAGCACAGAAACAGGCCATTCGGCCCAACTGCTCCGTGCCGGTGTTTGTTCTCCACACGAGCATCCTCCCACCCCTCTTCATCGAACCCCATCAGCATATCCTTCTATTCCTTTCTCCCTCATGTCTGGAGCTTGAACAAGAGCAACTCTTCTTGATTTACCCTATCTCTTCTCCTACACTCTTGACCTCAGTGGTGACCTGAACTTTAAGCCTTGACCTTAACACACCGGCTTCTAAATGAACTTAAAGATGAAACGCCCCTCTATACTCTCCAGTATAAGTACAGTACCCGATGGGTAAAGAACAGGCAATGTACTCACATCTGGTACTTTACAGCTTGTGTAGCCTCAGTATCAAACCACGCACAGGACGTGTGGAGCCACGGAGATCAGGAAATGTCAGGAGTGAGATTAAGAGTAAGACAGATTGCATACATCCATTAAACACAAGAAGCTGGGCTTATTGAGATATGTTAAAACAGGCGACATTGTTGAACTAAAAGGAGCGAGAGCTGGGAGGATTAATAAAAAGGCATCAGTTCAGTGACCTATTTGTTATTCTAGTTCATCTTTTAAACTTGAATGGCCGATTGCAAAGTGAGACCATAAATAGATTGTAAAAAAAAAAGTCGTTCAGAGAATTCCCGTCTTGGGGATTTATTGAAAAGCGCCCAACGTATTTTTGTGGCAAGGAAAATCAGATTTTAACTCTTTCTTCTGCTGCTCTCGGTGATGGAGATAGGCCCGACCGTGGAGTGTGCGGGAGGGCTGACTAAAGCAATGGAGAGTAAATTCGGGTGGGGTGGAAAACAGGCGTCCAACCTGATCCAGGCGGCTTCCCACCTGGCGGGTAAGGTTAAAATTACCCCACTCCCCCCCCCCACCACCCCCATCACCTCCGATCAGGAGGCCGGCCATCTGCAATTCAACTTATACGATAACTCTTCAACCTTGTTCATCATATTAGTGTTTGGTTCACTGCCACACCTCTTCCAGGAATGCCCACCTTGAAGAAGTTCTGCTCTTCTCTTCGACGGGATCTCCGTTTGGCTCTTTAACCTTGTTCATCTCCGTTTAGTCCGTAAGGGAGACCCGAGCATCCGGTCGCCTGTCATTTCAATTTACCGTTCAATTCCCACTCAGACCTCACCGTCCGCAGCCTCTTGCATTGTTCCACGGAAGCTCAGTGTAAGCTCGAGGAACAGCACCTCATCTTCCGATTAGGCACTTTACAGCCTTCCGGACTCAATATCGAGCTCAACAATTTCAGATCATAACCTCGGCCCCTATTATATTTTTATATATTTTTTATCCACACTTTTGGTTTGTGCCTTTTCCTTTTTTCTCTCTCCCACACGGCAGCTGTCTCTCACTCTGCCAGCGCATTTCACACTTCATATAGCGCCATCCTTTGTCTCTTTACCTGTCCTATTACCATCTCGTCTCACCTTGAATATCTCTTAATGTCTCTTCACCTCTCAGATCTTCCCTTTTGTTCTTTCATCCCCTCCCCCCTTTCCCAGCCCCCAAACTTGCTTCTTAATCTGTTTCATTTCCTGCTTTTTTCTCAGTTCTGACGAAGGGTTTCGACCTGAAACGTTAACTCCGTTTCTCTCTCCACGGATGTTGCCCTGGCCTGCTGAGTTTTTCCAGCGTTTTCTGTTGTTATTTTGCAATTCAACTTATTCAATCCGTTCAAATGGAGGCCTCGGCAGCTCCCCCAGTGGCTCAGTTAGTTAACGCACCGTCCATTGTTTGAGTACATCAGGTAATGTCGCCAACTCTGGTTGGATGTAATTCTTGGAGGTTTCTGTCACGGGACCTCCAACCGCCCCTCCCCCCCAGGCTCCCGCCATTGGTCACCCGGCATGTCCACCCTCACGGCGCCCTGCCTTCCCACGGCCAATCAGAAAGTGAAAAGACTCATCACCCAATTGGATGATTCTTGACGGTCAGTCATTCCACGCCCCCCCCCATCTCCAATATTTTTATAACTAATAAACAGAAATGTTCAAAGAAACTGAAAAAAACCCCACACCATTTAAAAAAAAAAGACCCCTATGATTTTTCTCCTGGAGGATTGGCAACATTAGGGAGATGCTGGGTGGGGGATGGGCGGCGGGGACGGAGGGTTCCTTACAGTCCCTGGGCTAAGGAGAAGAAAACTTAAGACAACATTCTTGCTCCAGTGAGTGAGTGGCCCCCTGCTGGAGGTTGAGCGAGGACTGGCGGGACGAGGGGCAGGAGGGTGGGGTCAAATATGATGCTCTCATTTAGCCTCTTCCCTCCCAACCATCAACATTTTTTCTTCTAAATATATGGATGGTATGCGAGGCAGATGCAATGTCAGAGAGCTGGGTTGGCCCTGTGCACCCTGTGACAAACGGCACACTTATTTTTGTTACAAGATAAGCCGTGACTCAGAGAAGCAACATCTGAGATGCAGGCGGCTTCCAAGAAAGAGAGAGAGAGAGAGAGACACTCCTCTGGCACACAGCATGCCTGAAGCACTCTGGCTCTGTTTATGGGCCTACAGAGGAACAAACACTTCATTACGTGGCAGCCACACGACCTCGCAACAGACAGCAGGAAAATCCAGGCCCAGAGTGAATGGGGAATGAATCAATTGTCAGGCACGGACAAGCAGGACAAGGAAGGGCCTGGCTGAGGGCCAGGAGCACAGCGTTTTACTCAGTAAGCAGTAGCTAATGGGGACTGCCCGGCTTCTTAGGTCTAGCCTGATGGGACGGAGTTTTCTGCCATTCTTTCCAAGCCTCTGGAGAAAATCTCCCATTTAAAAAAAAACCCCACCTCACAGCAGCGCAGATTATGTCGTGCATCATCAGCAACGAGATAACTGACCAGTTAATCTGGGTTTTTTTTTGAGGGATAAACGTTGGCATGGGGACACTGAGAGAGCTCCCCTGCGCTTCTTCAAATAGTGCCAGGGGATCCTTTACATCCACCTGAACGGGTAAACAGAGCCTCAGTTCGATATCGCATGTGCAAGGCAGCAGCGCTGATAATGTAGCACTCCCCCAGTGTTGGCCTAGATAATGCCCTCAACTGTTAAGAGTGGGGCTTGAACGAGCTCAACTCAACTTAGAGCACTCTGTGTAGCTCAGTACTAAAGAAGGAAAGGTCTTGCATTCCTACAGTGCCTCTCACGACCTCAGGACATCCCAAAGCGTTTTACAGCCAATGAAGTACTATTTTTTGAAGTGTAATGACCGTTGTAATGTAGACGCAGCAGCCAATTTGCGCACGGCATAGTCCCACAAACAGTAATGAGATAAATGACCAGATTTTAGGTGTTGATTTGAGGGCTAAATATTGGCCAGGATATCAGGGAGAACTCCCCTGCTCTTCTTCAAAATCTTTTACATCCACCCGAGAGGGCAGACAGGGCCTCGGTTTAACGTCTCCTCCGAAAGACGGCACCCACAACAGTGCCGCACTCCCTCAGCACTGCACTGGGAATGTCAGCCTTGGTTTTATGCTCAAGTCTCTGGAGTGGGACTTGAACCCACAACCTTCTGACTCAGAGGCGAGGGTGCTGCCCACTGAGCCGCGGCTGACACCTGTGGGCGGGGGGCGGGTGGTGAAGAATCACAGCTGATTCTGACATCCGAGAGCGTGCTTTCCAACAGGACTCTCCAGAGAGAGATCCCTGGCTGAATAATGTAGGAAACCCGGCAGCCAATTTGCGCACAGCAAGGTCCCACAAACAGCAATGAGAAGAATGACCAGATAATCTGTTTTAGCGAAGTTGGTTGTATAGATATAGAAGATATGTGGGTGCAGGGAAGCAGCACTCAGAGACCCACAACCTCAAGTGCTGATATCCCCGGTTTATGTTGGTTGATGCCACAGTTCCTGGGAGAAACATTCCATGAAAAACCAAGTGGGAAGAGCAGCTAGAACTACTGGAAACGCAGGGTCTGCTGATAGTCACGCGGTATGCACTGTCTATAGCTACAGAGTACACAGAACCTCTCCATAGGCACCTACTCCATTGTGCATGTGGTGACTAAAGTAGATAATGTCTCGGTGAATAGGCTCTATAGTTCCTCAGTGCTCAAGGAGGGACCTGCGGCTATATTGCCCATTAAAGCAAGCTTGGTGTGCCAGGAGGGTATACGGGGGAATTTGGGCGTGGAGATCAGCGCACCTGGCAAGATCCATCAACAGCTGGTGGGCACACTAACCTCCCAAATTCCTCACCTGCATGCCCAGCTTCGCGCTGGGAGCCCCAATCCATAAAAGGCACCCTCACGTCCCTCAGTTGTCAAGCGCACTCCTATGACATGCCCTTTTTATAGCACAGAAACACTTCACGAGGCAATGCAGCCTGTGGGTCCCATTGCCGCGGGATATCCCCCTCCTCATACTCCACAGCACCAGAGCTATACAGGTGCCGGTTGTGGCTCAGTGGGTAGCACTCTGGCCTCCAAGTCAGAAGGCTGTCAGTTCATAGTCCCACTCCAGGAAACTTGAGCACAAAGTCCAGGCTGACTGAGGGAGTGCTGCACCGTCAAAGGTGCTGTCTTTCAGATAGGCAATCTCTCTCCCTCTCTCTTCCAGCTTTCAGCTCTCCCTGCAATGTGTAACCTTGCTTGCTTCTCCCTATGCTACAATAGCCAACGCTCCTCCAAAATGTCATCTCTTGTACGTCCCAAGCTCCATGCGTATTGTCCAGTACACACATCCTCTTCATTCTTTCCCAAGACATCTAAACGTCTTATCTCCTTCCCTTTCTCCAAAAATCTACAGGCTTTGAAAACCGAAGCTTGACGGCACTTTCCTGATTTCCCTTTGCTACTTTTTTTTTAACCTTAGCGTTCTCTTGCACTATGGGTTTTCTATATAAAAACAATACACAAAGCCTGCATTAAATGGAATTCCCCAAACAGGCCCAATAGTAAATTGCTTTCTGTGCTTGCTGTGCCAGTTATAATCGGCAACAGTGATTTAACTGGGAATTAATACTAATTGCCAGGAAATTCCAGAGCGGGGTTTCCAGCACCCGGGTCATGTTTTCCTGGAAATTTACTTTTCTCTATTCCGGAGGCAGAAGAAAGGGACAAACTCCAGGTTAACGAAAGGGAAAGCTGACCACATGCTGGTCCCTTGCCCAAGTCTGGACTGGAGTAGAATCAAAGAACAATACAACACAGAAGGAGGCCATCGTGCTATACGTTCCCCTGCTCTTTCCCCCAGGCCCGGCAAATGTGTCCTTTTTAAGTATTTATCCAATTCAGTTATTACTGAATCTGCTTCCACCGCCCTTTCAGGCAGCGTATTCCAGATCACAACAACTCGCTGCAAAAAAAATATTCTCCTCATCTCCTCCCTGGCTTTTTTGCCAATTATCTTAAATCTGTGTCCTCCTGCCAGTTTCTCCCTATCTATGCTATTCGATGACAGAGGATGGGACGACTGGTGGCAGCACGGTGGCATAGTGGTTAGCACTGTTGCCTCACAGCGCCAGAGACCCGGGTTCGAATCCGGCCTCGGGCGACTGTCTGTGTGGAGTTTGCACATTCTCCCCGTGTTTGCGCGGGTTTATCTCCGGGTGCTCCGGTTTCCTCCCACAGTCCAAAGATGTGCGGGTTAGGTTGATTGGCTATGATAAATTGACCCTTAGTGTTAGGGGGATTAAATACATGGGGTTACAGGGATAGGGTGGGATATGTGTTGGTGTAGGGGTTATGGGGATCGGGTGGGATATGTGTCGGTGCAGGCTCGATGGGCCGAAATGGCCTCTATCTGCACTGTGGGGTTTCTGTGTGTGACCTTGGATCTGGACTGGAGGTGACGGAGGTTGAACAGTTTCCCGTTTGTTCTGTAGATTAGCTCTATTCCAGCGAGGAGCTTACTGAGGGTGAGATGGAGCATTGCAGCAAGGAAGATCAAGAAGAGCGTTGGTGCGGTGACACAGCCTTGCTTGACCCCGGTCCGTACGTGAATTGGGTCTGTGGTGGATCCATTGGTCAGGATCACGGCTTGCATGTCGTCGTGAAGCATGCGGAGGGTGGTGACAAACTTTTGAGGGCAGCCGAATTTGAGGAGGATACTCCGAGTCTCTTTTCCGGGAGCAAGTGGAAGCCAACCCAAGCACCCCACCCACCGTCTGCCCCACCTGTGACAGAGACTGTAGGTCCCGCATTGGACTCATCACTCACCTGAGAACTCATTTTTAGTGTGGAAGCAAGTCATCCTCGGTTCCGAGGGACTGCCTGAGAGAAAGAGAGAAATCTATGCAATCAAAACCACTAATAATTTTGAACACCTCTATTATATCTCCCCTTAACCTTCTTTGCTTTAAGGAGAACAGCCCCAGCTTCAATCAACAATCTTGACGATTATCAGTGCGGACAATGTAGTTTGGCCTCAGAGCTGATTTAGGTACGATGAAGGAATATAGCTTCATTCATAAAACACGTTATATGTACACATGCTGGTCCTTGCCCAAGTCTGGACTGGACACAGAAGGAGGCCATTCTGTCCATTGTGCTATACACTCCCCTGCTCCTTCACAGAAATATATACACATCCAATATCTTTATCTTTATGAATGATATATATGAAGCACTCCCTCAGTATTGCACTGGGAGCGTCAGCCTAGATTTTTGTGCTCAAGTCTCTAGAGTGGGGGACTTGAACCCACGACTTATCTGACCGAGAGGTGAGGGTGCTGCCCACTGAGCCACTGGCTGACACTTGACTAACAGAGCGCAGACAAGCCCGAGGTAAAGCACAACAGCTCCATACCTACCTCAGTGCACCATCTTGCTGGCTTTTTTCTTTTCCTGTTGAAATGCTCCGCTTGTTTGGGCCGCTGCCATAGGAACATCCTTTCTCAACCAAGTCAGGTGGAATTTACATTTACCAGCGTAACAACACGAGGAACAAAGGAATGAGCTGAGTGGATAAGTAGATTTCACTGTCACAAATAGCACAGTCTCTTAGGCTGTGTAATCCCTCTCCCAAAGATCTGCTTAACAATTTCACATCAATTTCATAACTTCCGAATTATGAAGCTACTAACCGGAGTCCCCGACGCACAACTTAGTTAGCATTTTCCTAAAAGCAATATTTATTCTCTCTCTTCTATTTCTCGCCCTCCTTCTCCAAAGAGCTTTGGGCGATTGCTGGGTACATGGGAGTCAGCTGGCTGGGCTTCAGTGTCTCGCCCTGATGCCCATTCTTCAAGTCTAGTCAAGCAAGCTATTTGGCCATGGCATGGGGGTTGGAGCCAAGTCCTGACCTCCACCTACAGGCACATGGGAAAGAATACTTTCACTACCAGCAGCCGAGAGCAACACCATGATACTCCCCGCCTGTTCCTCCTAATGTTTGTTTCAGTAAACAGATGTGCATCCCTCCACATCCCCCCACCCCCCATCTTATTTTCTTCTGTCCTCTCTTGAAGGCAGTGTGTCCGGTTGATGTATAATTTTGACTTCCCTGTTAGGCATCCCTCAGCATTTCATGACAACATTAAAAGAAAAAGAAAGATTTAGAAAACATGTTTTCTAATGACCAGGTTGACGTAAGGAAACTACTAGGCACTTGGTCTAAGCGTTAAACAAAGCTTTAATCAACTGTTTTACAACATGGAGGTCTAGTTGTGTCCTTCACTAGTTCCTGTTAAGAACGTCCTGCGCAAGCTGGGCCCGTGCCCGAGTATTTATACTCTCCCTGGACAGCGCCACCCGTAGGCCGCTCAGTATTATTTCATAAGTCTTTCTTTCATGAATGACTGATTCATGTCACAGGTAATCTGTTTTTGTTATGTTGGTTGAGGGAGAAATATTGGCCAGGGACACTGGGGGTATCTCCGCTGCTCTTCTTCGAAATAGTGGCCATGGGATCTTTTACGTCCACCTGAGAGAGCAGACGGGGCCTCAGTTTAACGTCTCATCCGAAAGACGGCACCCCGATACAGCCAGGTTACTCTAGTTTAGCGGCACTATCCTCCCAGTTACCAGTCAAATGACTCTCTCTATGAACCACAGATGGTGCGATGAATGGGCAATGCCTGCTGGCTCTGCAGGAGTCCATGCTCAAAGTGTTCTACTTTGATAAGGGCAAGTTTGAGACAGATGCCAGGAAGTATTTTACAGAGAGAGAGTAATCAGCAGCTGACATTCATTGCCAGGGAGAGTATTTGGGGACCAGAACACTGACCTCATTTAAGGAACGGCTCGGTGCTGTAGTGGGATGATGGTATAGGGTTGGTATTCTGGAAGAATGTGATCAAATTGGTCGACAGGCCTTCTGCATCCAAACATCTTGCATGATCTCAGCCTGGTGAGTTGATGGGAAATGCTCAAGAGTCTTGCTGCTTTGTGTGCTTGTAACCTGTCCAAGTGGTGATGTGATTCACTGGTTCCCAGCACCATATCAGAGTCACAGAATGAGCACTGTTGCTCTCCAAATCACCCAACACTTCACAGTCAAATCCTGTCAGAGGTCATTGGCAATAAAGTCAGGGTTCATGCACGTGGGGTACGGTAACATAGTGGTTCCGTTACTGGACCAGTAATCCAGAGGCCTGGACTAATGATCCGGAGACATGAGTTTAAATCCCACCATGGCAGCTGGGGATTTAAATTCAGTTAATGAAATAAGTCTGGAATGAAAAGCTCATATCAGTAATGATGACCCTAAAACTACTGAATTGTTGTAAAAGCCCATCTGGTTCATTAGTGTGCTTTAAATCTGCTGTCCTTACCTGGTCTGGCCTATAAGTGACTCCAGACCCACAGCAATGTGGTTAACTCTTAACTAGCCACTCAGTTGTACCAAACTGTTACAAAGAACCTTCACCTCACGGACTGCAGCGGTTCAAGAAGGCTCACCACCACCTTCTCAAGGGCAATTAGGGATGGGCAATAAATGCTGGCTTTGCCAGCGATGTCCGCATCCTGAATGAAAAGAAACAAGAGAACTTTTCCTCTTTAGGCTCCCAGTATTAACACTGCAGATTAGATGTAATCCAGGACATGGGGATGGCTTGACACGATCAATGGATGTCCCAGAGAGAAAAAAGGGGGTCATTTTGACTTTGGGTGCTAGTGTCAAAAGGGCGAAATCGATGTAGCTGCCCGTTATACAGTCTATTCCGCTTTTCATTGATCGGAAGGGAGGTATAGCAGGACGGCTGAGACGACATCGCCCGTTTTACAATATCGTCCAAAAGTCAAAATCACCCCTAAAGTGTTTTGTCCCCCTGCACTGACATCTCATACTGAAATTTAGCTCAGGATTCATGACAAAGAATTCCGGAACCCTGAGCTCGCTTGCACTGGTCTTATTTCTGTGCTGTTCTATGTAGTTTGTGCGGTGAACCCCACTTACTAAATGCCCCCCCAACTCACTTTACGTAGGAACCTAGGAACAGGAGGAGGCCAATCAGCCCCTCGAGCCTGCTCCGCCATTCAATGAGATCAGGGCTGATCTGCGACCTAACTCCATATACCCGTCTTTGCCCCTTAATACCTTTGGTTAGCAGAAAGCTATCAATCTCCGATTTAAAATTAACAATTGACCTAGCGTCAATTGCCGTTTGCGGAAGAGAGTTTCAAACTTCTACCACCCTTTGTGTGTAGAAGTGTTTCCTAACTTCACTCCTGAAAGGTCTGGCTCTAATTTGTAGACTATGACCCCTAGCCCTAGATTCCCCAAACAATGGAAACAGTTTCTCTTTATCTACCCTATCTGTTCCCCCTAATATCCTGAAAACTTCGATCAGATCACCCCTTAAACTTCTAAATTCCAGGGACTACAACCCTAGTTTGTGTAATGTAGCAGCTTACTTTGGTTACACCTGTCCAAGTGATCCTCGATGAAAGGACAGCGTAGCACCCAGGTCCTCTCAGGGTTATTTAGATGCTACAATACAGTGGAAGAGGCCTCTGGTAGGCTTCTTTGCTTTCTCAGTAGGTAAAAGCATAATCCAGGTTTATGATAGGCTTGATAGTGCAACGAGACCTGGGTGTCCTTGTGCACCAGTCGCTGAAGGTAAGCGTGCAAGTGCAGCAGGCGGTTAAGAAGGCAAATGGTATGCTGGCCTTCGTAGCGAGAGGATTCGAGTACAGGAGCAAGGATGTCTTGCTGCAGTTGTACAAGGCCTTGGTGAGACCAAACCTTGAGTATTGTGTGCAGTTTTGGTTGCCTTATCTGAGGAAGGATGTTCTTGCCATGGAGGGAGTGCAGCGAAGATTCGCCAGACTGATACCTGGGATGGCAGGAATGACGTATGAAGAGAGATTGGGTCGATTAGGCTTATATTTGCTAGGGTTTAGAAGAATGAGAGAGGATCTCATTGAAATTTATAAAATTCTAACAGGACTAGACAGACTAGATGCAGGAAGGATGTTCCCGATGGTGGAGGAGTCCAGGACCAGGGGTCACAGTCTAAGGATAAGGGGTAGGCCATTTAGGACAGAGATGAGGAGGAACTTCTTCACCCAGAGAGTGGTGAACCTGTGGAATTCTCTACCACAGAAGACAGTTGAGGCCAATTCATTAAATATATTCAAGAAGGATATATTTCTTAAGGCTAAGGGGATCAAGGGATATGGGGAGAAAGCAGCGACAGGGTACTGAGTTTGGATGATCAGCCATGATCGCATTGAATGGCGGAGCAGGCTCGAGGGGCCTACTCCTGCTCCTATTTTCTATGTTTCTATGTTTGATGCTGCAATCTGGCACTCCCCAGCGGGGAAAGGCTCTTGTAGCCTTTCCACCATCTACAAGGCACAGGAAGGAGTGTGATGGAATACTCTCCACTTGCCTGGATGAGTGCAGCTCCAACAACACTCAAGAAGCTCAACACCATCCAGGACAAAGCAGCCCGCTTGATTGGCACCCCATCTACCACCTTAAACATTCACTCCCTCCACCACTGGCGCACCGTGGCTGCAGTGTGTACCATCTACAAGATGCAGCAACTCCCAAACCCACGCCCTCTTCCACCTAGAAGGACAAGGGCAGCAAGCACATGGAACACCACCACCTCCAAGTTCCTCTCCAAGTCACACACCATCCTGACTGAGAAGTAGACCGGCCGTTCCTTCATCGTCGCTGGGTCAAAATCCTGGAACTCCCTCCCTAACAGCACTGTGGGAGCACCTTCACCACGCGGACTGCAGCGGTTCAAGAAGGCGGCTCACCACCACCTTCTCAAGGGCAATTAGGGATGGGCAATAAATGCTGGCCTTGCCAGCGATGCCCACATCCTATAAAAAAATGGGGAAAAAAGGTAGCCCATCAGAGCAAATCACAGGCATGAAGCCAGTGAGTTCCCAAGATAAGCTTGCTGCAAGCACTGCCCACCTCTGCGAGCACTGGATCACAAACTGATCCCTACCGCGCTGCGTAGACCAGGGAGGTCACTGGCTTGATTCCTTGCCTGTGCCGAGATACTGATCACAGCTGGGTTGGCAGTAAGATCCCGTGTCAGACGTGGCTCAGTGGGCAGCACTCTCCCCTCTGAGTCAGAAGGTTGTGGCATCGAGTCCCACTCCAGAGACTTGAGCATAAAAAATCTAGGCTGACGCTCCCAGTGTAGTGCTGAGGGAGTGCTGCACTGTCGGAGGTGCCATTTTTAGGATGTGATGTTAAACCGAGGCCCCGTCTGCCCTCTCTGGAAGACGCACCTAATTTGAAGAAGAGCAGGGGAGTTCTCCCTGGTATCCTGGCCAACATTCATCCCTCAACCAGCATCACTAAAGCATTATCCGGTCATTATCACATTGCTGTTTGTGGAAGCTTGCAGATAGGCTGCCGCGTTTCCTACATTACAACAGTGACCACACTTCAAAAGCACTTAATTAGCTGTAAAGTGCTTTGGGACGTCCTGAGCTCGTGTAAGGCGCTGTATAAATGCAAGTCTTTCTTTTTATAATTGACCTCAGTGTCATTGGGCTGGGGGTTGTGGGGGGGGGAGGAGGGGTAGGAAATCAGCGGATGTGGCTGTTAATTGTGGACAGGTTCCTGTTGGGAGGCCCCCCACGGTTGAATGCCCTGCCGACACTCAATGCAGAGACTCGCGCATGAAGAATAAGCACTTGGACGGGGTACCAGAGGTGGGGGCGGATTGTACAGGAGTCAGCAAACTTCGAAGACCAAAGGGAGAAAGCTGGAGAGAGAGAGAGAGAGAGAGAGAGAGAGTGGGGGGTGGCATAAGACAACTATTATTCTGCTCGGTGTTTTTCAAGTGGGCTGAAGCAGGAGGCACGCCCCTGCAGCAGATTACCGGTTCCCTACGAAATGCTTTCATTCTGAACATCCTGTGAGAAACACATTGATATTTCCGTCTAATGAGCGATAATTAGCAACTCCAGGTAAAACAGAAGCGCTCGTGGCAACTCTAATTACTTAACGCTGATAATAGGCGAGGCAGAAACGTGGCACTCTGTGGAAATTACTCTCCTCGTCGGCGACAGTTTTATTTTTTTGGGACAGTCTCGGTGTGTGTCCACATCCTGTAAGCAAGGCCACTGGTTTACAGTGCGCGAATTACAACAACAGCAGCTTTCCTTTATATAGCGCCTTTAACGTGGCAAAACGTCCCCCCAGGAGCGATTATCAAACAAAATTTGACACCGAGCCACATAAGGAGATATTAGGTTTTAAGGAGCATCTTAAAAGGAGGAGAGCGAGAAAGGTAGAGCGAGGCAGGGAGGTTTAGGGAGGGAATTCCAGAGCTCAGGGCCTTGGCAGTGGAAGGCACGGCTGCCAGTGGTGGAGAATTAGTCAAATTCTGTTTTCAATTAGGAGATTCCGGGTTTTTTTTTTAAACCAGTGTTTTCTTTGGGATCACATTCTGCAGTTCCATCTGTTTATAATCACGGCTGGAGTTTCTGGTGACTCATAGTCAAAATCCATTTTTAATTATTCGGGGGGTTTTTCAAACCAATGTTTTAAGGATTACATTCTGTAATTCTCTCCATTTATAAGAAATATATATATTTTTTAAATACTGTGTAAAAAAAATAAATCAGGCATTTTAAGAGTAGTTTGCTGTGCCTGGCCTCTGTAACCCTGCTTTTTACCATCTAGCCATCTCACTCGACTTTTCAACCAAACCACAAGAGACTCTTAGGTGCTAAGTGGCAGCTAGCTAAACCTGTGCTTGTTGACATTGGCTCCTGGTTGATTTTAAAATTCTCATCCTTGTTTTCAAATCCCTCCATTACCTCGCCCCATCTCTCTAATCTCCTCCAGCCACACAACCCCCCCCCCGCCCCCCCCAAGATATCTGCGCTCCTCTAATTCTACCCTCTTGAGCATCCCTGATTATAATCGCTCCAGCATTGGTGGCTGTGCCTTCTGTTGCCTGGGTTCTAAGCTCTGGAATTCCCTGCCTAAACCTCTCCGCCTCTCTACCTCTCCTCCTTTAACATGCTCCTTGAAGCCTACCTCTTTGACCAAGCTTTTGGTCACCTGCCCTAATTTCTCCTTATGTGGCTCGTTGTCAAATCTTGTTTTATAACACTCCTCTGAAGCGCCTGGGGATGTTTTACTACATTAAAGGCGCTATATAAGTACAAGTTGTTGTTGTTGTAAACCGATGGCCTTTGACATGAATCTTGTCATTCATGTGGAAATGACTTATGTAATAATACTGGGCGGCCTGCTGGTGGCGCTGTCCAGGGAGAGTATAAATACTCGGGCACGGGCCCAGCTTGCGCAGGACATTCTTGACATGAACTAGTGAAGGACACAACTAGACCTCCATGTTGTAAAACAGTTGATTAAAGCTTTGTTTAACTCTTAGACCAAGTGCCTAGTAGTTTTCTTACATCAGCCTTTTTTGCTTAAAGTGCTGGCACATGCAACAACGTATCTGAAGGAGTTTGGATCAATAGGACTAGCTCAAGGATGTCCAAGCCTTCTCTCTTTGAGGCCCGGATGGTTGTGTGCCGTGAAGCCTCACCGACCTGAAGTTTAAATCCATGTTCCTATTAATCGGCATATCTCTAAAATTTGCAGACACCTTGATGTTCTGATTTTGGATTTAACAGCCCTTTCCAAACCTACAGACCCACAAACAGGACCAACCAGCAAATAAGAAAAATAAACAAATACTAATTGGCAAAAAAGCAAGGGGTGGGGGGGGAGGAAGACGAGAAGAAACCTTTTTCCGCAGCGCGTTGTGATGACCTGGAATGCGCTGCCTGAAAGGGCGGTGGAAGCAGATTCAATAGTAACTTTCAAAAGGGAATGGGATAAATACTTGAAAAGGAAATATTTCCAGGACTATGGGAAAAGAGCAGGGGGAGCGGGACTAATTGGATTGCTCTCTGAAAGAGACAGCACAGGCACGATGGGCCAAATGGCCTCCTTCTGTGCTGTCTGATTCGGGGTGAAATAGCATTGAAATATTTTGCGGAGGCATCTACAACTGGTAAAACAACGCAGCTCACCAGTACAGAGAACTGACGAGCTTCCCAGTGCTTGTACCCTACCCGTTCGGGCTTTGGCCTGAAGGGTTATCTGGAGCAGAGTAGGAATAATCCCATCCTCAAAATGACAAGTCTACCCCTCCCGGCCCCATGAATTCTGCCAGCTCGCTGGTCAATCATCGACCGTGCCCTGGAGCACTGCCCAGTTCTGGTATCAGAGCATCAGCCAGGGAGGGTTGACTTGGCGTTGACCTTCTGCTCCTAGGGGGATCGTTCCAAATTGGTCACAGGTTGGTGTCACCTGACACCACGCAGCCTCAGGAAACACTGGTTCTAATGTAACTACAATGTGAAAAACCGGTTGAGGGAAGCAAGGAGAAAAAAAATGGCAGAGAAGATATTTTGCATTGATTTCCGTGACACGGAATCATGGAACACTTGGAGTTGCGCTTGTAAAGTCTGTGGGTTGTACAGTTAATAACGACACAGACTTCAGGAATAACAAACAAACAGGTCTTTACTATTCGAAGGTCAGGGCGAATCTGCCCAAGGAATCATGCCACAACACTTATATACCGGTGTGGTCACCGTCGGTATTACAGTATACAGAAGCCAAACAAGTAGTGCCACACCTAAAGTAGTTCTCTTAAAGGTGAACGGTTACATACAATAGTTCTCTTAAAGGTAGACGGGTACATACACTACAATCCTCCCTTTTTAGCTTATTACATACAGAGTCCCCATTAAACATAACGGCCTAGAAATTCAGTGCCCTTAGCGCCGATTTTGCGGCGCTACAGGGCCTAGCGCTGCAATTGGCGCCGGCGCCGAAATTGCCTGGGGCCCTTCCGCCGCGGTAGACCGGTAGCGCTGCGCCGGCACCGATGACGTCATCGGTGTGCGCAGCGTCCCGGTTGCCATGCCGACGGGCCCCAGCGCCGAAATTCAGTTGCGGCCGCCTCGCCCGTGGCAGCCGCAACTAAGACTCTGGCTACAGAGTCTTACATGACTTTGCGCCGGCGCATTAAAGGCCCCGCGGCGGCCGGCCGCTTTCCCGCCGGCCGCCTGGCCGCAGCTCCCTCCCCGGACTTCCCCCCCCCCCCCCCCGGAACAGAAGCAAGCCCGGCACTTGTCCGAGGTGCCGGGCTCATTTTTAAAAAGATTTTCGCGGGCCGCGGCCGGGTGCAGGCAGCTCCTCCTTAAGGGAAGGAGGCCTGCACTTCCCGAACCTGCCGCACCGCAGCGGGCGCCGCAGCGCCGGAATAGCACCGATATTCAGCGCGTAGCACCAGTTTTCAGGCGCAAACAGCTCTCAGCAGCGCCGGCAGCCGTTTGGGCGCAGAACTATTGAATTTTGGGCCCGACCAGCGCGACTTAGCTCCGGCACTAACTTCCGGCGCTAAAGCCCTGGCTGCGCCAAAACTCAATTTCTAGGCCAACATATCTTCAACTTTATATAAAACAATTTACAGACATAGTCTCGGTGGGAAACAGTTCACAGGTTCAGTCTCTGCGGGAACAGTTCACAGATTCAGTCTCTGATCTTGACTCGGTCCGAACAACATCTCTTTGGTGTAGATGGTTCACATTGCTAGCGTGACTCCTCCATATCCTTTTCTTGACGTAACAGCTTGAACTTTCGTCCTGCTGAACCAGCAGTGCTGACTTTTACAACAACTGGGTTGCCTTGATATTTTCCTACTTCCCAACTGATTTAACTAATTTCGTAGGGTCCACGCATGATCTGGTAGAAGTGATAATATTTGCGATAGTTATCATCTTCTGCTTCTTCTTTTTCTTTTCTGCTTTTTGGAGACTCTCGGGCTCCCTTATCAGCTGCCAGCTGTAGCGCCACCAACTCTCTATGTTCCTTCGACTTTAAGTGCTTCATCCTGATTTCGGCACTTTGGGAGTTTTCATCACAAACTGGGCAGACCACATCCTCGCAATATTCAGTGTCACTCAACAGGTCATGGTAATATTCGGGTTCGTCCTGAGTTAGGCCAGCGAGAGGGCCTTCTACTTCCTCCTTACCCATCTGGACGTTAGCTGACTGTGGTTCCTTCCCGAGACATCTTTCTTGAAAAGACTTCTTCATGCATTCATCTTCATCCCGCTCTTCCTGGGTTTCCTGCAAATCCTTCACTAATTACCTCATTTGTGATTTCAATACTTCCCCTTCCCTCGGGGATTGATTGATCGGGCTATTCAATCCTTCTACTGGAGCAGCTGTTTCAACATTCTGTTGTTCACATAGACGCGATTCAGCGTACTTTTGGCATCCCAGTAAAGTCTGTTTTGCAACCTCAGCTATTTCCCAAACTTTTGAGAGCTCCGAACTCCTTCCCGTTGAAGATTGAAGCTCGTGTTCAGATTGTTCCCATTGCAGAATCTTTTCCCTCAGCATATGAAGGAGTTGGCTGACCGTTAACTCTTCCACGGGAACACTGTGGATCAGAGTCTTCTCCATTTCATCCACCTTTTCCTCCAATGCTTCCACCTTCTGTTCCTCTTGTACTTTGGCTTTCAGCGCTCGGAAAAGTTGCGCCCTGATGCTCTCTAGCTCATGTTCAGGGACCATTCTTACAGTCTCTGTGTTTCTTACAGTTTCCTTTTCTTCCACTGAAAGGATTCCCAGTTGAATCTGTTCTTCAAGTTGTTGAACCTCGGACATTGCCGCCTCATATTTGTCTTGGGTTTCCTTCAATATTTTTATGAGTTCTTGGACATCTTGTCTTTCATGTTCTGCCATGTCTTTCACCTCTAATTTCTCATCTATGGATGGAACTTCTACCGATGAGTCTGTCTTGGCCTTGGGCTCATCAAGAATTTCCTGCAGCCTTTGGACTTCTTGCTCATGTTCAACCTTTAGTTGTTCATATGCTTCTACTGAAACTAGCTTTTCGGAGGTTGCCGAGTTAACCCCCTCCAGAATTGTAGCCTGGGCCTGTTCATACTGTTCTTTCAACTTCTCACACTCTGCTTGTAAGGAGTCGTAGAGAAGAACTGGAATAACATCCTGGCTTCCTGAAGATTCCTCTTCATTTGCTTCTTTCGCAATTTCCTGTTGGAGTTCAGCCAAGGCTGCTATGCTATCTGCCTCTCGAAGTCTCACTGCCATCAAATCTTCTTTATTCTTGCAGTCTATCTCAGCCATTTTCCGATTACTTTCATTTAACTGAGTGAGTAGTCCCTTATTCTGGGCTGAGAGATATTGCACCTTCTCATGTAGACCATAGCACTCCTTCTCTGCTCGACATAGCTGGTTACTGCTGATTTGGTTCTGTGTTTCAAGTTCCAACATCCTTTGCTTAGCTTCTTTCAGTTTCGCCCCTATAAGCTCCTCTTGCAACATGGCCACATTATTCACATCAGGTAAAGAAGCGTTTCTCTTTTCCATGTCCAAGATTTTTTTCTGCATATCTTTAAGTGCACACTGCGATTCAGCTTCTCTTAACCTTGCTTGCACTAGCTCCGTCTCCAATTGCAGAACAAAATCCTCAGTGTAGCGTGGTTTGCCTTTATGCTGTATCTCTAGATCATGCAAATATTCTAACTCCTGAACATCATAAGGGAGATGTGATCGGTAATTGGTCACGATGGCTCTATGGTCGCTCTTTGCTTGAGCTAGCTGCCTCTGCTGTCTTTCCAGGTTCTCCCATTCGGTGTCCCAGAACTTTTCCATTGTTTTCATCTCTTGTACGAGACGGTAACTCAACTGTTCTAATTGTTGTCGTACTTTGAAATAAGTTTGAGTCCGAGTTCGATGTTCTTCCGTCGTGGATAAGTCCTTAACTTGAACAGGCTCAGAATTCTCTGTCAAACTGGAGTTCTGCTCTGAAGCTTTATTCTTCTCGGTAGCATAAGCCTTTATGCATGTCTTTGTTTTCTCCACCATAGGCGGCAAGTTCATTTTAGCCTTGTCTTCCATATTTGAGTTGGTCTTATCGTCATCCGTTTCAGAATCTGAGCTGATAGCTTGCACCGAGTCCTCACTCATTATGGCTTTTAGATAGTGCCATTCCATGTCTATTTTCTTGATCCACTCTCGTCCTAGAAGTGGTGGTCCTCCCTCAGATAATACGTACAAGTTCATTCTTGGGTGTTCTTTACCCCTATCTCTCACCTTGACTCTTATCTTCCCCATGGGGTATACCTTATGCCCCGTGTATGTCTGCAATACGAACTTGGTATTTCTTAAGGGTATGTGAGAGAATAGCCGGTGGTAGTCCCTTCGATTTATGACTGATAGAGCTGATCCAGTGTCCAACTCCATTCTTACTTGGACTCCAGCTATTTTTAGTATGACCCAGATAGTTTGTAGGTCAGCTTCCTTACTCACATTGTGAATTCTCAGACTACCCAGCTCCTGGCTGTTTGGGTCTGAGTCTGAATTCTGTTCGTCTGAACTCTTCTCAGCCACCTTGTGTACCTTGTTGTACTTTTCTTGTGGTGGCTTCCTTTGGTTGTTGGTCTTCTTCCCTGACCGGCATACCTTAGCGATGTGACCCAGTTTGCCACATTTCCTACATTCTTGGTTCTTAAACCAGCATTGATTCTGGTCGTGTGTTGTCTTCCCACAACGATAGCATTTTGTTGTACTTGAGGTAATTTGGTCCACCCCGAGTGCCGCCGCCTTTAGCTGCATTTCCGCCGTTCCTTTCGCTGCGGCTTCGTGCGATGCGGCTATAAGGACAGCCCTGTCAAGTATGAGGTCGTTCTCTTCGAGTAGTCGCTTTTGTGTCCCTTCCTTGGACAATCCGCATACGAACTTGTCTCGCAGTGCCTCTGTCAGATTCCCTCCGAACTGGCAGCATTTCACTAGCCTACGCAGTTCGACCAAATATTCCGCGTTGCTTTCATCTTTCCGTTGCGTTCTTGCATAGAATTTGAATCGTTCAGCCAACATCAACGGTGTGGGGTTCAAGTGGTCCTTCAGAACAGCCACAATCCCTTCGAAAGTCTGATCCGCCGGTTTAGCTGGTGCTAGTAGATGCTTCAAGAGCCCGTATGTCTTTGCGCCCATCGAGTTTAGCAATGTTATCGCTTTGTCGTCTTCCTCTATTTTGTTGGCTTCACAATAGATCTCGATGCATTCCACGTACGTGGCCCAGTCTTCTATCTCAGAATTAAAATCGTTAATATTCCCTCGCTTAGGCATCTTCCTTTCCTTGGGAGCAGCACAAGTATTTCTTTAAATTCTTATTTATTATTTATTTATTTCTAAGATGGCAGTTTTTCCCGCGAAAATGGCGGTTTCCCGCTCTTTCCTTCTCTCCCTGCCCCTTCAATGGCGGTCTCCCGCGTCTGTCGTCTTCTCCGCCTAATGGCGGCTTCCCACGTTTCTTCCCTGGTGGGAGGGGTACGCTTTCCCCACAGCAGACAGGTTCAGCCGCTGGGCTGGCTTCCGCACAGCTCCCCTTACTCGGCTCTGTCTTTCTCACCCGCTCGCACGGCTCTACCGGCGCTGGGTACCCCGTTCACGGAGAACAGTTCAGCCGCTGGACTGGCTCTCGCGCAGCCTCTCTCCCCTTGCTTGGCTCTGTCTCTCTCTCCCCCATGTTCGGCTCTACCGGCGCTGGGTACCCCGTTGGTGGAGAACAGTTCAGCCGCTGGACTGGCTCTCGCACAGCCTCCTTTGGTCGGCTCTGCCTCTCCCACACGCCCGGCTCCCGTTCGCCTCCCAGCCCTCACGCAGTCCGGTGCTTCCCTCCCTGGCTGCGGCTGAGTTTCTCTCTTCCCGCGCCTGCTCCCGGTCTCAGCGCTTCGTGGCTTCGGTCGCTGCCCGGCTTTTCCCGCCGATCGCGGTCCGGCTATCTCACGACGCCGTTGGACCCGCCTTCCTGACCAGCTCTGCTCCCCCTCGACCGTGGTCGAGTGCACAGCCCTTATCCTCCGGATTTCGTTACACTTTTCCCTACTCACAGTCTCCGCGGCCGCCTTGTTTCCTGCTGATCGGCTCACTCCGCACCGTGGTAGAAGGGTAGTCAGTGCCTGTTGCTGATGGAAGCTTTTGTTGCTAAAGTCTTCTTCCTTTCTATTGCTGCAGCCTCGTGTTTTCTTCCAGCAGAACGACGAGGGCGGTTGCCTCTCTTCGACGCTCTTTAGTTGCTTTGGTAGTCTTGCCGCAGGGTACGATCGGACTCGTCGCCACTGTAAAGTCTGTGGGTTGTACAGTTAATAACGACACAGACTTCAGGAATAACAAACAAACAGGTCTTTACTATTCGAAGGTCAGGGCGAATCTGCCCAAGGAATCATGCCACAACACTTATATACCGGTGTGGTCACCGTCGGTATTACAGTATACAGAAGCCAAACAAGTAGTGCCACACCTAAAGTAGTTCTCTTAAAGGTGAACGGTTACATACAATAGTTCTCTTAAAGGTAGACGGGTACATACACTACAGCGCTAATAAGGAATGCCTCACTAGTTCACAAACATTGTTGCACTTTACTGCTGAGGCAACCAATCCCTACCATTAATTTGTGACACTTCTCCGTCTTTGCCCTCACAACCTGGCTCAGTGTCATTGTCCTCTCCCGCTCATGACTCGACCCCAGAGGTCACAACCGTACCCAACCTCACCTCCTCAAGTCTGCTGCCACCCTACCCAGCAGCCTTACTGCTGCCACCTTCCCCACATTCATTCCCTTTCACTGGTGCCCAGTACCTTCTCCCCGAGTGATGTTGCCCTCGACCCCTGATCCTACCCAGCCTCCTGCGTTATGACTTTGCCTTTTCTGTGGTTAAAAAAAAAACTGCGTCCGAAAGCTTCTTTTGTCATGGAGCGTACAGAACGTTCCATAATCCATTCCACGATTCCTGCAGTTCAGCTTTCCACACGTTCCGCATCGCCGACGTTTATGGAGATTTGCAAAAAGCATAGATCAGATGTACAATCAATGGTCTGTCAGCCGCAAAATATCACATTCGTTCGGCAAGTTGTGAATTTGCAGCAATCAGAAGAATCAAGTATCACCTCAGCATCTCCACTCTCAACAAATATTGTTAACCCTTTCTTGTCTCTCACAGTGCAGCAAGCTGCTCTCAGTACACAGGCATACAGTAAATATCTTTGGGTTGGGTTTCTGAAGTTCTTTACAGGGAGGTGTCCTCGTAGTGAAGTCTGATTCACTGAGTTAGTGCTAGGTCTTTACCCAGAGAGTGGTGAGAATGTGGGACTTGCTACCACAGTGAGTAGTTGAGGCGATTAACATGGATGCATTTAAGGGGAAGAAAGACTTGCATTTGCCTTTCACGACCTTAGGACGCCCCAAAGCGCTTTACAGCCAACGAAGTACTTTTTTTGGAGTGCAGTCACTGTTGTCAGGTAGGAAACACGGCAGCCAATTTGCGCACAGCAAGCTCCCACAAACAGCAATGTGATAATGACCAGATCATCTGTTTTAGTGATGTTGATTGAGGGATAAATATTGGCCCCAGAACTCCCCTGCTTTTCTTCGAAATAGTGCTCTTCGACATTCAAAGCGCATGAGGGAGCGAGGAATAGAAGGATATGTTGATCAGGGAAGATGAGGCTCGAGTGGTACATAAACGCCGGCATGGACTGGTCGGGCCGAATGGCCTGTTTCCGTGCTGTACATTCTATGTAATTGGGTGTAGATTGGTCAGCACACCGCACTGTGCTGGACTCAGCCACACAGAACCAGAAGGGTCCCGGGTTCGATCTCTAGACTGTGCTCAGTTAGCTGACCTGAACTGTGACAGCACGAGAGATGCTACAACCGGACCTAGGCTGTGGTGACAGCGTATCAGCGCTGCCCTGCATGGAGGGGGCTGGTCGAAAGGAAGATCAGTTCAGCCCTGCTGTAAACAAGTTGTCAAAATTAATTGAGCCGGTTAAGGAGATTTGCTGTTAGTTGCTGCAATTATAAGCCAGCTGATTGACAGGCCAGGCCAGACCAGACTGCGCTCCCCCCACACCCCTTCCCCCAGTGCCTTGCTCTCAGTGAAGCACCTGTGTCCTGCTCATGCAACAGCTGATCATTTTGCTTCATGCCGGACCTGCAGCTGAGATTTATGGCTTGCAAGCCAGGAATATCTCCTCATAAATGTACAAAGCCAGCAATGGTTGCGTGTGAATGCTGGCCGGGCTTACGATACCTCTTCCAAAATAACAGAAGAAAGACATTTGAAACACGTTGACTGGCTATCCAGCACTGTGTAGAGCAGTCAGGGGCATCCTCTGTACACAGTCAGCACTACAGAAATGCAAGATCGTTCTGGTTGATTGTGCTTCAGGCAAGATTTTACATTTTACGGTTTTTACCCTTCCGGTAATTTTCTGGCCCTTTTTTCTCCAGGTGCTGACTCAAGTTAAATGAGGAGTTTTCACCGAATGCACAGCACAGAAACAGGCCATTCGGCCCAACTGGTCTATACCGGTGTAAGTGCCTCACACGAGCCTCCTCCCACCCAGCTTCAGCTAACCCCATCAAGATATCCTTCTGCTCCTTTCTCCGTGGTTCAGTGGGTAGCACACTCGCCTCTGGGTCAGAAAGTTGTGGGTTCAAGTCCCACTCCAGACACTTGAGCACAAAAACTCAGGCGGACACTCCGGGTGGAGTGCTGCACTGTCGGCGGTGCCGTCTTTCGGATGAGGCATTAAACTGAGGCCCCCATCTGCTCTCTCAGGTGAATGTAAAAGATCCCATGGCCACTATTTCAAAGAAGAGCAGAGGAGTTCTACCCCTGGTTGTTACGTCCGTGTACAATCAGACACAGACTGCGGAGAACGGTACAAACGGTGTTTACTCAACGTGGCTCAGACTGCAACTGATCTGTACAGATTACTACTCAACGTTATATACAGGTGTGGTCACTGCCGGTACTACAGTATACATGAGCTGTAAAAAGTAGTTCCCCCCCCTTAAAGGTACATACATTACACTGGTGTCCTGGCCAATATTTATCCCTCAATCAGCATCACTATATCTGGTCATTATCTCAAAGGACGGCACCTCTGACAATGCAGCACTCCCTCAGCACTGCACTGGAGCGTCAGCCTAGACTATGTGCTCAAGTCTCAAGGCCCAAGTGGGACTTGAACCCACAACCTCAGAGACAAGAGTGCTACCCAGCGAGCCATGGCCGACACCCAACATGACTAAATCAGAGAGTGTACAGTATATCAATACCTTGTTACTTCTAACCCTCCCCCCATCCAGTGCACATGTATCACATCTGACTGATCCAGTCCTACACATGTACCACTGTAGGGAGAAAGGACTGTAGAGAAACAGAGAGATTAGATTTCATTCCACTAAATGGAGGGCTGGAATTTGACCTGTCAAAAGCTGGCTTTTGTTTCTTGCTCTCTCATGTCAATTGGCTTGCTGCTATCGGAACACGCCTCACAGTCACACTTCTCAACCTGCACCGAGTTCAAGGCCGACCTGCCGAGTCTCACTCATTTGGACTTGATCTGGTTTAAAAAACACGCCCTATTTTGCCACCAGAAACTTAACTGGACCAGCCACATAAATACTGTGGCAACAAGAGCGGGTCAGAGGCTGGGTATTCTGCGGCGAGTGTCTCACCTCCTGACTCCACAAAGCCTTTCCACCATCTACAAGGCACGAGTCAGGAGTGTGGTGGAATACTCTCCACTTGGCTGGATGAGTGCAGCTCCAACAACACTCAAGAAGCTCGACACCATCCAGGACAAAGCAGCCTGCTTGATTGGCACCCCATCCACCACCTTAACCAAAATCCTGGAACTCCCTCCCTAACAGCACTGTGGGAGCACCTTCACCACACGGACTACAGCAGTTCAAGGCGGCGGCTCACCACAACCTTCTCCCTCCACCACCAGCGTACCGTGGCTGCAGTGTGTACCATCTACAAGATGCACTGCAGCAACTCGCCAAGGCTTCTTCGGCAGCACTTCCCAAACCCACGACCTCTTCCACCTAGAAGGACAAGGGCAGCAGGCGCATGGGAACACCACCACCTCCAAGTCACACACCATCCTGACTTGGAAATATATCGCCGTTCCTTCATCGTCGCTGGGTCAAAATCCTGGAACTCCCTCTCTAACATTACTGTGGGAGCTCCTTCAACACACGGACTGCAGCGGTTCAAGAAGGCGGCTCACCACCACCTTGTCGAGGGCAATTAGGGATGGGCAATAAATGCTGGCCTTGCCAGCGACGCCCACATCCCACAAACAAATTTTAAAAACCCTATCTGTCCTGCTGATTTTGATCACAACTTCTCGCTCCGAACTTCGCCCTGCTCTTGACTGCATTGTGAAAGGGTTGGAATTTGGGTCAGGGTTTGAGGGGGCGGGAGTGCAGCTTTCTGTGACCTGGTTTGGCCCCGGGAGCCTGATGCGTCACAACTGTTGTTCTCAGTTTCCCTGCTTCACGTCAGCACATCCTGATGAATACAGACAGACAATGCTTGCAGCAGAATATTCCACCCCGAATCAGACAGCACAGAAGGAGGCCATTCGGCCCATCGTGCCTGTGCTGTCTCTTTCAGAGAGCGATCCAATTAGTCCCGCTCCCCTTGCTCTTTCCCCGTAGCCCTGCAAATGTTTCTTTTCAAGTATATAACCAATTCCCTGAATATAAAGATTTCTTAATTGGATAGTTTAGACGGGATTACAATGTATATATATATTCCTTTGGAAATAATATTTAAAATACTACAGTCTTGGTTCTAATTTTTGAACCTTAAAATTGCATTGTGCCCCATCTGTGGAACATAGGAACAGGAGGAGGCCATTTAGCCCCTCGAGCCTGTTCTGCCATTCAATGAGATCACGCCTGATCTGTGCCCTAAATCCATAAACCTGCCTTTGGCCCATATCCCATAATACCTTTGGTTAACAAAAATCTATCAATCTGAGATTTAAAATGAACAAGTGACCCAGCATCAATTGCCGTTTGCGGAAGAGAGTTCCAAACTTCTACCACCCTTTGTGTGTAGAAGTGTTTCCTAACTTCACTCCTAAAGGGTCTGGCTCTAATTCTTAGGCTATCGGTCCTGGTCCTAGTCTCCCGTACCAGCGGGAATAGTTTCTCTCTATCTCCCCTATCAATTCCCCTCAATATCCTACTGGACAGCAGGGGGAGAACAGCCCGGGAAAATTCCAACACTGCCACGCAAATCCACTCGTGCATGGAGCAAAAACCCCAGGGCTATGTAATCATTCCCATTTACTGGATAATCTTCGGATTCCCCGTGAAGCATGTATTATTTATGAGGGGTTACATACTGAGCCCGAGCTTCAGACACAACAGCCGTGTCCGTTCCACTGCCGCACGTTATTGCACTGGGCAGCACGACTCCCTGGGGGATTCTGTGATCCTTTGTTCCAAGATACGGTTCTCCCACTTTCCTAAAACTAAAGCATCACAATCAGCCACAGGGCACACAGGACAGGACTCGAAGCAGTGGCTGCAAGACAGCAACCTCAGCAAGGCCCTCGGTGGTGTCACAAACCCCACAGGTGAAGCTTGAACAGTTTAGAAGTGTGATTTGAACCCCAAAATGAGATAACAGCGTAGAATTTGCCATAAGATGCTGTTTAATAAAATATACAGGTTACGCTATCCTCTATCAGAAAGACTTGCATTTCTATAGCGCCTTTCATGACCACCAGCTATCCCAAAAAGCTGTACAGCCAATGAAACACCTTTTGAAGCGCAGTCGCTGTTGTAATGTAGGAAACCCGGCAGCCAATGTGCGCACAGCCAGATCCCACAAACAGCAATGCGTTGATGACCAGATAATGTTTTACTGATGTTGATTGAGGGATAAACATTCTCTATAATATATACAGGGTGCGTTATTCTCTATAATATATACAGGGTGTGCTATTCTCTGTAATATATACAGGGTGCGCTATTCTCTATAATATATACAGGGTGCGCTATTCTCTATAATATATACAGGGTGCACTATTCTCTGTAATATATACAGGGTGCACTATTCTCTATAATATATACAGGGTGCGCTATTCTCTATAATATATACAGGGTGCACTGTTCTCTATAATATATACAGGGTGCGCTATTCTCTATAATATATACAGGGTGCGCTATTCTCTATAATATATACAGGGTGCGCTATTCTCTATAATATATACAGGGTGCGCTGTTCTCTATAATATATACAGGGTGCACTATTCTCTATAATATATACAGGGTGCGCTATTCTCTATAATATATACAGCGTGCACTATTCTCTATAATATATACAGAGTGCGCTATTCTCTATAATATATACAGGGTGCACTATTCTCTATAATATATACAGGGTGCACTATTCTCTATAATATATACAGGGTGCGCTATTCTCTATAATATATACAGAGTGCGCTATTCTCTATAATATATACAGGGTGCGCTATTCTCTATAATATATACAGGGTGCGCTATTCTCTATAATATATACAGGGTGCATTATTCTCTATAATATATACAGGGTGCACTATTCTCTATAATATATACAGGGTGCGCTATTCTCTATAATATATACAGGGTGCGCTATTCTCTATAATATATACAGGGTGCGCTATTCTCTATAATATATACAGGGTGCGCTATTCTCTATAATATATACAGGGTGCACTATTCTCTATAATATATACAGGGTGCGCTATTCTCTATAATATATACAGGGTGCGCTATTCTCTATAATATATACAGGGTGCACTATTCTCTATAATATATACAGGGTGCGCTATTCTCTATAGTATATACAGGGTGCGCTATTCTCTATAATATATACAGGGTGCACTATTCTCTATAATATATACAGGGTGCGCTATTCTCTATAATATATACAGGGTGCGCTATTCTCTATAATATATACAGGGTGCACTATTCTCTATAATATATACAGGGTGCGCTATTCTCTATAATATATACAGGGTGCGCTATTCTCTATAATATATACAGGGTGCGCTATTCTCTATAATATATACAGGGTGCACTATTCTCTATAATATATACAGGGTGCGCTATTCTCTATAATATATACAGGGTGCACTATTCTCTATAATATATACAGGGTGCGCTATTCTCTATAATATATACAGGGTGCACTATTCTCTATAATATATACAGGGTGCGCTATTCTCTATAATATATACAGGGTGCGCTATTCTCTATAATATATACAGGGTGCGCTATTCTCTATAATATATACAGGGTGCACTATTCGCTATAATATATACAGGGTGCGCTATTCTCTATAATATATACAGGGTGCGCTATTCTCTATAATATATACAGGGTGCACTATTCTCTATAATATATACAGGGTGCACTATTCTCTATAATATATACAGGGTGCGCTATTCTCTATAATATATACAGGGTGCCCTATTCTCTATAATATATACAGGGTGCGCTATTCTCTATAATATATACAGGGTGCGCTATTCTCTATAATATATACAGGGTGCGCTATTCTCTATAATATATACAGGGTGCGCTATTCTCTATAATATATACAGGGTGCGCTATTCTCTATAATATATACAGGGTGCGCTATTCTCTATAATATGTACAGGGTGTGCTATTCTCTATAATATATACAGGGTGCGCTATTCTCTATAATATATACAGCGTGCACTATTCTCTATAATATATACAGGGTGCGCTATTCTCTATAATATATACAGGGTGCACTATTCTCTATAATATATACGGCATGCACTATTCTCTATAATATATACAGGGTGCATTATGCTCCATAATATATACAGGGTGCACTATTCTCTATAATATATACAGGGTGCACTATTCTCTATAATATATACAGGGTGCGCTATTCTCTATAATATATACAGGGTGCACTATTCTCTATAATATATACAGGGTGCACTATTCTCTATAAGATATACAGGGTGCGCTATTCTCTATAATATATACAGGGTGCGCTATTCTCTATAATATGTACAGGGTGTGCTATTCTCTATAATATATACAGGGTGCACTATTCTCTATAATATATACAGCGTGCACTATTCTCTATAATATATACAGGGTGCGCTATTCTCTATAATATATACAGGGTGCACTATTCTCTATAATATATACGGCATGCACTATTCTCTATAATATATACAGGGTGCATTATGCTCCATAATATATACAGGGTGCGCTATTCTCTATAATATATACAGGGTGCACTATTCTCTATAATATATACAGGGTGCACTATTCTCTATAATATATACAGGGTGCATTATGCTCCATAATATATACAGGGTGCGCTATTCTCTATAATATATACAGAGTGCGCTATTCTCTATAATATATACAGGGTGCACTATTCTCTATAATATATACAGCGTGCACTATTCTCTATAATATATACAGCGTGCACTATTCTCTATAATATATACAGGGTGCGCTATTCTCTCTAATATATACAGGGTGCACTATTCTCTATAATATATACAGCGTGCACTATTCTCTATAATATATACAGAGTGCGCTATTCTCTATAATATATACAGGGTGCACTATTCTCTATAATATATACAGCGTGCACTATTCTCTATAATATATACAGGGTGCGCTATTCTCTATAATATATACAGGGTGCGCTATTCTCTATAATATGTACAGGGTGCACTATTCTCTATAATATATACAGGGTGCACTATTCTCTATAATATATACAGGGTGCACTATTCTCTATAATATATACAGGGTGCACTATTCTCTATAATATATACAGGGTGCGCTATTCTCTATAATATGTACAGGGTGCACTATTCTCTATAATATATACAGGGTGCGCTATTCTCTATAATATATACAGAGTGCGCTATTCTCTATAATATGTACAGGGTGCGCTATTCTCTATAATATATACAGGGTGCGCTATTCTCTATAATATATACAGAGTGCACTATTCTCTATAATATATACAGGGTGCGCTATTCTCTATAATATATACAGGGTGCGCTATTCTCTATAATATATACAGAGTGCACTATTCTCTATAATATATACAGAGTGCGCTATTCTCTATAATATATACAGGGTGCGCTATTCTCTATAATATGTACAGGGTGTGCTATTCTCTATAATACATACAGAGTGCGCTATTCTCTATAATATATACAGGGTGCGCTATTCTCTATAATATATACAGGGTGTGCTATTCTCTATAATACATACAGAGTGCACTATTCTCTATAATACATACAGAGTGCACTATTCTCTATAATATATACAGCGTGCACTATTCTCTATAATATATACAGGGTGCGCTATTCCCTATAATATATACAGGGTGTGCTATTCTCTATAATATATACAGGGTGCGCTGTTCTCTATAATATATACAGGGTGCGCTGTTCTCTATAATACATACAGGGTGCGCTATTCTCTCTAATATACTGGGTGCCCTGGTCTTTAAAACATATATAGGGTTCCTTATTCTTCTTCAAATAGTGCCATGGGATCTTTTACATCCACCTGAGAGGATAGACGGGGCCTCGGTTTAACGTCTCACGTGAAAGACGGCACCTCCGACAGTGCAGCACTCCCTCAGTACTGCACTGGACTGTCAGCCGGGATTACATTCTCACCTCAGGGACAGTGTTAGCAACTGAGCCGAGCCGCCAGTGTATTACTGAGTTACAGTGCTTCTCTGGAATTATATTATCAATTTAGTATGCCATTAAAGTGAAATGACAGTTATATTCAGATATTAAAATCAATAAAAATGATATTCTTTTGGACACCTCAAGATGACAATTCAGTTCTGTGCCAAACAGTCTTGTTTCAAAACGGTCGCAGCTAATCACAGTAGTGCTGTTACTATGAGTTGTGTTATTTCTGTCTTATCCTCATTTGACACTGTTTAAATACAGGCAGCTCAGGTGAGGTTTGAGGGTTGAATTCTCAGCACATAGCACTTGTACCGGGCTCCCCGTGCCACAGCAGTGCTGGGTCAGAGGAGCCCATGGGCAGGATGTAAAAAAAAAACCATGTTAGCTCACATTTTCTGCTGGAGTTATGTTGGCGAACCAGCGTAACTCCAGCAGAATGTGCTGGAGTTGAAACCTATTGAAACCTATAGCCTCATTGAAACCTATAAAATTCTAACAGGATTAGACAGACTAGATGCAGGAAGGTTGTTCCCGATGGCGGGGGAGTCCAGAACCAGGGGTCACAGTCTAAGGATAAGGGGTAAGCCATTTAGGACTGAGATGAGGAGGAATTTCTTCACCCAGAGAGTGGTGAACCTGTGGAATTCTCTTTGAGGCCATTGAGGCTAATTCATTAAATATATTCAAGAAGGAGTTAGATATATTTCTTAAGGCTAAGGGGATCAAGGGATATGGGGAGAAAGCAGGGACAGGGTACTGAATTTGGATGATCAGCCATGGTCTCATTGAATGGCGGAGCAGGCTCGAGGGGCCGAATGGCCTACTCCTGCTCCTATCTTCTATGTTTCTATGTGCTGGAAAGTTGTTTGTCAGCGACTGTCCCAGCTTTCCGCTTGTCCTCTTGGCTTTATGAATAAAAGCATAAGAGTACAAAAGCAAGGGAGTTATGATAAACCTTCACAAATCACTGGTTAGGCCTCAGCTGGAGTATTGTGTCCACACTTTAGGAAGTATGTCAAGGCCTTGGAGATGGTGCAGAGGAGATCTACTAGAATGGTACCGGGGGTGAGGGACTTCAGTTGTGTGGAGGGACTGGAGAAGCTGGGCCGTTCTCCTTAGAGCAGAGAAGGTTAAGGGGAGATTTAATGGAGGTGTTGAAAATCATGAAGGGTTTTGATAGAGTAACATAGAAACATAGAAGATAGGAGCAGGAGTAGGCCATTCGGCCCTTCGAGCCTGCTCCGCCATTCAATGGGATCATGGCTGATCATCCAAACCCTAGCACCCGGTCCCTACACCGACAGTCATCCCACCCAAGCCCTATCCCCGTAACCCCACGTATTTAATCCCCCCTAACACTAAGGGCCAATTTTTATCATGGCCAATCAACCTAACCCGCACATCTTTGGACTGTGGGAGGAAACCGGAGCACCCGGAGGAAACCCACGCAAACACGGGGAGAATGTGCAAACTCCACACAGACAGTCACCCGAGGCCGGATTTGAACCCGGGTCCCTGGCGCTGTGAGGCAACAGTGCTAACCACTATGCCACCGTGCTGAGGAGAAACTGTTTCCCGTGGCAGGAGGGTCGGTAACCAGAGGACACAGATTCAAGATCATTGGCAAAAAGAACCAGAGGGGAGATGAGGAGAAAAAAAATGTACACAGCGGGTGGTTATGATCTGGAATGCACTGTGTGAAAGGGCGGTGGAAGCAGATTCAACAATAACTTTCAAAAGGGAACTGGATAAATACTTAAAAAGGAGAGAATTTGCAGAGCTATGGGGAAAGAGCAGGGGGGAGTGGATCTACCAAAGAGCTGGCACAGGGGCGATGGGCCGAATGGCCTCCTACTGTGCTGTATCATTCTATGATTTCCCACTGCAAGTATTGGTGGGAGACATAGAATATAGAGACTCAAATAGGGGCTGGTCATTTCAAATGATCTGCAAATGACAGAAATAAACCACCTGACGTATTTCTCACCATTTGCGTCATAGCAACGTTGGGAGCCAGAGATGTCGGCTTGTCCCTGGTATCCAGTGTTGCCGTGGACTGTGGAAGGGACCCTTTAAAATTGAAATGGTCAAAAAGCCCATGAGTGGCAGCAAAGAAGCCGGCTGATACAGCCAACATCCGCCCCCAGGTGGTCTCCGCTAGGAAAATTCAAATGGCCCTCAGGTCAGAGGTCGGGGTGACTAACTCTGGTTGAATGCAATCCTGGAGATTTCATCACATCCTGCCTTCAGATCCTCAGTCTAACCACCAGCAATTTTTTGTTTTATTCGTTTTTATGAGATGTGGGCATCGCTGGCAAGGCCAGCATTTATTGCCCATCCCTAATTGCCCTCGAGAAGGTGGTGGTGAGCCGCCCTCTTGAGCCGCTGCAGTCTGTGGGGTGATGGTGCTCCCACAGTGCTGTTAGGGAGGGAGTTCCAGGATTTTGACCCAGCGACGATGAATGAACATACTTCTAAGTCAGGATGGTGTGTGACTTGGAGGGGAACTTGGAGGTGGTGGTGTTCCCATACGGCTGCTGCCCTTGTCCTTCTAGGTGGAAGAGGTCGCGGGTTTGGGAGGTGCTGCCAAAGAAGCCTTGAAGTCTTGTCGATGGTACACACTGCAGCCATGGTACGCCGGTGGTGGAGGGAGTGAATGTTTAAGGTGGTGGATAGGGTGCCAATCAAGCGGGCTGCTTTGTCCTGTATGGTGTCAAGCTTCTTGAGTGTTGCCTCCAGGCAAGTGAAGAGTATTCCATCACACTCCTGACTTGTGCCTTGTAGATGGTGGAAAGGCTTTGGGGAGTCAGGAGGTGAGACACTCGCCATAGAATATCTAGCCTCTGACCTGCTCTTGTTGCCACAGTATTTATGTGGCTGGTCCAGTTAAGTTTCTGGTCAATGGTGACCCCCAGGATGTTGATAGTGGTGGATTCGGCGATGGTAATGTCACTGAATGTGAAGGGGAGGTGGTTAGACTCTCGCTTGTTGGAGATAGTCATTGCCTGGCACTTCTGTGGCGCAAATGTTACCTGTCACTTATCAGCCCAAGCCTGAACGTTGTCCAGGTCTTGTTGCATGCGGGCATGGGCTGCTTCATTATCTGAGGAGTTGTGAATGGCACTGAACACTGCGCAATGCCACGGGAGATCAGCCAGTTGGTGTTTAATTCTCTTTGCGCTCCTCAGAGACTAGCTGAACCACTCGAGCACTGACCCGACGTGGCAGTAATTTCACTGCCCATACCCGCCTCCCCCCTCCATTACTATGATCTGTGATCCACTCAGGGTGAACCCGATCCAGCACAGAGGCAGCTGCCTATAAAGAGCTTGGTTGGAGATACTATCTAGCTAATTTCCAGAAAGATATAACACGCTATATAAAACAGTGCAGTCTTAACTAGTTAGAGGAACTGTGCATCATAATTAAAAATCAGTAATCCGCTCCCCACACACGAGGAGTGAGAGACGGCTCATGCTGCTTGATTGTGTTGTGTTTTGTGAAAAGGACTTTTCAATTATACCAGGTCTGGCTGCGTTGTTTATCTCTGTGGTTCTCATTTTCCAATCTGACTGCACTGTGGTGATTACGATACTGAAAACCTCTTTTTTGTCACCAAAAGTCTAAGTTTATGGATTATATTTTCCCCTTTCTCCAGTTTTCTTCCCTCCCCTTCCGAAGGCAGAGATTTCCCGTTGGGTACGGTTCCAAGGAGGTTGGCCGCCCTACAGTAGGTCATCCGAGTGACCCATTCCTCACGTGCCATCCCAGACACTGAGGGGGGTCGGAAACCCCGGAGGAACGGCAAAGTTACAGCGGACGACTGGAAGAGCCAACACAGGAATTCAACCTCTTGGTGTTGGGACAGCTTCAAGGCAAGCCTAATCCCAACATCCACATCCATGTGTTATCCAGTAGCGATTACCAGATAAAAACCAGGAGCAGGGACCCTGGCTGATTTTTCCTTCCCATTGGAGGGCAACGTTAGAGATCCTACTACCACCTTGGCTGGTGCCAGGGGAGATCTTCCCATTGTCCTGACCAACAGTTATCCCTCAACCAACACCTGAAAACAGATGATCTGGTCATTTATCTCATTGCTGTTTGTGGGAGCTTGCTGTGCGCAAATTGGCTGCCACGTTTCCTACATTACAACAAAAGTATTTCATTGGTTGTAAAGCATTTTGGGACGTTCCCAGATGGCGAAAGGCGCTATATAAATGCAAGTTCTTTCTTTCTTCCTTTACCAAGTAAGAGAAAAAGATTGGTGAAGTCAAGCGTAGGTCCCTTACATTCAGAATCAGGGGAATTTATAATGGGAAACAAGGAAATGGCAGACAAATTAAATACATACTTTGGTTCTGTCTTCACAAAGGAGGACACAAATAACCTCCCAGAGATGCCGGGGAACATAGGGTCTGATGAAAGGGTGGAACTGAAAGAAATCAGTATTTGTAGGGAAATGGTGTTAGGAAAATTGATGGGACTGAAGGCCGATAAATCCCCAGGGCCTGATAATCTACATCCCAGGGTACTTAAGGAGGTGGCCCTAGAGATAGTAGATGCATTGCTGGTCATCTTCCAGAACTCGATAGACTCTGGAACGGTACCCATGGATTGGAGGGTAGCTAATGTTACCCCACTATTCAAAAAAGGTGGTAG
The DNA here is from genome assembly GCF_052327205.1 of Somniosus microcephalus. Classification (NCBI taxonomy): domain Eukaryota; kingdom Metazoa; phylum Chordata; class Chondrichthyes; order Squaliformes; family Somniosidae; genus Somniosus; species Somniosus microcephalus. The sequence goes on from NC_141009.1 coordinate 13,900,010, forward strand.
AGAAAAAGCAGGGAATTATAGACCGGTAAGCCTGACATCGGCAGTGGGGAAAATGCTAGAGTCTATTATAAAAGATGTAATAGCAGAGCACTTGGAAAGCAGTGACAGGATCGGACAAAGTCAACATGGATTTACAAAAGGTAAATCATGCTTGACTAATCTACTGGAATTTTTTGAGGATGTAACTGGTAAAATAGATAAAGGAGAACCAGTGGATGTGGTGTATTTGGACTTTCAGAAGGCTTTCGATAAGGTCCCACATAAGAGATTAGCGTGCAAAATTAAGGCACATGGGATTGGGGCAAGGTATTGACTTGGATAGAGAACTGGTTGGCGGACAGAAAGCAAAGAGTTGGAATAAACGGGTCGTTTTCCGAGTGGCAGGCAGTGACTAGTGGGGTACCGCAAGGATCGGTCCTAGGACCCCAGCTGTTCACAATATATATTAATGATCTGGACGAGGGAATTGGATGTAATATCTCCAAATTTGCAGGCGACACAAAGCTGGGTGGGAGGGTAAGCTGTGAGGAGGATGTCATGAAACTCCAGTACGATTTGGACAGGTTGGGTGATTGGGCAGAAACATGGCAAATGCACTATAATGTGGATAAATGTGAGGTTATCCACTTTGGTGGCAAAAACAGGAAGGCAGATTATCATTTGAATGGCAATAGATTGGGAGAAGGGGAAGTGCAAAGAGACCTGGGTGTTATTGTGCACCAGTCGCTGAAGGTATGCATGCAGGTGCAGCAGGTGGTTAAGAAGACAAATGGTATGTTGGCCTTCGTAGCAAGAGGGTTCGAGTACAGGAACAAGGATGTCTTGCTACAGTTGTACAGGGCCTTGGTGAGACCGCACCTTGAGTATTGTGTGCAGTTTTGGTCACCTTACCTGAGGAAGGACGTTCTTGCCATGGAGGGAGTGCAGCGAAGATTCACCAGGCTAATACCTGGGATGGCGGGAATGAGGAGATTGTGTCGATTGGGCTTATACTCACTGGAGTTTAGAAGATTGAGAGGGGATCTCATCGAAACCTATAAAATTCTGTCAGGTCTGGACAGACTAGATGCAGGAAAGATGTTTCTGATGGCCGGGGAGTCCAGAACCAGGGGTCATAGTCGAAGGATAAAGGGTAAGCCATTTAGGACTGAAATGAGGAGGAATTTCTTCACCCAGAGTGTGGTGAACCTGTGGAATTCTCTGCCACAGAGGGCGGTGGAGGCCAGCTCATTAAATATATTCAAGAAAGAATTGGATATATTTCTTAAGGCTAAAGGGATCAAGGGATATGGGGAGAAGGCAGGGACAGGGTACTGAATTTGGATGATCAGCCATGATCTCATTGAATGGCGGAGCAGGCTCGAAGGGCCGAATGGCCTACTCCTGCTCCTATGTTCTATGTCACACAGATCAGTGACTAAACCCAGGACCAAGTCTGTGTGGCTTGGCGACTCAATGGATACAGTTGCTAAAAATCAAAGCAGCCATGTTAAATATTTTTTCATAAAGGCAGTGCCCCTTTAAAAAGGTGGCGATGTAAACTTATTTACAAAAGGAATGTGACTGGAACAGCAGTACCTTCAAGTCACACACCGCCTTGGACATATATCGCTGATCTTCCATCATCGTTGGGTCAAAATGCTGGAATTCCCTTGGAGTACAGTGGTCCAAGGTGGTAGTCAGTTCCCATCTGCTCAAGACAACTATGGAGTGCAATAAATTTGGCTTTGCCAGCGACACCCACATTCCAAGAACAACTTAAAAAAAAATCCAAGTGCCTGAGTGTTGCAGCAAAACAGTGACCTGGTAATTCTCCTGCCTTCACATCCTCCATTAGCTGTGACCTTTGGAACAATCCATTTTCTTTATGGCTCCAACACTAATCCATGTGAGACACCTTGTCTAACCCTTCCACTTTCTGGAGTGCCACAGCCCTTGATATAAACACACGTTATTTATGACTCGTTCACAAGAGGAGCACATTCTAGGGCGTGAACTCTGCATTTCTCCAGCTCTGGCCACGCCCTTCGCCCCGCCATTGGCGGCCGTGCTTTCTTCCGTCTAGGCCCTAAGCTCTGGAATTTCCCCCCACTAAACCTCTCTCTCCCTCTTTAAAACTCTCCTTAAAACCTAGCTCTTTAACCAAGCTTTTGGTCACCTGTCCTAATAACTCCTTAGGTGGCTCGGTGTCAAATTTTTTTTTTATTCGTTTATGGGATGTGGGCGTCGCTGGGAAGGCCAGCATTTATTGTCCATCCCTAATTGCCCTTGAGAAGGTGGTGGTGAGCCGCCGCCTTGAACCGCTGCAGTCCTGTGTGTTGATAATCGCTCACTGTGAAGCCTTGGGACGTTTTATTACGTTAAAGGTGCTATATAAAAGCAGGTTGTTATTGTGTCTCGTTGCCACACTTGATGCATCACGCCTTCTGACACAACACTGTTCAGAAGCTACAAAGGAAAACAGCACAATTGCCACAAATCTGAATGGAGTACTGCCTGTGTCAGCTGTGGCTCAGTGGGCAGCACTCTTGCCTCTGAGTCAGAAGGTTGTGGGTTCAAGTCCCACTCCAGGGACATGAGCACAAAAATCTAGGCTGACACTCCAGTGCAGTGCTGAGGGAGTGCTGCACTGTCAGAGGGGCTGCCTTTCGGATGAAACGTTAAACCGAAGCCCCGTCTGCTCTCTCAGGTGGACGTAAAAGATCCTACGGCCACTATTTCGAAGAAGAGCAGGGGAATTATTCCCGGTGTCCTGGCTAATATTTTTCCCTCCATCAACATAACAAAAACAGATTATCTGATCATTATCACATTGCTGTTTGTGGGAGCTTGCTGTGTACAAATTGGCTGCCGCGTTTCCTATATTACAACAGTGACTGCATTTCAAAAAGTACTTTTTTTAAATTCATTGATGGGATGTGGGCGTCGCTGGCTAGGCCTGCATTTAGTGCCCATCCCTAATTGCCCTTGAGAAGATGGTGGTGAGCCGCCTTCTTGAACCGCTGCAGTCCATATGGTGTAGGTACACCCACAATGCTGTTAGGAAGGGAGTTCCAGGATTTTGGCCCAGCGACAGTGAAGGAATGGCGATACAGGTCCAAGTCAGGATGGTGTGTGGCTTGGAGGGGAACTTGTAGGTGGTGATGTTCCCATGCGTCTGCTGTCCTTGTCCTTCTAAGTCTTAGAGGTCGCGGGTTTGGAAGGTGCTGTTGAAGGAGCTTTGGCGAGTTGCTGCAGTGCATCTTGTAGATAGTACACACTGCAGCCACAGTGCGCCGGTGGTGGAGGGAGTGAATGTTGAAGGTGGTGGATGGAGTGCCAATCAAGCGGGCTGCTTTATCCTGAATGGTGTCGAGCTTCTTGAGTGTTGTTGGAGCTGCACTCATCCAGGCAAGTGGAGAGTATTCCATCACACCTGACTTGTGCCTTGTAGATGGTGGAAAGGTTTTGGGGAGTCAGGAGGTAAGACACTCGCCGCAGAATTCCCAGCCTCTGGCCTGCTCTTGCGCTCCGGGATGTCCGGTGGTCGTGAAAGGCGCTGTAGAAATGAAAGTCTTTCTTTCATGTTCCTCAGTCCACAACCCTCACCATTTTGTTCAATTCAACTGCTACCATTTACACTCTCGGGATCTCTCTCGCCAGCATCGTCACCTCAATCTACGTTGTCGAGTGTCCCAGTCCTCGGTTTTATTTCCTTCTTCATCCGTCCCTTTAACAAATGACTTTTCTCCTTCCTTTCAGCTTGCAGAGACCTGAAGCTCAAGCAAGCTCCTAAATACAGAGCAAATCCCTGTTCTCCATCACTTTTCACTAACTTCCAGGCCGCCTCCCTTTAAATCACCACCACCCCCCCCCCCCACCATCTTCTGCCCAGATGTTCACCTTTCACCAGCCCCTCCAAACTTCTCCCTTACAAGTGGACAAAAATATCAGTCGGCAATCATTGTCTCTTCAGGAGAGAAGACTACGGACCAAGAGCTGGAACGTGGGATTAGGCTGGATAGCTCTTTTCCGTCCGGAACACACACGATGGGCCGAATGGCTTCCTTCTGTGCCATAATGATTCTAGGAATTAAAAATAATCTGTAAACGTAAAACTATGGTGCCAAAAGAGTGTTTCGGTATCACTATTACCACAGTGCAGTCATAATGCTTTTACTGTATTTAGACTGGAAAATGAAACCCACACAGACCAACACCACATTCAAATATGTCGTAATTGAAAAGTCCCCATCAGAAAATAGAACAAGCCACCCCCAGTGCGAACTTTCTATTGCACATTGTTTATAGCTGTCTGTGATCAGTATAAAACACCCTCTCTATTGCACGTCCCTCACTGCTGTGCGCGCTGTGGTCCCATGACCTTTGACACCACATCACACACACTGGGCTGGATTTTATCAATGGAGGCGTGTAAGGGGCGGGACTACAACTTTCGGGGTTGTAGTCCTGCCTCCATTGAGTTGTTGCCAACCCACTCGATTTTCCCTTGATTGACCTTGTTGAGCCCACCCAGCGGGCTCAGCAGGCCAATTAAGGGCCACCTGGCAACAAGTGACATCACAGATTGACATTTCATCTGTCAAGAGCTTTTGACAGATTAAATATCAGCTCTTTGAAGCTGTCAAACACTGACAATCTGTACACTAAGTTAATTCCTTCCTCTCAGGCTGATTTAGAGATCTCTCCAGAACAGAAAGCAGAATGCTGCAGATTTTGACAGCTCGCGGCCATTCTGCTTTCTGTGCCGGTGAGATGAGGGACTCCCAAGACCTGAAGGGAGGAAGGCTGTAAAGGTAAGTAAAACTTCTTTAAACACTTTACACACACCAAACACACTTACCTCTTCACTCATGCACCCATCACTCACCTGAACACCGGACATCTCGAACCCTCCAAGCCCGACGGCCCGCCTCGCTAACTTGGCGTGGTTTGGAGCCTTCGGGAATCCCACACTTCAGGGATAAAAATAGGGATTAGGCTAAAAACTGCCTGTTAACTACCTGTTAACAGGCAGTTAATTGGCACTAATTCCCTTCCTGCCTCAGGGAGGCGGCTCCCAGCACAGGTTGGGTACCCACCTCCTTTGAAACTGGCATGGAGTTGGGTTGTGGGCGGGATGGGTTCGTGCCCCCCGATTTTGCGATTTTAAATCCCCCACACGCCTCCAATCCTGCCTCCACAGCCCGATGAAAATCGAGCCCACTGTATCTGGCTCACTCACCAATACACAACCCGTTTCCTTTCCCGCCGCCCGCACCCCCCCCCCCCCCCCCCGAGTCAGAATGTGCAGGGTTGGGAAAACCCGCTCCGGACAACTCCAGCTCAGAATTCTGGGTTGATAGCCAGCGGGATACTCGCGTCCGGTGGACGTGGGTGGCACCTCTCGTCGCAAGGGGTTTTGGTGAGCCCATAAAACCCTCACGCCGGTGACATGAATCAACTGAGCGGTCTGCAGGTGCCGCTGTCCAGGGAGAGTATAAATACTCGGGCATGGGCCCAGCTTGTGCAGGACATTCTTAACAGGAACTAGTGAAGGACACAACTAGACCTCCATGTTGTAAAACAGTTGATTAAAGCTTTGTTTAACGCTTAGACCAAGTGCCTAGTAGTTTTCTTACGTCAGCCGGTACCGGTCCAGGCACCCTGTCGGCCAGTATATATAAAAACAGATAGCAAGAGTTTCTACAGCTATATAAAAAGAAAAAGGGTGGCTAAAGTGAACGTTGGTCCCTTAGAGGATGAGACCGGGAAACTAGTGGTTGGGAACATGGAGATGGCAAAGACGCTGAACAAATATTTTGTATCAGTCTTTACAGTAGAGGACACTAAAAATATCCCAACACTGGACAAACAGGGGGCAATGGGGGGGGAGGAGCTAAACACGATTAAAATCACTAAGGAGATGGTACTCGGTAAAATAATGGGACTTAAGGCGGATAAATCCCCCGGACCTGATGGCCTACATCCTAGGGTCTTGAGAGAAGTGGCGGTAGGGATTGTGGATGCATTGGTGATTATTTTCCAAAACTCCCTGGACTCAGGAAAGGTCCCGGCAGATTGGAAAACTGCTAATGTAACACCCTTATTTAAGAAGGGAAGTAGACAAAAAGCTGGAAACTATAGACCAGTTAGCCTAGCATCTGTGGTTGGCAAAATGTTGGAGTCCATTATTAAGGAAACAGTAACAGAGCATTTGGATAAACATAATTTAATAAGACAGAGTCAGCATGGTTTTATGAAGGGGAAGTCATGTTTGACAAATTTGCTCGAATTCTTTGAGGACGTAACATACAGGGTGGATAAAGGGGAACCAGTGGATGTAGTGTATTTGGACTTCCAAAAGGCATTTGACAAGGTTCCACACAAAAGATTACTGCTCAAGATAAAAAATCACGGGATTGGGGGTAATATACTGGCATGGGTGGAAGATTGGCTATCTAACAGAAAACAGAGAGTTGGGATAAATGGTTCGTTCTCGGGCTGGCAATCAGTAACTAGTGGTGTTCCGCAGGGGTCAGTGCTGGGACCCCAACTCTTTACAATCTATATTAACGATTTGGAGGAAGGGACCGAGTGCAACATATCCAAGTTTGCCGACGATACAAAGATGGGAGGGAAAGCAGTGAGTGAGGAGGACATAAAAAACCTGCAAAAGGACATAGACAGGCTAAGTGAGTGGGCAGAGATTTGGCAGATGCAATATAATATTGGAAAGTGTGAGGTTATGCACTTTGGCAGAAAAAATCAAAGAGCAAGTTATTATCTAAATGGAGAGAAACTGCAAAGTGCTACAGTACAAAGGGATCTGGGGGTCTTGGTGCATGAAACACAAAAAGTTAGTATGCAGGTGCAGCAGGTGATCAGGAAGGCCAATGGAATCTTGGCTTTTATTGCAAGGGGGATGGAGTATAAAAACAGGGAAGTCTTGCTGCAGTTATACAGGGTATTGGTGAGGCCACACCTGGAATACTGCGTGCAGTTTTGGTTTCCATATTTAAGAAAAGATATACTTGTTCTCAAGGCGGTTCAGAGAAGGTTCACTCGGTTGATTCCAGAGATGAGGGGGTTGACGTATGAGGAAAGGTTGAGTAGGTTGGGCCTCTACTCATTGGAGTTCAGAAGAATGAGAGGCGATCTTATCGAAACATATAAGATTGTGAGGGGGCTTGATCAGGTGGATGCGGTGAGGATGTTTCCACTGATGGGTGAGACTAGAACTAGGGGGCATAATCTTAGAATAAGGGGCTGCCCTTTCAAAACTGAGATGAGGAGAAACTTCTTCACTCAGAGGGTAGTGAATCTATGGAATTTGCTACCCCAGAGAGCTGTGGAAGCTGCAACATTAAATAAATTTAAAACGGAGATAGACAGTTTCCTAGCAGATAAGGGAATTAGGGGTTACGGGGAGAGGGCAGGGAAGTGGACGTGAGTCTAGATTCGGATCAGCCATGATCCTATTGATTGGCGGAGCAGGCCCGAGGGGCCGTATGGCCTACTCCTGCTCCTACTTCTTATGTTCTTATGTATAACAATGGTTCTGGCCATGGAAGGACTGTTAATCAGCCTGAGAATCCTTCCACTGCGTCACGCTATTCTCCCAGCGAAGAGTCTGAAGATACGAAAACAACAACAGCCTGCTTTCTGTTGAACTTCCAAAGACAGTATTGCAAAGTCTTCCCCCTGTATTCTGTCAACATTCAGCCCCTCACAGCAGAAAGCACAAACATCCTTTAAATGTACAGGTCAACAATCCCCATCTGAGGTGTTTTGAAGAAACTGCACATTTGTGTTCATTGGATGGAAACCCATGTGGACCATGTGGGTCTTCCTCGCCCACAAGTACCTTGTCCAAGCCACTATGTGCAGTGGCACTGACCACTTACAGCGATAGGTGCTCAGGCATCATGCTTGGCGGAGGAGAGAGGAAGCAGGGTGTCTGCTTAGTGGCAATGGGAGGAAAAAGCCAGAGGATGGGGGGAAGGGAATGGAAGGGAGGGTAGGAGGGAGGGAAGGAGAAAGAAGACTTGCATTTATATAGTGCCTTTCACGACCTCAGGACATCCCAAAGTGCTTTACAGCCAATGAAGTACTTTTGAAGTGTAGTCATTGTTGTAATGTAGGAAACGCAGCAGCCAATTTGCGCACAGCAAGCTCCCACAAACAGCAATGTGATAATGACCAGATAATTTGTTTTTGTTATGTTGATTGAGGGATAAATATTGGCCAGGACACCGGGGATAACGCCCCTGCTCTTCTTCGAAATAGTGGCCATGGGATCTTTTACGTTCACCTGAGAGAGCGGACGGGGCCTCGGTTTATCATCTCATCCGAAAGACAGCACCTCCGACAGTGCAGAACACGAGCCGGCCTGGTCCCACTCTTAAGTTTTGGCGGGGAGGGGGGTGGGGGCACAGAGACAGCCGTGACTTTCAGTGGAGCATGGTGCTGCTGCTGGAGAGAGTTCAGCTGGGACGGCACTTCTGTCGGACAGTTTTGAAAGGGGGTGGCGGAGGGGGCGGTGTGATGGGGTTCAACCCGAGACTGGGGTTGGGTCAGGTTCTTGCCTGAGAGTGGAGTCAGGTCAAAGGTCTTTAGAGATGACAGTCTGGTGAGGACAGGACTCGCCTGAACAGAGAGGTCAGATTAACGGCTGCTTGTTTCAGACAAAACCATTACCATCGAGTACCGGCAAAGAGGCAGTTAGTTGTATGTAAACTAGTCCAATGGAGTCTAGGACATTGACCCTTGTTTTATATGGGAGGTGGGGGGGGAAATCATAGACTTTTTCAGCTGGAAGTGTGGGGGGGGGCGGGGGAGCTGTATTATACACAGGAGGCCGTGTATATGAGTATATTCAATAAACCAGGGGCTATAACATCAGCGAATAAGACAAGTCAGAGGAGCACCGATATCAGCAAGGCATGGTACATATAAATACACACTAGAGCGAGAAGCAGGAAATGACAGACAGATTTCAGAGAAAATTATATAAATTTACATCTAATAATATGATCTATTTATATGCAAAGTTAAGGAATTTTATACAATTATATACATTTAGCTTTATATATTTGGATATACTTCTATAATTCAATATATTTATATTTTGTGTCAAATCTTCCAAGACGTTGCTCACTGTTAATTGCACGATACGCTGTTTTATAGAGTCACAGAGTTATAACCTATAATGCACTGTATAACAACACACCGTATCACAACAGTGTACGGTTCTCGCTTTTAGGTCAGAAGAAACAAGCACGAAATGATGGCTTTCTTTCTCTCCTCTTTAATACTTGTAACACTTAAAGTACGATGTCTAGATTATGACAGATCTGTGCCAGACCCAAGAATCACAGAAACTTACAGCACAGAAGGAGGCCATTCGGCCCGTCGTGCCTGTGCTGGCTCTTTGAAAGAGCAGTCGTGCTCAGTCCCACATCCTCGCCTTTTGTCCCTAACCCTGTCAGTTGCTCATCCTCCGGTACCCGTCCAAATCCCTTCCAAAATTATTGATGGAATCCGCTTCCACCACCTGTTCAGGTCGAGCGTTCCCGATCCCGACAACTCCCTGAGTGAAAACATATCTCCTCATCTCCCCCACCCCCGAGATCTTTTCAATGATTTTGACTCTCTAACCTCTGATTATTCACCCACTCACCAGAGAGAATAGCTTTTCTCTATTTATTCTATCAAAACCTCTCATCATCTTGAAAACCTCTATGAGGTCACCTCGTAACCTTCTCTGGTCCAAGGAGAACAGTCCGAACTTTTCCAAACTCTCCTCATAACTGAAGTCCCTCATCCCGGGTAACACCCTGGTAAACCTCCTCTGTACCCTTTCTAAGGCCTTGACATCTTTCCTGAAGTGATGCCCAGAATTGTCCACAATACTCCAGCTGAGACCTAACCAGGGATTTATAAAGTTCCAGCAATGATCGCTTTGCTTTTATATTCTATTCCTCTATTATAAACCCAAGTAACCCACATGCATTTTTTAACCACCTGACCAACTTACCCTGCCACCTTTAAGGATTTGTGTATATGGACACCAAGGTCTCGCTGCTCATCTACACTTTTCAAAATCGTGCCATTTATAGTTTACTGTCTTTCCATATTAGTCCTCCCAAAGTGTATCACTTCACACTTCTCCGCATTGAGCTCCATCTGCCATGCTTCTGCCCATTTCACCATCCTGTCTGTGTCATCCTGAAGCCTATAACTATCCTCATCACTATCTACTACTTTGCCAAGTTTCATATCATCTGCAAATCCCTACACCAGTCTAGGCCGTTTCTAAAAATTAAGAGTAATAGACCCAAAACTGACCCTTGGGGAACACCACTGCAAATCACCTCCCAGTCTGAAGAACATCCATCCCCCACCACCCTCTGCTTCCTGTCACTGAGCCAATTCCGTATCCATACCGCCACTTTCCCCTTCCATTTTCTATTGGGCCTTCTGTGTGGCACTTTGTCGAATGCCTTCCGAAAGTCCATATATACAACATCTACTGCACTACCTTGATCAACCTTCTCTGTTAAATCATCAAAGAATTCAATCAAGTTAGTCAGACACAGTTTGCCTTTAACAAATCCATGCTGGCTCTCCTTGATTAACCGATGCCTTTCCAAATGAAAGTTTATTCTGCCCTTGATAACACCACCGATGTTTTATATATGTATAAAAAAAGACTTGCATTTATATAGCACCTTTCATGACCACCAGACATCTCAAAGCACTTTATAGCCAATGAAGTACTATTTGAAGTGGAGTCACTGTTGTAATGTGGGAAACGCAGCAGCCAATTTGTGCTCAGCAAGCTCCCACAAACAGCAATGTGATAATGACCAGATAATCTGTTTTTGTTATGTTGGTTGAGGGATAAATATTGGCCAGGACACCGGGGATAGCTCCCCTGCTCTTCTTCGAAATAGTGGTCATGGGATCTTTTACGTCCACCTGAGAGCGCAGACGGGGCCTCGGTTTAACGTCTCATCCAAAAGACGGCACCTCCGACAGTGCCGCACTCCCTCAGCACTGCACTGGGAGTGTCAGCCTAGCTTTATGTGCTCAAGTCCCTGGAGTATATATATGTATGTATGTATGTATGTATGTATGGAGTCCATCTCTCAATTCTGGGTTGAAATCCGGTGGGATATTCGCGTCTGGTGGGCGTGAGTGGTACTCCTCGTCGTATGGGTTATGGGCGCCCATAAAACCCACCCACCATAAAGGATTAACCACCAATGTTCCGCCTAATTTTTTTTTGGGGGTGCGCGACCTGTGCGGCCCATTCAAAATTTCACACGCACGCAAAATCACCCCTTTGAAAAGCTGGTCCCGGGCTGCGCGGGACCTTCAGACAGCTGTGTGGCCGAACAGCTTAGAGGGAACTTTGCTAACCACCCTATCGACTGGTATAGAGATGGTTAGGGCCATGGGAGGAGTGTTCAGGTCACGGCCTGTCAGACTCTTAAACAGCCCGCGAATCCTTTCATGACTTCAGACCGTTCGCCAAGGGAAGAGCATGAAGCTAGGAAAACAACTACAACAACCTGAGATATATATCTCAGACATTCAGCTATTCTATTTATTTATATGGGGCAGGGTCAAGTGGGCGACACAGATTTACTGTTGTATAACTTTTTTTTGGTGAATAAAAAAAATCTTCTCGGAATTTCCCTGGAGTTACTCCCGCTGATGTAACTTTGACGAGAGTGCGTCGGAAACCCTGTCCCACGGAAATTCCCAGCTATAATGTTTCTTTTTTTAAAAATCTGTGTGAAATTTGTCTTCATTCCCCCGTCTATAACAACAACTTGCATTTCTATCGCGCCTTTAACGTAGTAAAACGTCCCAAGGCGCCTCACAGGAACGTGATCAGACAAAATGTTGACACTGAGCCACATATTAGCGACAGGTGACCAAAAGCTTGGTCAAAGAGGTAGGTTTTAAGGAGCATCTTAAAAGGAGTGAGGTAGCGAGGCGGAGAGGTTTAGCAAGGGAATTGCAGAGCTTAGGGCCTAGGCAGCTGTCTAGTGGTATTGCCAGGCCTTGGGTGACTCCGGATTTTCCGCCAACCTCCAATATTCACCGGGCAGGGAGAGGGGAGGCCCATTCCATCTTGGTGGAACCAAAGCGGCAGGAGGCTCAAACGCCAGAATGGCCTCTTTAATCCCTGCCACAAGTTTTGGAGTCATTCCTCACTGATATAGGAGTGGGGTGGGGTGGGGCGTTTGGGAGGAGGAGCAGCGTGCCTGACACTTGTTCCCACTTCAACTATTGGGCGACGGGTGTCAAAGACAGCTGTGTTCCCAATGGTTTTACATTGGGGGGTGCAGCCGAAACAAGCGCTCTACTCGGAGCTCCGACACGGCAAGAGAGCCCCAGGTGGGCAGAGGAAACGCTTCAAGCACACCCTCAAAGCCTCCTTGGAAAAAGTGCAACATCCCCACCGACACCTGGGAATCCCTGGCCCAAGGCCGCACAAAGTGGAGGAGAAGCATCCGGGAAGGTGCCAAACACCTCGAGTCTCTTCGCCGGGAGCAAGCGGAAGCCAAGCACAAGGAGCGCACGTCAACCCAAGCACCCCACCCACCCGCCCCTTCAACCACCGTCTACCCCACCTGCGACAGAGACTGTAGGTCCTGCATTGGACTCATCAGCCACCCGAGAACTCATTTTTAGCGTGGAAGCAAGTCATCCTCGGTTCCGAGGGACTGCCTAAGAAGAAGAGACATTGGAGGAAATGAAGAGAGCGGACTTTTAAAATGTACACATCCCCCCCTCCCCTCCCCTCCCAAACACACAACTCCTTAATAACAACTACTTGCATTTTGGCAAGACATCCCAAGGCGTTTCACAGGAGCGTCATCAAACCCCATTAAACTCACAGTATAACCGATGGGTGTGTTACTAACGATATTATAGCTTTGAATGTTGTTGCTGGTCCTCCCCCCACCACACCCCAGGGTTACATTGCTGAAAGTCTAATTCTGTCTTGACTGCAAAGGTGATCAATCTTCAATGCACAACACAGTGGAGTCCACAGGAATGAGGAACCACCGTTCAACACAAATTCTATTTTACTGTGTGTTGCTCAGGTCATTTCCCCCCGACCCTGAGTTTATTAAATATAAATACCCGCTGCTGAATTCCTGCGGAGACCTCACTTTTCTCCAGGCTAGCGGGAACTGGGCGGTGCTGAGACAGCGACCTGTCAATTTCAACCCTATAGGGAGATTTGGAAATTGACTTACCACGCCATCGAGCAGGTCAAACACGCAGAGTCTGACGGGCTGTGCCAGTGCTTTCTGTAGATTAAACAGCGATTTGGTCTCCATTTCCTTCCCCTCTCCCGTGTTGCAAACACTGCAGTCTGAAAGGACGCTTCACATGGCGGGCTCCCCAAAGCACTCAAGTTGTGATCAGCGCAGAGTGACTGACGGGAGGAAATTCCCCCTCCACTTTCTATTTCTCACCCAATTTGGCAGATGCTGCAGCAAAGCTTCCTTCCTCTCAGCTCTTGGCTCCACTGCAGCCCTCAGCTAGCTGTGCAGCTGATCTCTCCCTTTCCATGCTGCAACACGCTCCCACATTTGCATCTGGCCGTCAGGTAACACTCCAGCTCATTAACAATACACACTCACACTTCTTCTTCTTAGGCAGTCCCTGGGAACCGAGGATGACTTTGCTTCCACATTAAAAATGAGTTTGCAGGTGACTGATGAGTCCAATGCAGGACCTACAGTCTCTGTCACAGGTGGGGCAGACGGTGGTTGAAGGGGCGGGTGGGGTGCTTGGGTTGACGTGCGCTCCTTGCGCTGCCTGCGCTTGGCTTCCGCTTGCTCCCAGCGAAGAGACTCGAGGTGTTCGGCGCCTTTCCGGATGCTTCTCCTCCACTTTCTGCGGTCTTGGGCCAGGGATTCCCAGGTGTCGGTGGGGATGTTACACTTTTTCAAGGAGGCTTTGAGGGTGTCCTGGAAGCGTTTCCTCTGCCCACCTGGGGCTCTCTTGCTGTGCCGGAGCTCCGAGTAGAGCACTTGTTTTGGGAGTCTCGTATCGGGCATGTGGACAATGTGACCCATCCATCGGAGCTGATTAAGCGTGGTCAAAGCTTCGATGCTGGGGATGTTGGCCTGAGCAATAACACTGATGTTGGTGCACCTATCCTGCCAATGGATTTGCAGGATCTTGCGGAGGCAGCGTTGGTGGTACCTCTCCAGTGCTTTGAGATGCCTGCTGTACATGGTTCATGTCTCTGAGGCATACAGCAGGGCGGGTATCACTGCTGCTCTGTAGACCATGAGCTTAGTGCCGGGTTTGAGGTCCTGGTCTTTAAACACTCTCTTCTTCAGGTGACCGAAGGCTGCACTGGCACACTGAAGGCGGTGTTGGACTTCGTCATCGACGTCTGCCCTTGTTGACAGTAGGCTCCCGAGGTATGGAAAGTGGTCCACGTTGTCCAAGGCCTTGTTGTGGATTTTGATAATCAGGGGGCAGTACTGTGTGGTGGGGGCAGGTTGGTAGAGGACCTTTGTCTTACGGATGTTTAGTGTAAGGCCCATTCTCTCATACGCTTCAGTGAAGGTGTTGACGATGGTTTGCAGTTCAACCTCCGAGTGAGCGCAGACGCAAGCATCGTCTGCATACTGTAATTCGACGACAGAGGATGGGACGACCTTGGATCTGGACTGGAGGCGACGGAGGTTGAACAGTTTCCCATTTGTTCTGTAAATTAGCTCCACTCCAGTGGGGAGCTTACTGAGGGTGAGATGGAGCATTGCAGCAAGGAAGATCGAGAAGAGCGTTGGTGCGATGACACAGCCTTGTTTGACCCCAGTTCGTACGTGAATTGTGTCTGTGGTGGAACCGTTGGTCAGGATCACAGCTTGCATGTCGTCATGAAGCAGGCAGAGGATGGTGACAAACTTTTGAGGGCAGCCGAATTTGAGGAGGACACTCCATAATCCCTCATGGTTGACAGTGTCGAAGGCCTTTGTGAGATCAAAGGCGGCCATGTACAACGGTTGGTGCTGTTCCCTGCATTTCCCTTGTAATTGACGTGCGGTGAAGATCATGTCCAGTGTGCCCCTTAGTGGGCGGAATCCGCATTGCGACTCTGGTTGGAGCTCTTCGGCCACTGGGAGAAGGCGATTGAAGAGGATTCTTACGATGACTTTCCCTGTGGCAGACAGCAGGGAAACTCCTCTGTAATTACCGCAATTGGACTTGTCACCTTTCTTGATGGTCACAATTACGGCGTCTCTGAGATCCCCTGGCATGCTCTCCTCCTTCCAGATAAGAGAAATTAGTTAATGAATTTGCACCAGTAGTGCTTCTCCGCCATGCTTTAGTACCTCGGCGGGGATTCCATCTGCTCCTGAGGCCTTGTTGTTCTTCAGTTGTCAGATGGCCTTTTCAACCTCATGCCGGGCTGGGGTTGTGCTGAGATGGTGGCGGGTAGCATGCTGCGGGATGGAGTTGAGGACACTCGCGTCGAAGACAGAGTCTCGGTTAAGGAGATCTTCGAAGTGCTCCTTCCAGCGGGCACTGACTGCCTCCCTGTCCTTGATGAGTACCTCTCCGTGCTTGGCCCGCAGTGGGGTAGGACCTTGGGTGCTTGGGCCATAGATAGTCTTGACTGCGCTAAAGAATCCACGCACGTCGTGGTTGTCGGCTAGCTGCTGGATCTCCTGCACGTTCTCCACCCACCATCTGTTCTTTAGGTCCCGAGTTTTTGGACCTCGGCCTTCAGGCGTCTGTAGAGCTGCTTTCTTGCTCTCGGGTTGTGTTGCTGTTTCCAGATCAGGAATGCCTTGCGCTTGTGGCTCATTAGCTCCTGGATCTCCTGGTCGTTCTCGTCGAACCAGTCTCGGTGTTTCCTGGTCGAGTGACCGAGCGTCTCTTCACAGGTGCTGATTATGGAGGCCTCGAGTGCAGACCAGGTGCTGTGGGCACTCTGTGTCTCTGCATCACTGGGAGTCGTCAGGTTGTTTGTGAGGTGCAGGCTGAATAGGGCTTTCTTAGCGGGGTCTTTGAGTGCTCCAGCGTTAATTTTCCTGCGGCCTTGTTTCTGTTGCCTCCGCTGTTTTGGGGCTACATTGATGGAGATGACAGAACGGATTAGGCGGTGGTCTGTCCGGCAGTCGTCAGCTCCTGTCATGGCGCAGGTGATGCAGACGTCCTTGCATTCCCTCGCTCGGACGATGACGTAGTCCAGCAGATGCCAGTGCTTGGAGCGAGGGTGCTGCCATGAAGCCTTGTACTTGTCTCTCTGACGGAACAAGGAGTTGGTTAGGACAAGGCCATGTTCTAAGCATTTCAACAGGAGGAGGGTACCGTTGGAGTTGGCTTTCCCTACCCCCTCTCTGCCGATCACACCTCCCCAGAGGTCTGTGTCCTTTCCAACTCTGGCGTTAAAGTCACCAAGGAGGATCAGCTTGTCGCCCGTTGGGACTCAGGACAGGGATTGTTTGAGGCTGGAGTAGAATTCCTCTTTGGTCTCGTCTGTGGCTTCCAGTGTTGGGGCGTACGCACTGATGACTGTAGCGCACTGGTTCCAGGCTAGGGTGAGCCGAAGAGTCATGAGGCGCTCGTTTATACTGCTAGGAGCATCTCTGAGATGCCCAAACAGTTCATTTTTTATGGCGAAGCCTACCCCATGGAGGTGGCGTTCTTCTTCATGTTTGCCTTTCCAGAAGAAGATCTAGCCACCGCCTTGCTCCTTGAGCTGGCCTTCCACTGCCCGCCGGGTCTCACTTAGGGCGGCGATGTCAATGTCGAAACGCCTGAGCTCCCGGACAACGATAGCAGTACGGCGTTCCAGTCTGTCACTGTTGGGGTTGTCCATGAGGGTCCTGACGTTCCAGGTCCCGAACTTCATTTTAAAGGGTGGAAGATGCCTGTGCGTGAATTCTTTTAACGTGGGGTGGCCGTTGCACACCAGCTACCACATGGGCTTGGCAGAGCAAGGTCTTGGTCCAATGGGCAAGGGGATCCAAGACGATTGGAGCCACACTCACACAGTTCGGTGTTGTTTGGCTTGTTTCCTCTCAAGAACAATTGCCTGCAAGTGTGTCCAGATAACGAAGAGACAGTCTTACATTTCTAGAGCGGCTTTCACGACCTCAGGACGTCCCAAAGCGCTTTGCGGCCGGTACTTTTGTCATGAGGGAAATTATAGGCCGAAGTCGGGATGCTGTTCCCCTGAACCTGCTACCCTTGTCCTTCTAAGTGGTGGAGCTGTAGTCACTGTTGTAATGTAGGAAATGCAGCAACAAGCAGCAATGTGATAATGACCAGATAATCTGTGTTTTTTTTTTAAGTGATGTTGATTGAGGGATAAGTATTGGCCCAGGACACCGGGGAGAACTCCCCTGCTCTTCTTCGAAATAGTGGCCGTGGGATCGTTTACATCCACCCGAGAGAGAAGACGGCCTCGGTTTAATGTCTCATACCGAAAGACGGCACCTCCGACAGTGCAGCACTCCCTCAGTACTGGAGTGTCAGCCTAGATTTTTGTGCTCAAGTCCCTGGAGTGGAACTTGAACCCACAACCTACTGACTCAGAGGCGAGGGTGCTACCCACTGAACCACTGACTGACCACACAACAGGAACAGGCAAGAGGATGAACAGATGCTCTGATTTACAGTGAACTTCACTATAGCACATAGACTGGCGTTTTAAATATGTTCTACGATACGACAAAATACACAGTGTGCAGCTGTTGTTGGTCTTGTCTAAAAAAAAATACCATCAGAGAGTTGAGAAAGAAAAGTATAATTGACAAATGGTCTTCGGATTGATTTAGTCAAATACAGATTCAGACTAGGCGCGGGTGAGTAGCTGATGGGTAGACCAGTGCAACTTATTGATGTAATTCACCCTTACTGCAAGACACTTTCAATCCAGTATTGACAATGTGTCACCTTGTGTCCTCGTCTGGCTGGAAAAACAAGCTCCAGTGGTCATGGGAATAAAATGGTTTGCTCCAGAGCTGGTAGAACCCAGTAACACAAAGAACTCAGTAACCCAGTAACAGGCAGGAACTGGGGCCAGGGGCAGACAACAGAGCTGGGGTGAAGGATTACAGTCAACAGACAGAAAATGTTGGTAGTACACAGCATGTCCGTCTGCATTTGTAAAGAGAAAGGTCGGTTAACACTTTTTCTTTATCACCCTTCATCGGAACTTGAAAACGTTAACTTACCTTTTCTCTTTCAGATGACAGGCCTGTTGTGTATTGCCAGCAATGTTGTGTTTTATTTGGTTTTTGTTAGTCCTGTTGAGGCAACCATCTTGGTTTGGTGTTGCCCCAATAACGCTGGATTCCAGAGGTGAGGTGAGAGTGACTGCCCTTGACATCAAGACGGCATTTGACCAAGTGTGGCATCAAGGAACCCTAGTAAAATTGAAGTCAATGGGAATCAGGGGAAAGACTCTCCACTGGCTGGAGTCATACCTAGCACAAAGGAAGATGGTTGTGGTTGTTGGAGGTCAAGCATCTCAGCCCCAGGACATCACTGCAGGAGTTCCTCAGAGCAGTGTCGTAGGCCCATCTTCAGTTGCTTCATCAGTGACCTTCCCTCCATCATAAAGTCAGAAGTGGGGGTGTTCGCTGATGATTGCAGAGTGTTCAGTTCCATTCACAACTCCTCAGATAATGAAGCAGTCCATACTTGCATGCAGCAGGACCTGGATGACAGGCTTGGGCTGATAAGTGACAAGTAACATTCGTGCCACACAAGTGCAGGCAATAACTATCTCCAACAAACGAGAGTCTAAACACCGCCCCTTGACATTCAACAGCATTACCATCGCTGAATCCCCCACCATCAACATTCTGGGGGTCACCATTGACCAGAAACTTAACTGGACCAGCCACATAAATACTGTGACTACAAGAGCAGGTCAGAGGCTAGGTATTCTGCAGCGAGTGTCTCACCTCCTGACTCCCCAAAGCCTTTCCACCATCTACAAGGCACAAGTAAGGAGTGTGATGGAATACTCTCCACTTGCCTGGTAGAGTGCAACTCCAACAACACTCAAGAAGCTCAACACCATCCAGGACAAAGCAACCCGCTTGATTGGCACCCCATCCACCATCTTAAACATTCACTCCCTCCACCACCGGTGCACCGTGGCTGCAGTGTGTACTATCTACAAGATGCACTGCAGCAACTCGCCAAGGCTTCTTCGGCAGCACCTCCCAAACCCGCGACCTTTTCCACCTAGAAGGACAAGGGCAGCAGGCGCATGGGAACACCATCACCTCCAAGTTCCCCATCAAGTCACACACCACCCTGACTTGGAAGTATATCACCGTTCCTTCATCGTCGCTGGGTCAAAATCCTGGAACTCCCTCCCTAACAGCACTGTGGGAGCACCTTCACCACACGGACTGCAGCGGTTCAAGAAGGCGGCTCACCACCACCTTCTGAAGGGCAACTAGGGATGGGCAATAAATACTGGCCTTGCCAGCGACGCACACATCCCAGGAATGTACAAAAAAAAAAGACCTCCATCAGGTCACCCCTCCGCCTTCTCTTTTCTAGAGAAAAGAGCCCCAGCCTGTTCAGTCTTTCCTGATAGTTCTAACCTCTCAGTTCTGGGGTCAGTGGTAGAGGCAGCGCAGATCAGCAGTGGAGTGGTGGGGGATTTGTAAACCTGTATCTGTTCTTCACCACCACAAAAATTTCCTGCTTTGACCAAAAAATATGCAAGGGGTGTTCAGCAAGACTGCACACGGCGGGCGATACTGTATCTGCAATGTAAATGAAGTGCTGCCGGCAGTATCGTGGCTTTGCAGTGCGCTTCACAGAGCTGCCTCATCAAAATAATAATCGCATTCCATGAAACTCCACAGTCGAGTGACACTGTCCCTTTAAAATGCCATGGATTCCAGTGAAGATAGCGGTCTTAAGATTTTTTATAAATGGACAATCAGATTCAATTCAGATAAGACTTGGTTACCGTTGCTATGCAAAATGAAGCACTATTGTTTATGACAAGTATCTGCTTGTTCCCTCATTTCCTTATTGCAGGCTGATGGATTAGAGGTTAAGGTTCAGAAACATTCCTTAGCTGCTGCTGTTAAAAAAACACCGCCTTACTCAGAAAATTACATTTGGCCCCTTTCGACACTTGGTTGCTAAGGTTACGGGGCCAATCACTTACGTTAACAAAGCTCCTTAAAGCAAAAAAACATAAATGCATGTCCCTTCCTGCCTCTTCTTTGAACTTCAAAAAAAAACTTCATTCCCAAAAATTGCAAACGAATATTGGCCTAGCCCGGCCCTCCATCAGACCTGACTGAGTTCCAGGTGTCAGCCATGGCCCAGTGGGCAGTGCTCTCACCTCCGCCTCAGGAGGTTGTGGGTTCAAAGTCCCACTCCAGAGACTCGAGCACAAAAATCTAGGCTGACGCTCCCAGTGCATTACCGAGGCACTGTCAGAGGTGCCTTCTTTCGGATGATATGTTAAACTGGAGCCCCATCTTGGGTGGATGTAAAAGATCCCATGGCACTATTTTTGAAGTTGAGCGGGGGAGTTCTCTCCCCGATGTCCTGGCCAATATTTATCCCTCAACCAACACCTAAAATCAGATGGTGTGGTCATTCTACATCGGATATACGGCACAGAAACAGGCCATTCGGCCCAACTAGTCCATGCCGGTGTTTATGTTCCACTCGAGCCTCCTCCCATCTTTCCTCATCTAACTCTATCAGCACAACCCTCTATTCCCTTCTCCCTCATATGTTTGTCCAGCCTCCCCTTAAATGCATTGACACTATTCGCTTCAACCACTCCCTGTGGTAGCGAGTTCCACATTCTCACCACTCTCTGGGTAAAGAAGTTTCTTCTGAATTCCCTATTGGATTTCTTGGTGACTATCTTATATTGATGGCTTCTAGTTTTGCTCTTCCCCACAAGTGGAAATATTCTCTCTGTGTCCACTCTAGCAAAACCTTGAATTCTCACATTGCTGTTTGTGGGAGCTTACTGTGCACAATTTGGCTGCTGCATTTCCTACATTACAACAGTGACGACTTTTTTTTAAACTACTCCATTGGCTGTAAAGTGCTTTGGGATGTCCTGAGGTTGTGAAAGGTACTCTATAAAAGCAAGTTCCTTATTTCTATCATATCCTTTCCTGAATTCCTTGGTGTTTTTGTTTTTCGCTTTTCTCTATGAAAAGACACAGAAAATATTTTAAATATTTTTAAACTTGCTTTGCACAAGTTTGACAAGCTTGGTACTTTAATAAGATAAGCACGTCTTACAGCACTGAAACTCCATGCTGCGATATTATGATATGAACACATAGCAAACTTCTGTCAAATTCCTCTAATGTATTTGTGGCATTTGTGGTAAGCTGCCAGTGAAGCTGGTTTATAAGAAAGAACTTGCATTTATATAGCGCCTTTACATGACCTCAGGATGTTCCAAAGCGCTTTACAGCCAATGAGGTTTTGTTTTTGAAGTGTAGCCACTGCTGTAATGTAGAGAAATGAGGCAGCCAATTTGCACACAGCAAGCTCCCACAAACAGCCGGGACACCTCCCCTGCTCTTCTTCAAATAGTGCCATGGGATCTATTACGTCCACCTGAGAGAGCAGACGGGGCCTCGGTTCAACACCACATCTGAAAGGCGGCACCTTCGACAGTGCAGCACTCCCTCAGCACTGCACTGGGAGTGTCAGCCTAGATTATATACTCAGGTCTCTGGAGTGGGACTTGAACCCACAACCTTCTGCCTCAGAGACAAGAGTGCTACCCACTGATCCAGCCATGGCTGGATTCCTCTCTGCATTCACGCTGTGTTTAAATCTCGTCACGTGGAGCCTCAGGCAGATAGCTGCAATGCGGCCTTAGACTAGGCCATACCCAGCTTACACCGTGCCTGGACTGATCGTCCCAATCTTGTTGCCCAAGGCAGATCATCTCTCTCAGAGTGTGGGGCAGTAGTGTCTGCACTCTCTAACAATTTAACTTAACTAGAAGGAGCTGCCAGGATGGGGAGGGGGGGGGGGGGAAGAGGGGAGTTCCCTTCAGCACTTTTTAAACCTGGCTCGACACCACACTGCGGTGTCAAACCAAGTTCCTCTGGAGAGTCTCAGGTTGCCTCTCACTGGAGTTTGGTCAGGCCACAACTTTAACATCGTGGTGAAACTGCTTCACAGCAACAATAAACTTGCAGTTTAAACACACCCTTACTCTGTCCTAGGACCTCAAACCATAGAACTCCACCCCCGCCCCCTCCCGCACCCCATCACTCTCCCCTCTCCTATAATTTATTGCAAAGGGGATGGAGTATAAAAGCAGGGAAGTCCTGTTACAACTGTACAGGGTGTTGGTGAGACCACACCTGGAGTACTGCGTACAGTTTTGGTCTCCTTATGTAAGGAAGGATACACTTGCCTTGGAGGCAGTTCAGAGAAGGTTCACGAGGTTGATTCCGGAGATGAAGGGGTTGTCTTATGAAGAAAGGTTGAGCAGTTTGGGCCTATACTCATTGGAGTTTAGAAGAATGAGAGGTGATCTTATTGAAACATATAAGATTCTGAGGGGGCTTGACAAGGTAAATGCGGAGAGGATGTTTCCCCTTGTGGGGGAATCTAGAACTAGGGGGCATAATTTCAGAATAAGGGGGCGCCCATTTAAAACGGAGATGAGGAGGAATTTCTTCTCTCAGAGGGTCGTGAATCTTGGAATTCTCTTCCCCAGAGAGCTGTGAAGTCTGGGTCATTGAATATATTTAAGGTGGAGATAGACAGATTTTTGAAAGGTAAGGGAGTCAAGGGTTATGGGGAACGGGAAGTGGAGTTGAGGCCAAGATCAGATCAGCCATGATCTTATTGAATGGCGGAGCAGGCTCGAGGGGCCGAATGACCTACTCCTGCTCCTACGTCTTATGTTCTTATAATCGACAAGCCTTTAAAACCTAACTCCGACTTCTTGACTTACACTGTCTTTCAAAATTTTTGAACATTATATAAATGTCAGTTTGTTGTCTTAACTCCTCTTTTCAACCCTGGCGATGACCTCTTATGGGTTTTGATCCTTCATCTGGGTTTTGAGGGCGGGGGGAAACATAAAAAATATGAATCGTAATAAAATAAAGGCAGCACCACTGCCACTGGATTGGCATCACGCTGTCAGAAAGCACGAACCCGTCTGCAGAATGGTGTCTCGCTATTGTTACTTCGTGAATTAATTCATGGCAAGGTACAGAAACGTTTCCCCTTTTTCTAATGAGTTATAAGTACCAAGTGATGTAAAAAGACTACTGAGTACTTGGTTTGAGTATAAAACAAGGCTTTAATCAACTGTTTCACAACCATGAGATTCTAGTTACATCACTAGTTCCTGGTTACAAAAACGTCCTGAGCAAGCTGGGCCCACGCCCGAGTATTTATACTCCTTGGACAGCGCCACCAGCTGGCCACCCAGTGTTAGTTCATGAGTCATTTCTTCATGAATGCTAAGATTCATGACACCAAGCACTCAAAAAGGGGAAGAGAAAACTTGTAACACCGTTGTACCAGCTGACTGAGGTTACACATCTTCAGATTGAGCGACACAATGAGGTTCATGGAATAGCGGCCATTCTCCGCCCTGTGTTACTCCAGGCCACTGCTCCTGTTGGTAGCATTTTATTGCCTCAGAGTCAGGAGATGGTCCCTGGGTTCAAGATCCACGCCGAGACCTGCGCCTAAAAGCTAGGCTGCAGTGTAGCACTCAGGAAATTTTACATTCATTCTTTGGGTGAGACTTGAATTTTTTTTTTCCGTTCATGGGATGTGGGGGTCGCTGGCAAGGCCAGCATTTATTGCCCATCCCTAATTGGCCTTGAGAAGGTGGTGGTGAGCCGTCTCCTTGAACCACTGCTGTCCGTGTGGTGAAGGCTCTCCCACAGTGCTGTTAGGGAGTTCCAGGATTTTGACCCAGCGACGATGAAGGAACGGGCGATATATTTCCAAGTCGGGGTGGTGGGTGACGTGGAGGGGAACTTAGAGGTGGTGGTGTTCCCATGTGTCTACTGCCCTTGTCCTTCTAGGTGGAAGAGGTCGTGGGTTTGGAAAGTGCTGCCGAAGAAGCCTTGGCGAGTTGCTGCAGTGCATCTTGTAGATGGTACACACTGCAGCCATGGTGCGCCGGTGGTGGAGGGAAGTGAATGTTTAAGGTGGTGGATGGAGTGCCAATCAAGTGTCTTGGATGGCGTCGAGCTTCTTGAGTGTTGTTGGAGCTGCACTCAATCAGGCAAGTGGAGAGTATTCCATCACACTCCTGGCTTGTGCCTCATAGATGGTGGGAAGGCTTTAGGGAGTCAGGAGGTGAGACACTCGCCACAGATTGCCTAGCCTCTGACCTGCTCTTGTTGCCACAGTATTTATGTGGCTGGTCCAGTTAAGTTTTTGGTCAATGGTGACCCCCAGGATGTTGATGGTGGGGGATTCGGCAATGGTAATGCCGTTGAATGTCAAGGGGTGGTGGTTAGACTCTCGCTTGTTGGAGATAGTCATTGCCTGGCACTTGTGTGGTGTGAATGTTACCTGCCACTTATCAGACCAAGCCTGAATGTCATCCAGGTCTTGTTGAATTGAGATGAAAGATCCCCCAGCACTACTTGAAGTGAAGTGGAGGAGAGAGATTTTTTTTTGAGCTCCTGGCCAATCACAACTAACTCCATTAAAAAAAAGATTAATTGGTCGTTCATCTTATGGCCATTAGTGGAATCTTGTTGTGCAAAATGGCGACTATGTTTGCCTACACAATAGCAGCCATTGCACTTCAAAAGTAATTCATTGCCTGTAAAGTGCTTTGCGACATCTCTAGGGGGGACGTAATAAGGTGCTCTAGAAATGCAACAATTGTTTCCACCCCTATTGGTCATTTTATTAGACTGGGAGATGTGTTTTCACTGTTTCCCTCACCCATCTCCCCCGTGCTCGCTGACCTACATTGGCTCCCGGTTAAGCAACGCCTCGATTTAAAAATTCTCATCATTGTTTTCAAATCACTCCATGGTCTCGCCTCTCCCTATCTCTGTAGTCTCCTCCAGCCCTACAACCACCACCCCCGCCCCCCCCACCCCCCCGAGATCTCTGCACTCCGCCAGTTCTGGCCTCTTGAGCATTTTAATCGCTCTACCAATGGCTGTCGTACCATCAGCTGCCTAGGCCCTAAGCTCTGGAATTCCCTGCCTAAACCTCTCCGCCTCTCTCCCCTCCTTTAAGACGCTCCTTAAAACCTACTTCTTTAACCAAGCTGCCCTAATATCTCCTTATGTGGCTCGGTGTCAAATTTAGTTTGATAATATCGCTCCTGTGAAGCGCCTTGGGACGTTTTACTACATTAAAGGCGCTATATAAATGCAAGTTGTTGTTGTTTCTGCCACTCCACTTATTTCTTTTGAAGATTTAAAAATGAGGTGGGTAATTGGCTCAGTGGGCAAGTTCATTCACCACATGATGCTGGAATGAGCCACTAGATATTAGTGACCCTCGACAGTGATTGCCTGCTGTCTACTTGGCTATTAGGAGGGAAGGATATGATCCCCAAGCCTAACCTGTTTTGATCCAGAGGTCACTGTATAGCGGTTGGATCAGCAACTCTCGGGCTTATTGTTTGTTTATTCCCTCGCCCCTCCCTCCCCCAGCTCAGAAGGTGCATTTACCCACTTGGGGGCAGCACCGGCCTCAAGTTTCGATGAGCTCGGTCCCTGAATCCCATCTGGGACCCCAAGGATCATTCATCGCTGCTTGATCAAAACTGCTGTAAAATGAAATATTTTGACTATTGTTTAATGCGTTTCTATAGAAACCCTCCTTCCTGTTCCAATTTCGCTCATAGGGGAACTGTGGAGAATCTCTAGTTCTGATTCAAGTGGTAAAATGAAGAAACTTAGCCTGTTACTTCTGTTTTCCATTGAAATCAACTGAGACAGCACTGGTCCATTGTCAACAGCACGGCAATCAATTATTCCCATCCCCTTCTCTCCTTACATAAACCCTAGCTTACTGTCATTTGTTTTATTCATGCTGGTTCACTGACAACAGTCTCGCTCACCCCCCATTTTGGTATGATGTACATGTCACCACCAGTACAGTTTTTAAGCCCTGTCTCGGACTGTTGGCAACACAACAGCTGCTGGTTTACTCTTAACTCCTGAATTTGGAATGAGTTAAAAGTCTGTTGACGTACTGAAATATTTTCCATCCAATGCCCTCTGTTCAGCAACTTCCCAACCATTTAAAAATACCACTTGGAGCAGCGCCTCACTTCAAGCCCTTGCAATGATGGGGGGGCTGATTCAGGTCAAGGACACCGAGCCTTGGCTCGCACAGTAAGTGCACTATTTAAAAAATGGTTATTGAGAGGCCATGGTGAAGGCCCAAGACCCACAATGCAGGGGCATCGCCAAGGCTGGAAAGGATAAAAGAGAAGACAGGATAATTCAAAGGGGTGGGGGGCAGTGGTTAGTTGGTGGCAAGCTGGGGTTTGGTCAACATCACTGGCTGATACCAGGGGAGTTTCCCCTGGAGTCCTGGACAATAATTATCCCTCAACCAAGATCACTAAAAGCAGACTATCTGGTCATTATCACTTTCCTGTTTGTGGGAGCTTGCTGTGCACAGATTGGCTGCTGCGTTTCCTACATTACAACAGTGATGGCACTTCAAAAGTACTTCATTGGCTGTAAGGTGCTTTGGGATGTCCTGAGATCATGGAAGGTGCTATAGAAATGCAAGTTCGTTCTTTATGACCTAGCCTCTCTCTGCATCTTGCACCGTCTCCAGTTGAGAGAGTGAATGGGTTAAACTAGCTGAAGGCGATGTTGTTCTGGAGCTGACCACTCGGGGCAGCTTAACAGCAACCCTTGGGTGACTCAGGGTGGACGGGACTGAGATTGGAAACTCCACGGATCCAATCTCGCATCCTGCCACCGTACTGGGGCAACATGGGAAGGAGGAGGAGGGGATGGAGTTAGAGGTTAACACAGTGGGCTCATCCCAAGGTCTGTCGCTCTAACCAGTAGGTCCTCAGGAGGGTCATCAGACTACATTACAACAAGTGGCTACACTTCAAAATGTAGTTCATTGGCTGTAAGGCGCTTTGGGATGTCCCGAGGTGGTGGAAGGCGCTATATAAATGCAGACTGAGACGGATGAGGATTTCCACAGTGTTCAGCTCTTGGGAATCAATGCGTTAAAGTAAGAAGCAATACAATGGGGTGGATTCCCTCTCCCCCACTCCCCGAGTGGTCTTCAGGATGCCGGGTGACGGAAAATGCCGACCAGTTGTCCCAAAGGGAGGTCGGCCCATTTTAAGTGCCGGGCCTCATTAGCGGGCTGATGGCCGGCAGTCAGTTGCCCTCGGGTAGCACAGCCGACCTCTGGTGAGGGAGTTTGGGGGGGCGGGTGAGACGGGACGGTGCCCGATTCAAGGAGGGGGAGGGGGACGGGGGTAGCAGCTGCGGCCCAGTTTGGTTTGGTGGAAGCACCCTCCGCTCCTCACAAAAATAAAAAAGAGGAATCTCTCCCTCGGGATCCTCTGGAGCCGGACCGCCAGCTAATACTGGGTCCGAGCCGGCACTGCGTGCGGTTCAGTCGGAAGATGGCAATCGGGATCCTATTGACATCACAGGACGCTGACTTCCATTTTAAGTGGGCCCAGGGCCTGATTCAGGGCCTGCTCCAGCCGCCTAGCGGTAGGCCCCGGGAGGGAGATGGGGCGGGGGGGCATTGCCGTGGCGACAGTGTCAACGGGGCGCTGTCGCTCTGTTCACAGGAGGTCTGAAAATTCAACCCAACTCGGTCTCGATTTCAACTTGGGGAGACTGTTTCGGGTGCTGCATTCAGCTAGTGGAAGAGGGAAGTTTAAAGGTCGTGTTTATAAAATGGAGAGATACGAGAGAAAAAAAAACACCCCCACAGAAATGCAGACGGCGCACAGCAGGCCCATCAATATCCGACAAGACAAAAGATCGATTCTGTTCTCAGGATCCGCTGTTTATTTACAGAGAGACAGGACGTTTCTGACAGGAAGGCCCGTGTAAGTCTGTTCCAATACCATGTCAACTAATCAGGTTCTGTTCTAAAAATGAAATGAGCGGCCACCTGCTGTCACGCTGGAGACATCTAGTGGCGGGACGAGGAGGCCTGGGAAATGCAGCCGTCCCGAGTACTCATGAGTTTGCTGCTCGCACAAAACTCCCAGCACCTTGGCTCAGCTCCAGTTTCTCTCTCTGCCTCTCAGTTTCGCAATCCTCGTATTCAATACACTCCCTTGATCTTCCCTATTATTCTAACCTCTCCTGGCCCCACGTTCCCGCCTGTTCTTCTAACGCTACCCTGCCATATGCTCCCCACCCCCTCTCTTTCCGCTCTGCCACTGGTTGCAGAGCCCTCAGCCATCTTGCCCTCACTCTCTATAGAACTCCCTCCCTAAACCTCTTTGCCTTGCTATGCCTCCCCACACCTTCAAAATCCCCCTTTTAAGCCTTCTTCCTAGGCAGCTCCTTTGGCTATACCACCCAACCTCCATCCTACTTGGGTCTGATGCCCCCTCCCATGTGAAGTGCCTTGGGACGCTTTGCTACATTGAAAGCGCTGTATCATTGCAAGTTGTTTCCCCAGGAGCGTCTTGTCCCTGCAGAACACCCCCCCCCCCCCAATAACCGAAAACGAGAAACCACCCAGTCCTGCGCAATCCTACTGCAGTTTCTTAATAAGAACTCTTTGTTATTTTTGAACCACGTAAGATTTCTCCCCCAATTTTCCAATGTCCTCACTCCTGTAGGTGTTGACTCGTGCTGGGGCATGGTGGACCCTCCAGTACCTCACAAAGTGGCCCAGGCAGCATCAGCGGGATATTTGACTAGGCGGGCTTCACAGCCTAGCATGGTCCTGTCTCCACACACACACACACACGTTCCAGTGGGAGTCAGTGGAAGCAACCAGCAGAAAGACCATTGGCTGATTTACCCATCCCCCAGTGGTGTCAGCTGTGGCTCAGCAGGCAACACCCTCGCCTCGGAGTTATGAAGGTTGTGGATTCAAGTCCCACTCCAGAGATTTGAGCATAAAAATCTAAACTGACACTCCAGGGCAGTGCTGAGGGAGTGCTGCACTGTCAGAGGCGCTGTCTTTCAGATGAGACCTTAAACCGAGGCCCCTTCTGCCATCTCAGGTGGACGTAAAAGATCCCATGGCACGATTCGAAGAAGAGCAGGGGAGTTATCCATGGTGTCCTGGAGCCAATATTTATCCCTCAAACAACATCACTAAAACAGATTATCTGGTCATTAACCTATTGCTGTTTGTGGGAGCTTGCTGTGCGCAAATTGGCTGCCGCGTTTCCTACATTACAACAATGACTACACTTCAAAAAGTACTTCATTGGCTGTAAAGCGCTTTGGGACATGCGGAGGTGGTGAAAGGCGCTATATAAATGCAAGTGTTTCTTTTTTCTTTTTTCAGGGCATGAGAGTGAGGCGAATGCCAGGAGCCCCCCCCTGACCCATCACCCAAACTGAGACGGCATGGCTGCGGGTAGGATGGGGGAATGTATGGCAATGTAACGCACCAAGGCATCACACAACGGTACGGGGCAGGCTAGATGGACCAGCAGGACTTTTCCTGCCCGCCATTTTTCCCGCACGTCGATAAGATCAACAACCTGGCGGCCCGCTCCTGGTCTGTATGGCTTGGTGCGTTGCCCCAGTCAGCTGCCAGCCGCCCACTCCCTCTTTCGGAAAACATTTCCAAAGAACGCAGTTTCAGTGTCAGCACAACTATTTTATTTTGCAGAACTGCGGGTTTTCATATTTTTTTTTCCACAGCCGAGCGAATGAAACAATGAATTTACGATGACTCACTCCCCTCGACATGTTTTGAGCTTCAGGTATGTTTGCCAAAAAACCACCGCAGGCCAGAAACCAACTTATTTCCTTGATGCTAGATAAATAGATTTCCACAGCAACCTTTCAGAGAACAGTCCATAATAACATGCCATTCATACCATCGCCGTCCATCATTTCTCATTGTACTGATAGCACCAAGAACATGAGAACATTGTCTCATTCTGGTAACTAGGTGTGTACTCCCAGCAAGGAAAGATCTCTGACAATCAACTTAACCACTTCAACACTGGATATAATTCTTCACCGAACAAGGCAAAGACTCAGAAATTTACAGCACAGAAGGTGGCCATTCGGCCCATCGTGTCTGGAAATACACAGGCAGCCCCTGTACAGACATTATTGGCCCAGAAATTCGGGTCGGGGGCTTCCCGCGGGTGCAAGCCCCCGACCTGCACTTACCTTGCGCGCCGGCCGTTGAGCTGTGGGCCCGCGTGGGATTCCGATCCGGGGCCTGGTCCAGCTGCCGGCGTATCCCAGGGGCGCAGTTAGTTCGATGCGGCTCCTGGGATCACGTGGGCCATGGGGAGCCAGTCGGAGCAGGGAATGCTCCATTCATAAGTCTTGACAGGAAGTGCTGTCAAGACTTATAAATACTATGGCCCCAAAATAGCACTAAATCTTCAAATAAATTTAAAACAAACATCACATTTTTAAAATAAACTATAAATTACATTATTTTAAACAATAATTTAAATTTTTGAAAAAAATAATTTTATTTTCTAACGGGGCTAAAAATAAACTTACCTTGCTTTAAAGTATTTAAAAATAATAAACCTATGGAAAAAATGTTTTAATTTTAATTAATTCACCACTTACCTTGTAAAAAGCAGGCCTCACACCTGCTTTTTACATGTCTAAATTCTGCAGGCTTACCCTCCCGGGAAAACCTGTAAAAAAAAAACTGAAGTTCGATGCGCACGCGCAGCCTCTCCCGCGCACGCGTTCGACCTCTGAACCCCTTCGTTCACAGGAACAGAAGTGCCGGTTTCCCACGCATGCGCAGTGCATGCAGGAAACCGGCACTTCCATCGGGCTTACGGGGGAGTACCCAGTGCATACTCACCCGTGGAGACACGAATTTCTGGGCCAATACTCAGGAATCAGCCTTCAGACAGATTTTCAGCATTTGCACACTGTTTTCCTTGTTCTTTGTGCTGTCCCTGTGACAACGGGGGGGGGGCACAACACCTCAGGAATGCGGGGGGAGCAGGTTTGATTCCCTCCCCCCACTGTTCTTATTTTCCCCCTCTTTTCTCTGAAGCACTGGCCCACACTGGGGTACAGTTCCACAGACACTGGCCCAAACTGGGGTACAGTTCCACAGGCACTGGGCCACACTGGGGTACAGTTCCACAGGCACTGGGCCACACTGGGGCACAGTTCCACAGGCACTGGCCCAAACTGGGGTACAGTTCCACAGACACTGGGGTACAGTTCCACAGGCACTGGCCCACACTGGGGTACAGTTCCACAGACACTGGCCCACACTGAGGTACAGTTCCACAGACACTGGCCCACACTGGGGTGCAGTTCCACAGACACTGGCCCACACTGGAGTGCAGTTCCACAGGCACCGGCCCAAACTGGGGTATAGTTCCACAGACACTGGCCCACACTGGGGTACAGTTCCACAGACACTGGCCCACACTGGGGTACAGTTCCACAGACACTGGCCCACACTGGGGTACAGTTCCACAGGCACCGGCCCACACTGGGGTATAGTTCCACAGACACTGGGCCACACTGGGGTACAGTTCCACAGGCACTGGCCCACACTGGGGTACAGTTCCACAGGCACTGGCCCACACTGGGGTACGGTTCCACAGGCACTGGCCCACACTGGGGTACAGTTCCACAGGCACTGGCCCACACTGGGGTACAGTTCCACAGGCACTGGCGCACACTGGGGTACAGTTCCACAGGCACTGGCCCACACTGGGGTACAATTCCACAGGCACTGGAGTACAGTTCCACAGACACTGGCCCACACTGGGGTACAGTTCCACAGGCACTGGCCCACACTGGGGTACAGTTCCACAGGCACTGGCCCACACTGGGGTACAGTTCCACAGGCACTGGCCCACACTGGGGTACAGTTCCACAGGTACTGGCCCACACTGGGGTACAGTTCCACAGGCACTGGCCCACACTGGGGTACAGTTCCACAGGCACTGGCCCACACTGGGGTACAGTTCCACAGGCACTGGCCCACACTGGGGTACAGTTCCACAGGCACTGGCCCACACTGGGGTGCAGTTCCACAGGCACTGGCCCACACTGGGGTACAGTTCCACAGGCACTGGCCCACACTGGGGTACAGTTCCACAGGCACTGGCCCACACTGGGGTACAGTTCCACAGGCACTGGCCCACACGGGTACAGTTCCACAGACACTGGGGTACAGTTCCACAGGCACTGGCCCACACTGGGGTACAGTTCCACAGGCACTGGGCCACACTGGGGTACAGTTCCACAGCCACTGGGCCACACTGGGGTACAGTTCCACAGACACTGGGGTACAGTTCCACAGGTACTGGCCTGTCCCACGCAGCCACATAAACCATCGATCCAGCCCTAGCCCACCTCCAAGTGACACAATCTTCTGGGAGAGGCAAACAAATCACTCAACCACAACTTACATTTTATAACTTGTCTCTTTCTACCTTCCCATCCAGATACAATCTACTACTTTACATCAGACAGTAACCTGTCTGTTTAATCTGCCTATTTAGGCTATCCCATTAACTATTTAAAGAGCAAGAGGAGTTCTCACAGTGTTCTGCTCAACATTCCTCCCTCAAACAAGACCACCACCAAAAAAAACAGTTCGACATAACTAGTGATCTCACTGCTGTTTGAGGGATCTTGCTGTGCGGAGCGTAGCGAAGTCCTCTCCTCTCAGGAACTTGTGTCCAGCTCCCTTTTGAAGGCTGTAGAGACCCTGTCCTCACCCCACACTCTGTTTATCGGTTCCGGAAGCCGATGACTCTGGGAAAAGAAGGTACCATAGCACAGGATGCCGGAGATTGAAAAGAGTGGGATAGTAGATGGGGTAAATCAAGAAGTCGTGGTTAGGTACTACCAGGCTCGAGCTGAATAAAAAAAAATTTGCATTTATATATTTTTTTATATTCATTCATGGGATGTGGGCGTCGCTGGCAAGGCCAGCATTTATTGCCCATCCCTAGTTGCCCTTGAGAAGGTGGCGGTGAACCACCTTCTTGAACCGCTGCAGTCCGTGTGGTGAAGGTGCTCCCACAGTGCTGTTAGGGAGGGAGTTCCAGGATTTTGACCGGCAATGATGGAATGGCGATATATTTCCAAGTCAGGATGGTGTGTGACTTGGAGGGGAACTTGGGGGTGGTGGTGTTCCCACGTGCCTGCTGCCCTTGTCCTTCTAGGTGGTGGAGGTCGCAGGTTTGGGAGGTGCTGCTGAAGAAGCCTTGGCGAGTTGCTGCAGTGCATCTTGTAGATGGTACACACTGCAGGCACGGTACGCTGGTGGTGGAGGGAGTGAATGTTTAAGGTGGTGGATGGGGTGCCAATCAAGTGGGCTGCTTTGTCCTGGATGGTGTTGAGCTTCTTGAGTGTTGATGGAGCTGCACTCATCCAGGCAAGTGGAAAGTATTCCTGCCTTGTATATTCCTCACACTCCTGACTTGTGCCTTGTAGATGGTAGAAAGGCTTATCACTTCTCTCAGAAACATCTCAAAGCACTCCACGGACAATGAATTACTTTTGACATCATTTTCCAGTCACTGCTGTTACACAAGCCAGCATTGCAGCTACTCTGTGCACAGAGATTCCACAAACAGCAAATGAGATAACTAATTAGCCAATCTCTTTTTTTTTGGTGGTGGTCTTGTTTGAGGGAGGAATACTGCGAGAACTCCTCTGCCCTTCTTTAAATAGTTCATGGGTTGGCCTGAGCAGGCAGACAGGGCCTCAGCTTAATGTCTGACCCAAAGTAGTAGATTGTAGTTGGAAGGGAAGGTTGAGAGGCAAGGAGTTCCAGTTTCGGGGCCCTGGCAAAGAACGAATCTTGTTCTTAAAACCTGCGCATTGAGTGTGGATTCCCTGAAAAGACAATCTAAATAACATTTAGAGGGACGAGGTGGCTTTCACAGGACAAGGGCCAGCATCCTTTGTTGTGTAACATTCACTGGGACAACAATTAACATCAGGCCTTCCAACTGGGATCAGATCCAAACTTGGGGCAAGTTTACAGCGAAATGAAGGAACTTATTGGATACAGAATTGTGCTGTGCACTTAGTGAGTCTACCTGAGGAAGGAATTTGATCTTGTACACCGTGCCCTGCGGGGTGGAGCCTTCTGCAATAAAAGAAACTTCCAGCCAACTCCAAACACTGATGTCGACGGATATTTCCGCTTCCCCACAGAAACTCCAAAACACTGACATAACGCAACAAAACAGAAGCCAACCCTCGACACAATAGCAGCAAAGGAAAACACCGCAGCATGACGCAGGTATGGAGTCCGATC
Source organism: Somniosus microcephalus (assembly GCF_052327205.1). Classification (NCBI taxonomy): domain Eukaryota; kingdom Metazoa; phylum Chordata; class Chondrichthyes; order Squaliformes; family Somniosidae; genus Somniosus; species Somniosus microcephalus. Next base: position 13,934,447 of record NC_141009.1, read on the forward strand.
ACCAGCCAGTACGTCCCAGACAGCGGTCAGACATCCTTTTCTGTGCAGAGAACACACTAGCAGATCAAAGGTTCTACGCGGGTGTCAAACTGAGGTCATGTTAACATATCCCGATGGAGTTGAGGACCCAGCCAAGTGCCAAAGCCGTAGGGGTAAATCCAAAGGGCTAGGATCGAGACCCACCATCAGTTTTAGGTTGGCAAAACCCTTAACTTATTCTGTTTGATGCGAAATTAAATTGAGTCTCCAGCACAGAAACAGGCCATTCGGCCCAACAGGTCCGTGCCGGTCAGTGTTTATTCTCCACACGAGCCTCCTCCCACCCTACTTCATCTCACCCTATCAACATAACCTTCTATTCCTTTCTCCCTCATGTGCTTATCTAGCTTCCCCGTAAATACAGAGTACTGCAGTACTCTAAGAAACGGGCACAGAAAGGCACAGAGACACATATCATACAATATCAGTTTCCTTGGGATTTCCGGCATTATATCCTCTTCCTCTACTGTAAATACTGACGCAAAGTAATTATTCAACATGTCTGCCATTTCCTTATCATTGATAATATCACCGCTTTCAGTTTTTAAGGGGCCAACATTGCTCCTGACTACCCTCTTTTTCCTAATATAATTCTAAAAATTCTGTGTGTTGATGTTGATATCCCTTGCATGTTTCTTTTCATACTCCCTATTTGTAGCTCTTACTATCTGTTTTGTGACCCTTTGTTGTTCTCTGTATCTTTCCCATTTGCCAGACTCTGTGCTATTTTTTGCATTTGTGTATGTTTTTTCTTTTAGTTTTATGCTGTCCCTTACCTCTTTAGTCATTCATGACTGGATTTTTTTGGCCCTCAGCTCTTGCCCCTCAGGGGTGTAAACTGGTTCTGTATCACCTTAAATTCTTTTTTGAACATCTCCCACTGATCTTTTGTCATTTTACTCATTAACAGATTTGCCCCGTTTACCGTGGACAGTCTCTGCCTCATCCTGTTGAAGTTGGTCTTACCTAAATCTAGAATTTTAGTAGCTGTTTCGAGTTTCTCCCTTTCAAACGCTGCATTGAACTCGATCATGTTATGATCGCTATTGGATAAATGTTCACACACAGTTAGGCTGTTAACTAAATCTGGCTCATTATTCATTACTAAATCTAATATGGCTTGGCCCCTTGTTACCTCTAGGACATATTGTTGTAGAAAACTATCCCAGACACACTCAGTTCAGTTTGGAGCACCTGTGAGTTGGGATAGGAGTTTTGGCCTTTAAACAGTTAAAATCTTCTGAAAAGGCAACATTTTAACAAAACATTAAAGGCAAAAAATTTATATTTCAAGGGAGGACAAGGCTCAGCACCTTCTGAACACAAAGGCTGCGATTTCGCCTACCGAGGCAGGTCCGGGGCGGCCAGGGTCAGTGGCAGGGTGGGACCCTGCTGCTGGCTCCAGCCCGCTCTGTGAAAAGAATCTTACGCTGATTGGGCGTGTTGTTAAGCGCGTTTGCCGGCCAATTGAAGGAAGCGGGTCTGATGATGTCACTCGATGACGCGTCACCAGCCGGTTTCCTTAAAGGGACCATGCACATATTTATTTTGACAGTTGTGCTGTCAGTGTTCTACAGCATTGAGGTGCTGCAAACACTGACGAGCACTGCACAGAGGTGCACGGCTGCACCCAGGCTCTCCCATAACTCCCTCCATATGCTTATGGAGGGAGTCACAGCACGCAAGGAGGTTCTCTTCCCTTCCAATGTGCGGAAGAGACCTCGCCAGGAGACCAACACAGCCTAGTTGCACATTGCACAGGAGGGCACAAGCAGGGATGTCGTTGGGAGAACCAGGCTGCAGTGGCGCAAACCTTTCAATGATCTCAATAGATCATGTTACTGCAAAGCCACACTCAACCTCATCCTGCTGTGCCACTCATCACATCCCCATCACTCTGCCTTCCCTACCCTACTCCTGCACATCCTTACTCACACCAACTTACCTTGCACCTCCACCCATCCCTCTCTATCTACATTATCACTTCCCCATCTCACTCGCCACCCCTCACACTCACCCTCATCCTAACTCAATCATACCAACTAACAACACACAAGGGTAGGCACTTGGGTGTTTTAGCCAATGTTCATGTAAAGTTTCTGTTAATGTGCTGTCAATCATTGAAACCTTTATTTTCAACACTTTGTGTTCTTGGACAGATTTGTGTGCACCTTTGGAAGGGGCTTAGTGAGTTGCAGTGAATGGTGAGACATAATGGTACCCCCCGCAATGGTGATGAGTGTGAAAGGAATGGCTTGGGCATTGTAGGGATGCTTTATGGTGTTGGTGTGGGGTGGTGCCAACCTGGCGCATCATGTGACATCTAGGGTGTACAGCGTCAAGTGAGGTAAATATGGCCATGGTGAGGCCATCCCTGGCGTCCTGGGCAGCAATGTGGTTGGGTGCTGATGCCCTGTGTCCTGTGCAGCATCAGTTGATTGCGGAGAAGGCTGGTGTTGTTGTTGTTGCTGCTGGTGTGCCTGGTGCTGCTGGTGTTGGGGCTGATCGTGGTGGGATTCTGAGGACCAAGGGGAGATATTTTCAAGGGCACCGATGCTGATGTAATAAATGTCAGGTGAAGTTGAGATGACAGAAGCAATCTGTCAATGGTGAGAGAGGTTGTTCCAATGAGGTGACACTGGATAGAGAGTTTGCTCCAAACACTTGCAACCTGCATAAAGCTCAATCTGTCTTCCAAACGCAATAAGCAACAGCTTCTAACCTTGGAAAGTGAACAGTTATGAAATGGGGGCTTTTGTAGACCATTTGCAACTGTCAAGTAAAGAGATCATCCCATGCTGACACAACACCCGACCTCCTTACCTGACGTGATCCCCGAGCAGCAGGGAAGCTGATGGCGAACTCTAAAAATCTAAAGGTAAGCATAAAATACTAGTTAATTGCCTCTTAATTAGATCTCTCTAATGATGTAAATTGCCTCCCCCGCCGCTTGGTGATGAGCGTAGAGGCGGGTTGACAACGGGATCCCTACCTGCCGTCAAAAAATAAAATTTTCCCAACTCACCCGCCACCAAAGGCACCCGCTGACCCCCCTGAAAAATTCCCCCCAACATGATCCTGCCTCTAATGTGTAACATTCACTGGGACAACAAGTTGACATCGAGCCTTCCCGTGGGATCACATCCAAACTTGGAGTTTACAGTGAAATGAACTTATTGGATACAGAATTGTGCTGCGCACTTAGTGAGTCTAACCGAGGAAGGAATTCGATCTTGTACACTGAGCCCTGCGGGGTGGAGCCTTCTACTGTTTACATGTGTGAGAGTAAGAGTTCCCCTTAGGTCAAAGAAACTTCCAGCCAACTCCAAACATTGATGCTGACGGATATTTCCCCATTTCCTACAGAAAATCCAAACACTGACATAACGCAACAAAGCAGAAGCCATCCCTCGACACAATAGCAGCAAAGGAAAACACCGCAGCATGACGCAGGTACGGGGTCCGATCACCAGCCTGGAGACTTACAGTCAGTACGTCCCAGGCAGAGGTCAGACATCCTTCTTTCGCACAGGTCAGAGGGTCTACTCTGGTGTCAAACTGAGGCCATGTTTACACCGGACGTTCCAACCCAACAGACATGTTATGATTGTGAAGGCTCGGCCAAGTGCTGAAGGTTGTGGGTGTAATTAAGTTGGCCGGGCATGGGCAGGGTTAAGCCCTCAGCAGCTTCAGGTGGTTACAAACCATTTGACAGAGAATATCTCAGTGAGATAACTGTCTGTGCTTTCCTGGCCAACACTTATCCCTCAACCAACATCACTAATCTGATCATTACCTGGTCAATATAAAAGAAAAGACTTGCATTTCTATAGCACCTGTCACAACCTCAGGATGTCCCAAAGCGCTTTACAGCTCATGAAGTACTTTTTGAAGTGTACGTCACTGTTGTAATGTAGGAAACCCACCAGCCAATTAGTGCACAGCAAGCTCCCACAGACAGCAATGTGATGATGAACAGATCATTTTTTTTGTTATGTTGATTGAGGGATAAATATTGGCCAGGACAACGGGGATAACTCCCCTGCTCTTCTTCGAAATAGTGCCCGTGGGATCTTTTACATTCACCCAAGGGAGCAGACGGAGCCTCGGCTTAATGTCTCATTTGAAAGATGGCACCTCTGACAGTGCAGCACTCCCTCAGTATCAGCCTAGCTTTCTGTGCTCAAGTCCCTGGAGTGGGACTTGAACCCACAACCTTCTGACTCAGAGGTGAGGGTGCTGCCCACTGAGCCACAGCTGGCACATTACTGTCTGTGGGAGCTTGCTGTGTTCATAATGGCAGCCGCGTTTCCTACACTACAACAGTGACTACGCTTCATAAAGTATTTCATTGGCTTGTAAAGCGCTTGGAACATCCCGAGGTCGTAAAGGGCGCTATATAAATGCAAGTTCTTTCTTTCACATGGACAAAGGTAGGCAATTGTTAGAAAGGAGTGCGTCACCATTAAAAGGGGGGTGAATTGGAGGCTCAGACTTCATGGGCTGGGGATATGGGGCATGGAAGGAAGTTACAGGAAACAGCTCTGACTTTATCCCCTCACTGTTTCCTTACACAAGCTACAGATTGCCCTCAAAGTATATCTTGAAGAAGTTGGAATTTACATTTTTCCTAATTGCTGACGCTGGGATGTCAGTCGATGTGTCTAGTTCGGTGACTCAGGATTTGCGGAGCAGATAACACGCATCACTACACGTAACACGCGGTGTTGCACGCACCACTACACGCAACACGCATCTCCCTCACCCCCCACACACCAACCAATTATCAAGTCCATCCAGCAGTGTGCTGCGGCCTCAATATCTCGAGTGCTGAGGTTGCTATGTTGCGGAACATTAAATATTATATTCTGTAGTAAGGTTGCCAACCCTCCAGAAGTGAATCTCCGGGAATGAAAGGTTGATCTCCTGAACACTGCTGAGAGCAACGCTCGGGAGAAGAATCATAGGGCCATTAAAACGATTGTGTTTTTTTTCCCCCCATTCACTTTCGTTTACTAGTTGTAAAAATACTGACGATGGGAAAGAAAGGCTGTTTGACCGGGCAGGACGGTCGGAGGCCGGAGGTCATGTAATGAAACCTCCAGGAACACCTCCAAGCAGGAGTCAGCGGCACCGGGACCCCATGGCACCGGGAGTGGATGGCACTGGGACCCTGTGGCACTGGGACCCTTTGGCACCGGGAGTGGATGGCACCGGGACGCCATGGCACGGGGAGTCAACGGCACCGGGACCCCGTGGCACCGGGAGTGGATGGCACCGGGACCCCGTGGCACCGGGAGTGGATGACACCGGGACCCGTGGCACCGGGAGTCAACGGCACCGGGACCCCGTGGCACCAGGAGTCAATGGCACCGGGACCCCGTGGCACTGGGAGTCAATGGCACCGGGAGTCAACGGAACTGGGATCCCGTGGCACTGGGAGTGGATGGCACCGGGACCCCGTGGCACCGGGAGTCAACGGCACCGGGACCCCGTGGCACCGGGAGTCAATGGCACCGGGACCCCGTGGCACCGGGAGTCAATGGCACCGGGACCCCGTGGCACCGGGAGTCAATGGCACCGGGACCCCGTGGCACTGGGAGTGGATGGCACCAGGACCCCGTGGCACTGGGAGTCAATGGCACCGGGAGTCAATGGCACCAGGAGTCAATGGCACCGGGACCCCGTGGCACCGGGAGTCAATGGCACCGGGACCCCGTGGCACCAGGAGTCAATGGCACCGGGACCCCGTGGCACTGGGAGTCAATGGCACCGGGAGTCAACGGAACTGGGATCCCGTGGCACCGGGAGTCAATGGCACCGGGACCCCGTGGCACCGGGAGTCAATGGCACCGGGACCCCGTGGCACCAGGAGTCAATGGCACCGGGACCCCGTGGCACCGGGAGTCAATGGCACCGGGACCCCGTGGCACCAGGAGTCAATGGCACCGGGACCCCGTGGCACTGGGAGTGGATGGCACCAGGACCCCGTGGCACTGGGAGTCAACGACACTGGGACCCCATGGCACCGGGAGTAGATGGCACCAGAGACCCACAAGATATGGGCCCCAAGAATCTACCGTCTTAAGGATCAAGAATCTGCAGTTGACCTCTGCGGCCCCGCAATGAGTTCCTCATGCCCCTGCTGTAGGACGTGGTAGCCCATCAGATGTAACCTAAGAGCTCACACTGCTTTAGTAGACCAGAGCAGCGGTGTCGGCGAGGAGGCGGAGAATACAGGATGGTCTAAGATGGGTTTACAGTGTATGTATGTGAACACACGAAGCATAGTAAACAAGGTAAGTGAGCTACAGGCACAAATAGCCACATGGGAATATGATATTGTGGCAATAACTGAGACTGGCTCAAAAAAGGGCAGGATTGGTATTAAATATTCCTGGTGTTCAGGAAAGATAGGCAAGTAAAGATAGGAGGTGGTGTGGCAGTATTGGTCAAGGAGAATGTTAGTGCTGGAGAGGGAGAATATCCAGGAGGGGTCAAGGACAGAATCTATATGGCTAGAGTTAAGAAATAATAGAGGTGCCATTACACTACTAGGTGTATTCTATAGACCACCAAATAGTGGGAAAGATATGGAGGAGCAAATTTACAGAACTATAGAGTAGTAATAATGGGGGACTTCAACTATCCTAATATACACTGAGATTGTAATAGTGTAAAGGGCAGAGAAGGGGAAGAATTTCTGAAGTGTGTTCAGGAGAATTTTCTTGATCAGTATGTTTCCGGCCCAACGAGGGAGGAGGCATTGCTGGATCTGGTTCTGGGGAATGAGGTAGGTCAAGTGGAGCAAGTGTCAGTAGGTGAACATTTAAGGAACAGTGATCATATTATCATAACGTTTAGATTAGTTATGGAAAAGGACAGGGAGCAATCTAGAGTAAAAATGTTTAACTGGGGGGAAGGCCAATTTCAGTGGGATGAGAACGGATCTGGCCCGAGTAAACTGGAATCAAAGATTGGCAGACAAAACTGTAATGGAACAATGGGCTGCCTTTAAAGAGGGAATAGTTCAGGTACAGTTCAGGTACATTCCCACTAGGGGGAAAGGCAGGGCAACTAAAGTCAGGGCTCCCTGGATGACGAAACAGATAGCCAATATGATGAAGCAGAAAAAGAGTGCGTATGACAGATGTCAGGTTGCAAATACATCTGAGAGTCAGGCTATATATAGAAAGGTCAGAGGAGAAGTGAAAAAAAATAAGAGGGGCAAAGAGAGGGTATGAAAATAGAATGGCAGCCAATATAAAAGGTAATCCAAAAGTCTTCTATTGGCATATAAATAGTAAAAGGGTAGTAAGAGGAGGGGTGGGGCCGAGTAGGGACCAAAAAGGAGACCTGCGCGTGGAGGCAGAGGGTATGGCTGAGGTACTAAATGAGTACTTTGCATCTGTCTTCACCAAGGAAGAGGATGCTGCCAAAGTCATAGTAAAGGAGGAGGTAGTGGAGATACTGGATAGGATAAAAATTGATAAAGAGGTATTAGAAAGGTTGGCTGTACTTAAAGTAGATAAATCACCAGGAGCAGATGCAATGCATCCTTGGATGCTGAGGGAATTGAGGGCGGAAATCACGGCGTTACTGGCCATAATATTCCAATCCTCCTTTGATACGGGGGAGGTGCCAGAGGACTGGAGAATTGCAAATGTTACACCATTGTTCAAAAAATGGTGTAAAGATAAACCCAGCAACTACAGGCCAGTCAGTTTGACCTCAGTAGTGGGGAAGCTTTTAGAAACAGTAATCAGGGACAAGTGCGGATTAATTAAGGAACGCCAGCACGGATTTGTCAAAGGCAAATCGTGTTTAACCAACTTAATTGAGTTCTTTGATGAGGTAACAGAGAGGGTTGATGAGGGTAATGTGGTTGACGTAGTGTACATGGATTTCCAAAAGGTGTTCGACAAAGTGCCACATAATAGGCTTGCCGGCAAAGTTGAAGCCCATGGAATAAAAGGGACAGTGGCAGCATGGATAGGGAATTGGCTAAGTGACAGGAAACAGAGAGTAGTGGTGAACGGTTGTTTTTCGGACTGGAGGAAGGTACACAGGGGTCGGTTCTAGGACCACTGCTTTTCTTGATATATATTAATGACTTGGACATGGGTGTACAGGGCACGATTTCAAGATGTGCAGATGACACAAAACTTGGAAGTATAGTGAACAGTGAGGAGGAGAGTGATAGACTTCAGGAAGACATAGACAGGCTGGTGAAATGGGCAGACACGTAGCAGATGAAATTTAACGCAGAAAAGTGTGAAGCGATACATTTTGGTAGAAAGAATGAGGAGAGGACATATAAACTAAATGGTACAATCCTGAAGAGGGTGCACAAACAGAGAGACCTGGGGGTATGTGCGCACAAATCATTGAATGTGGCAGGGCAGGTTGAGAGAACGGTTAAAAAGGCTTACGGGATCCTGGGCTTCATAAATAGAAGTATAGAGTACAAAAGTGTGGAAATTATGATGAACCTGTATAAAACACTGGTTCAGCCCCTACTGGAGTATTGTGTCCAATTCTGGGCACCGCACTTTAGGAAGGATGTGAAGGCCTTGGGAGAAGGTGCAGAAAAGATTTACGAGAATGATTCCAGGAATGAGAGACTTCAGTTACGTTGATAGACTGGAGAAGCTGGGGTTGTTCTCCTTGGAGCAGAGAAGATTGAGAGGAGATTTGATACAGGTGCTCAAAATCATGAGGGGTCTGGACAGAGTAGACAGAGAGAAACTGTTCCCGTTGGCAGAAGGGCCAAACACCAGAGGACACAGATTTAAGGTGATTGGCAAAAGAACCAAAGGCAACATGAGGAAAAACACTCCTGTGCTGTAACCATTCTATGATTCTAGTAAACCCCTCCAACATGTCCGGGAACTGCTTCTCTGCATTTCTGTGCAGGGGAGGATTCCTCACAATTCTGATTTCTGGATGCGCTCCCGGGCTTGCTGTGCCTGGGCTTTTGTACTTTCATTCCAATTCAGCCCACGATCCCTGGGAAGCAACATTAATACTGTTTGCTATTCAACGATGGACATTTCTGCGCCACATTTCTGTCTTATTGCTATCAGAACTTTCCAAAGTAGATGACTCATCGCAGTCATCCAGCAACAGATTGGACTGGAACCAGGAGGTGAAAGGCCAGTGCTTTACTGCACCACATGGCATTATCGAAGCTCCACCTCAATGGCCAGACTTAAGAGCGGTAAAGAATACCCGAACCGGCTCAACTGCAGACTGGATGGGACTGAATGGTAGCTCGCTTCCAGTGTGTTTCGTGGCTGCTTTAAAGGTGATTAATTCAAAGCATTCTGATGATAAATGCTTGGAATTTCACTCTATAAAGCAGTCAGATGTTTCAATCTAATTTATTATGTCAAGGACAGAGGTTCCGGATTCAACATCGAGTTCAACCATTTCAGATCATAACCGCTGCTCCAATTTTCTCGAACGGCAGCTGTTGGTAATGATTCTGCTGCTGCCATTTACAGCTCCTCTAGACCCATCTTTTGTTTCTTTTACTTGTCCCATTACCGTCAGGGATGGGCTATAAATACTGGCCTTGCCAGCAATGCCCACATCCCATAAACTAATTAAAATAAACCCACCCCCTTTTGCCTCGCACCATCATCCCTTTTGTCATTTAATCTCTCCTGCCTTCCACCCTATCACAGGCCTTCCCTTTTGTTCTTTCCTCCCCCCCCTTTCCCGGCCCCAACACTTGTTTAAAAACCTGTTCCGTCTCTTAACCTTTTCCAGTTCTGACGAAGGGTCATCGACCTGAAACGTTAACTCGGTTCCTCTCGCTCCGCAGATGCTGCCCGACCTGCTGAACATTTTCTTGATGTTTTTTTATTGCCGAGGTCCCAGGTTTGATCTGCAGTCCGGTGTGGGGCCGAGTCGCGGATCTCAAGCAGGAAGGAGGCTCAGGGAGAAACAACTGGCTTCTGTCCCCCTGAGCCGGAGTGGGGGTGTGGATCTAGAACTCAACCAAGGTTCCCAACCCTGATCACTATTCAGTAATTCCATGTGTGGGTGTCGATTCAGGGCAGGTTTGCGCCCAGCTGCATCACTCCCTCATGGCATGTACGGGAAACAGCCAACACAACACCAACAACTTGCATTTATATAGTGCCTTTAACATAGTAAAACGTCCCAAGGTGCTTCACAGGAGCGATTATCAAACTAAATTTGACACTGAGCCACACGAGATATTAGGGCAGGAAAGAGGGATGTTTTAAGGAGCGTCTTAAAGGAGGAGAGAGATGCGGAGAGGTTTAGGGAGGGAATTCCAGAGCTTAGGGCCTAAGCGGCTGAAGGCACGGCCGTTAATGGCTGAGGGCCCCGGGGATCAGGAGTGCCGGCAAAAGAGCCCAGCAGTCAAAAGAAGTGCCGGGCTCACGGAGCGCGGGGTGGGGGGGAGGGTCAGAAGGCTGGGGACAGGAGCGGAGGCAAGCAGCCAGCAACAAAAATGGCCGCCCGGCACCTCGCCTTTAAATAGCGCCGCCCCGACCGCAGGTAGGCCCCCCTGACCCCGTCGGACATAGCGTCCGGTGATAAGTCAAAGGGCGCTACGAAGATCGTGGCCAGGGAGCGAGTGGGGCGCTGTGCACGGCGATGACATCATCGCACTCTTAGGGCGCTAACGAGAGGCGCAAAGCAACCAAATTTTTCCCCTGAAGTGATTAAATTCGGGGATGCGCAAGAGACCAGAATTGGAATTGGGGAAGGTATTCCTAGAACTGTAGCAGAGGTGGGAGGGTGGGAAGAAGCCATTGTTAGAAACCAGGAGCAGTGCCCACCCATACAGCCAGGGATCTTGGACATCAGATATCTTAAAGGGGAACTGTATTCTTAAAGGGGAACTGTATTTGCCTGAAATCTAGGACCTGTCTCATCTGGGAAGAGAAGAAAATAAGAGCAAAAAGATTGTACAAGCTGAATATTTGCCTCAGGCCCATGAGATACCAAGTTGCACATGGTAGCACACGGTGGAAGGTCAGGGTGCTTTCTCCCCCCCCTTTATATTTCACCCCACTCCTC
>NC_141009.1:13950543-14185111 GCF_052327205.1 Somniosus microcephalus
TCGGCACCGCACTGGGAGTGACAGCCGGGATTAGGTGCTCAAGTCCCTGGAGTGGGACTCGAACCCACAACCTTCTGAATCCGAGGCGAGAACATAGGGGCTAGAACTGGTCTCAGTGCCACTCGGTATCCAGTGCCCACCCAGCCCACCCACCACCCCTCCCAAGCTGGATAGTGTAGGTGAGGACAGCATCAGGCATGGCCTGCGATGACCCGCATGGTCGAATAGCCCGTTAACACTCGCTGTCCAGGCTCACACGTGGGCAAGGTACCTAAGGGCAGCTGGCATCCATGGCAAGTGTAACCCATCAGTAGTCTGTTCCTTCCCGGAGGGACGGGGTGAAAGAGGTACTTGTGGGAACCAGATGTATTTTTGATGTTATCTTAAAAGATTCGACTTAACGAGTTATTGTGAAACTTGCCAACGTCTGTCACTAAAGCTAGTTGCCTGGGGCAACAAAAACAAAAACCACTGGCTTGTTTATTTTCTTAAATATTTTGAGACTTGTGTACCAGCTGACTCAATCTGTGCTGGGCTGTCCTGACGCAGGAGGAGCGGATTTGATGGCAGCTCTTCATACGCATGTACTCCCAGCCAGGCACTCAACTCAGCTCCTCAAACCACCAGGGAAACCTGGGACAGCCTAACGGCATGTTACACAAGCAAAGCAATCAATAAACAAGGCCCGATACAGTTTCCCACACACTCACTCCCAGGCAGAGGGCTCGTCCGCGCGTAATTCTATAGAGGCAGACAAACAATGCACACACATGTACGCAGACAGATAATTGCATAGGTGTGGAAACGAATTACTGAAGCACAGCTAGTGTTGCTGTAGGATGCAACAGTGCCTATTCCCCCTCCTCCCCTTGCCCTGAAGGTGCTGTCTCTTGCCGAGTTATATTTTCACAGGCACCAGGCACCTTTGTGGTCGTTATTCATGTCTGAACCTCAGCTCTGAGTGCTGAGGCAGAAAGAGAGAGAGAGAGGCTGACTAGCCCCCAAATTCTGGAATCCTCCCCCCCTAATAAGGGGTTGGCCATTTAGGACTGAGTTGAGGAGAAATTGAAAGGATGAACAGGCTGGGTCTCTTTTCTCTTGAAAAGAGAAGGCTGAGGGGCGGCCTAATAGAGGTCTTTAAAATTATGAAAGGTTTTGATAGAGTGGATACAGAGAGAATGTTTCCACTTGTGGGGAAGAGCAAAACTAGAGGCCATCAATATAAGATAGTCACCAAGGAATCCAATAGGGAATTCAGAAGAAACTTCTTTACCCAGAGAGTGGTGAGAATGTGGAACTCGCTACCACAGGGAGAGGTTGAGGCGAATAATATAGATGCATTTAAGGGGAGGCTAGACAAGCATATGAGGGAGAAGGGTATAGAGGGTTACGCTGATAGAGTTAGATGAGGAAAGACGGGAGGAGGCTCGAGTGGAGCATAAACACCGGCATGGGCTGGTTGGGCCGAATGGCCTGTTTGTGCTGTAATCCTATGCACTCCTATGTAAATTTCTTCACTCAGAGGGTTGTGGAACTTTGGAGTATATTCAAGACTGAGATCGATAGATTTTTGGATACTAAGGGAATCAAGGGATATGGGGATTGGGCGGGAAAGCGGAGTTGAGGTCGAAGATCAGCCATGATCTTATTGAATGGCGGAGCAGGCTCGAGGGGCCGAATGGCCGACTCCTGCTCCTATTTCTTATGTTATTATAGAGTTGGTATGTGGTGCCACACATAGTCGAATAGTCCACCACCACCGCCACTCTCTGTCTCAAGTTCACATCTGGAGGATGACTTCTTGTTTAGGTTATTGGAGAGTTCCACAGCAGGAGGAAAGAGGACAGGGCGGGATGGGAAGGAGAGATCGCGGCGTTTCATGGCATGAGAGAATATGCAATGCTGAGAATTGTAGGTGTTTAAAAATATCAGCCATGGTCAAAATGAGTAGTTAAAATAAGTGAAGTGGTCAGAACCACACAGAGTAAGGACGGGTTTACGCCTCATCAAACGCTGCCTTCAAATTCTTTGTTACAATTCCTTCCTCCAATGCGGCAATCTTCAATATCCCGACTGAAACTGGCTTTTTGTCAGTGATAAGGCTGGGAAAAACACAAACGCACATCGATTGTGAAGTACCTCTTCTGCTCACACTTGAACGATCGATCAATACGGCCAGCAACCACAGGCAGCTGAGGATGTCTTGGAGACAGGGCTGGCTATTTACATCGCCTGCTCATGTGGCTGCCTCGTTATAACCAGCGGGGAATCGCTGCTAACTTTAAACACGGGTCATGCTACAATACTGGACACGTGCCCCATCAGAACACTACAAGTGCTTTCTGCAGCCTGGAGTCCAGAACAAAGGGGCCCTAACCTTAAAATTAGAGCCAGGCTGTTCAGGGGTGATGTCAGGAAGCAGTTCTTCACACAAAGGGTGGTGGAAATCTGGAACTCTCTCCCCCAAAAAGTTGTTGAGGCTGGGGGTCAAGTGAAGCTTTCAAAACTGAGATCAACAGAGTTTTGTTGGGTAAGGGTATGGAACCAAGGTGGGTGGATGGAGTTAAGATACAGATCAACCTTGATCTCATTGATTGGCGGAGCAGGCTCGAGGGGCTGAATGGCCTGCTCCTGTTCCTATGAAACAGGCTCAAGGGGCTGAATGGCCTGCTCCTGTTCCTATGAAACAGGCTCGAGGGGCTGAATGGCCTCCTCCTGTTCCTATGAAACAGGCTCGAGGGGCTGAATGGCCTCCTCCTGCTCTTGTGAAACAGACTCAAGGGGCTGAATGGCCTCCTCCTGCTCCTGTGAAACAGACTCGAGGGGCTGAATGGCCTGCTGCTGTTCCTGTGTAACAGGCTTGAGGGGCTGAATGGTCTCCTCCTGTTCCTATGAAACAGGCTCGAGGGGCTGAATGGCCGCCTCCTGTTCCTATGAAACAGGCTCAAGGGGCTGAATGGCCTCCTCCTGGTACCTGCGCAACAGGCTCAAGGGGCTGAATGGCCTCCTCCTGTTCCTATGAAACAGGCACGAGGGGCTGAATGGCCTCCTCCTGTTCCTATGAAACAGGCTCAAGGGGGCTGAATGTCCTCCTCCTGCTCCTGTGTAACCGGCTCGAGGGGGCTGAATGGCTTCCTCCTGTTCCTATGAAACAGGCTCAAGGGGGCTGAATGGCCTCCTCCTGTTCTTATGAAACAGGTTTGAGGGGCTGAATGGCCTCCTCCTGTTCCTATGAAACAGGCTTGAGGGGCTGAATGGCCTCCTCCTGTTCCTATGAAACAGGCTCGAGGGGCTGAATGACCTCCTCCTGCTCCTGTGAAACAGACTCAAGGGGCTGAATGGCCTGCTGCTGTTCCTGTGTAACAGGCTCGAGGGGCTGAATGGTCTCCTCCTGTTCCTATGAAACAGGCTCGAGGGGCTGAATGGCCTCCTCCTGTTCCTGTGAAACAGACTCGAGGGGCTGAATGGCCTCCTCCTGTTCCTGTGAAACAGGCTTGAGGGGCTGAATGGCCTCTTCCTGCTCCTGTGAAACAGGCTCGAGGGGCTGAATGGCCTGCTGCTGTTCCTGTGAAACAGGTTCGAGGGGCTGAGCTGAAGTTTAGTGAGGGTGGAAGATGGGAGGTCGGCCAGGAGTGCGGTGGAATAGTCGAGTCTGGAGGCAACAAAGGCAGGGATGGGGGTTTCAGCAGCGGGTGAGCTGAGCCGGAGCAGATGCAGGCGATATTACGGAGGTGGAAGTAGGCGGTCTCGGTGATAGAGAGGACATGTGCTCGGAAACTCAGCTCCGGGTCAACTAAGAAAGCGACCAGGGAGAGGGGGGGAGTCGGTGCCGAGGGAACGGAGTTTGTGGCGGGGACCAAAGACAATGACTTCAGTCTTCCCAATATTTAATTGGAGAAAATTTCTGCTCATCCAGGACTGGATGTCGGACAAGAGGCGTGACAAATCAGAGATTAACACGCACCAGGTCCCAACTGCCAGCGCCGCCCTGTCTCTAACTGGGTACGCCTCCCATCTTCTCACACAGTCCCACCGGCGCTCTTTTACGCCAGCGCACACAGACAGCGGACATTCTGCTCGGGGTATAGACAGGGTGGTAGAGGCAGGAACCCTAACCACATTTAAAAAGTACTTGGATGTGCACTTGGGATGCTGTAACCTGCAGGGCTACGGACCAAGAGCTGGGAAGTGGGATTAGGCTGGATCGCTCTATTTTAGCCGGTGCGGACACGATGGGCCGAAATGGCCTCCTTCTGCGCTTTAACTTTCTATGATTCTATGTATCTCCGCCAGCTCCTCATTCCTTAGTAAGGAAGTTAGAGTCATGGTTATCGACAAATTCACGCTTTAATCTTCGCTCCCCCATCTGCTTGCAACACACATTGCCTTCCGATAGGCAGCTCCAGCAGTCTCGTGTGTGGCCGGAACATCTTCTGTGGGTTAGGTAGAAGGGGCCTTTAATATCCCCCCCCACTGCCGAGTGTGAGCAAGTTAAATCTGTCGCTGCGCCTTGCGCAGACACGATGGGCCGAATGGCTTCCTTCTGTGCCGTAAATTTCTATGATTCTATGGGTAGTGAGCATGATTATTAATTCTGAAAGAAACACTTGCATTTATGTAGCGCCTTTCATGACCACTGGACGTCCCAAACTGCTTTATAGTCAAGATGAAGTACTTTTTGAAGTGTAGTCACTGTTGTAATGTAGGAAACACGGCAGCCAATTTGTGCACAGCAGACTTCCACAAACAGCAATGTGATAATGACCAGATAATCTGTTTTTTAGTGACTGAGGGATAAATATTGGCCACCGAGGATAACCCCCCTGCTCGTCTTTGAAATAGAGCCCGTGGGATCTTTTACATCTGCCTGAGAGAGCAGATGGGGCCTCGGTTTTAACGTCTCATCCGAAAGGGAATGTAGGTGTCGCTGGCAATTAAAAAAAATTATTTGCATGGATGCCAGGTGAGGGCAGGACTTATAAAACTTATAAAATTCTGACAGGTCTGGACAAACTAGGTGCAGGTAGAATGTTCCCGATGGCGGGGGAGTCCAGAACCAGGGGTCATAGTCTAAGGATAAGGGGTAAGCCATTTAGGACAGAGATGAGGAAGAATTTCTTCACCCAGAGAGTGGTGAACCTGTGGAATTCTCTACCACAGAAGGCGGTTGAGGCCAAGTCTTTAAATATATTCAAGAAGGAGTTAGATATATTTCTTAGAGCTAAAGGGATCAAGGGATATGGGGAGAAGGCAGGGACAGGGTACTGAGTTTGGATGATCAGCCATGATCTCATTAAATGGCGGAGCAGGCTCGAGGGGCCGAATGGCCTACTCCTGCTCCTATCTTCTATGTTTCTATGTCTTGTCGGTGACACCCACCCAGCCCCACAATTGAATAATCCAGCAACAGCTCGCTATCTGGGCTCCCACATGAAGGATGACCACTTGGTGAGGTACAGCAGGGAGGACCCAAGCCCATGGAGCTGTATTCAGGAGTGGAGAACATCGGAGTGAATAGTGTGTTGTAAATAGATAGCTACCGATTATCAGATTGCCCCGGAATACTTTTACAGTCGGTATAAAGCTCTTTACAGCCACAGAGCAGGAAGCATTGACCTATCTAATAGCATCTAATCATTAATCAATGCTGTGATTAAGCTAGTTCCCGACTGTCGGGTAAAATGATCACAGGGTATGGCACTGGCATACATTTTAAGAAAGCCTCTCGGGATAGAATCGTAGAATGATACAGCACAGAAGGAGGCCATTCAGCCCATCGTGCCCGTGCCGGCTCTTGGAAAGGGCCGTCCAATTAGTCCCACTCCCATAACGCTGCAAATTTTCCCCCTTCGGATATTTATCCAATTCCCTTTTGAAAGTTACTATTGAACCTGCTTCCACCGCCCTTTCACGCAGCGCATTCCGGATCACAACAACTCGCCGTGTAAAAATATGTTTCCTCATGTTGCCTCTGGTTATTTTGCCAAGTTCCTTAAATCTGTGTCCTCTGATTACCGACCCTTCTGCCACTGGAAACAGTTTCTCCTTATTTACTCGATCACAACCCTTCACGATGTTGAACACCTCCATCAAATCTGCCCTTAACCTTCACCGCTCTAAAGGAGAAGGACGAGTAAGATTGACTAATATTTTGTCCTTTTGCTTCTCCTCTGAAGATGATGGCTCCTGCTGAGGTACGGCTTGCAAGATAACCTATTCTTATAACCGTAGGATTAGGATTAGGTTTAATCTCATTCTGATTTATATAAATAGCCGGCAGACTTGTTCTGCAGCTAGAAATAATCAAATGGTCAATTTGCTCATTCCCAGAATGCTTCGGGGGGGGGGGGTGGCGGATGACGTTCAACAAGAAAAAGCTTTGTCAGCAAGGCGGGGTCGTTTGTGAGCAATGAAAGGGGTCCCTGGTCTTACAGATAAGAGGGTAGCCTACATCACGAACAAACAAGACAATGATCAACAGATCAGTTCCTGTGCCGACTGATCAGAAGAGCAGCTTAACAAGGAAGATGGCGGGATTCCTGGCGGATTATATCAGCGGGTAAGTCACCCCGGTTTCCACCAAGCATGTAGGGTTCAAAATCGCCCGAACAATTTTCAACCTCCAACAACCTGTATTGATATAGCACCTTTAACATAGTAAAACATCCCAAGGTGCTTCACAGGAGCGATATTATCAAACAAAATTTGACACTGAGCCACATAAGGAGAAATTCGGGCAGGTGACCAAAAAGCTTGTTCAAATAGGCAGGTTTTAAGGAGCGGCTTAAAGGAGGAAAGAGAGGTAGCGAGGCGGAGATGTTTAGGCAGGGAATTCCGGAGCTTAGGGTCTAGGCAACAGAAGGCATGGCCACCAATGGTTGAGCGATTATAATAAAGATGCTTAAGAGGGCGGAATTAGAGGAGTGCAGATATCTCGTGGTGGGGGGGGGGGGTTGTGGGGCTGGAGGAGATTACAGAGGTAGGGAGGAGCGAGGCCATGGAGGGATTTTGAAATCGAGGCGCTGCTTAACCAGGAGCCAATGTAGGTCAGCGAGCACAGGGGTGATGGGTGAACGGGACTTGATGCAGGTTAGAACACGGGCAGCTGAGTTTTAACTCAAGAAATTATTCCATTCTTACCGGTAGATCTAGAAATTAAAATAAAACAAACTCTCACACGCTCGTTGTCCCAAACACAACAATATTTTTAATTCTCCTCTTTTAAGTCGTCCCTTAAAATCTACCTCATCGGCCAAGCTTTTGCTCACCTGTCCCAATGTCTATTTATGTGGCTCGGTGTCAAATTTTGCCTGATAATCGCTCCTTGGGACGTTTTATTACACTAAAGGCGTTATATAAATGCAAGTTGATGTTGTAAGGGGAGATGAGATTTGCTGCCTTGGGAGTGAGTCAATGGCTCCATCTGGTGGTCAGAAGGCAGACTGCACTGAATAAACAAAATCAGTCGCAAAATCCTGCAGATGCTGGAAATCTGAAACAACAGACACTCAGCAGGCCAGGCAGCATCCGTGGAGAGAGAAAGAGAGTTAACGTTTCAGGTCAACGACCTTCCGTCAGAACTGGAAAAAGTTAGAGATGTAACAGATTTTAAGCAAGTACAGAGGCAGGGAAAGGGGGGGGGGGGAAAGAGGAGGAAAGAACAAAAGGGACGGTCTGTGATAGGGTGGAAGGCAGGAGAGATTAAATGTTGCAAATGGGGATGGCAGAATCATCAACAGCTGCCGTCTGTAAAAATAGGGGCAGAGGTTATGGTCTGAAATTGTTGAACTCGATGTTGAGTCCGGAAGGCTGTAACGTGCCTAATCGAAAGATGAGGTGCTGTTCCTCGAGCGTACGTTGAGCTTCGTTGGAACAGTGTAAGAAGTCGAGGACAGAGAGGTCAGAGTGGGACTGGAGTGGAGAATTTTAAAGTGACAGGCGACCAGAAGCTCAGGGTCACGCTTACGGACTGAACGGAGGTATTCCTGCAAAGTGGTCGCCCAATCTGCGTTTAGTCTCCCCATCGTGCGCAGCGAATACAATATACTAAATTGCAAGAAGTACAAGTAAATCGCTGTTTCACCTGGAAGGAGTGTTTGGGGCCCTGGACAGTGGGAAGGGAGGAGGTAAAAGGGCAGGTGTTGCATCTCCTGCGCTTGCACGGGAAGGTACCGTGGGAAGGGGAAGGGGTGTTGGGGGTGATAGAAGAGTGGACCAGGGTGTCGCGGAGGGAGCGGTCTCTTCGGAATGCTGAAAGGGGAGGGGAAGATGCGTTTGGTGGTGGGATCATGCTGGAGGTGGCGGAGGATGATCCGTTGAATGTGGAGGCTGGTGGGGTGAAAGGTGAGGACAAGGGGAACTCTATCGTTGTTCTGGGAGGGAGGGGAAGGGGTGAGAGCAGAAGTGCGGGAAATGGAACAGACACGGTCGCGGGCCGTGTCAACCATGGTAGAGGGAAATCCTCGGTTGAGGAAAAAGGAAGACATGTCGGAAGCACTTGTATGGAAGGTAGCATCATCAGAGCAGATGCGACGGAGACTCAGAAACTGGGAGAATGGAATAGAGTCCTTACAGGAAGCGGGGTGGGAGGAACTGTAGTCCAGGTAGCTGTGGGAGTCGGTGGGCTTGTAGTGAATGTTTGTCGCTAGCCTATCCCCAGAAATGGAGACAGAGAAGTCAAGGAAGGGAAGGGAAGAGTCGGAGACGGACCACGTGAAGGTGAGGGAAAGGTGGAAATTGGAAACAAGTGAATTAAATTTTCTAGTTCAGGGCGAGAGCAGGAAACGGCACCAATACAGTTATCAATGTACCGAAAAAAGAGGTGAAGGAGGGGACCTGAGTAGGACTGGAAGGATGTTCCACATATCCCACGAAAAGGCAGGCATAGCTGGGACCTATGCAGGTTCCCATAACAACACCTTTGATTTGGAGGAAGTGAGTGGAGTCAAAGGAGAAGTTGTTCAATGTGAGAACAAGTTCAGCCAGGCGGAGGAGGGTGGTGGATGGGGACTGGTTGGGCCTCTGTTCAAGGAAGAAACGGAGCGCCCGAAGGCCATCCTGGTGGGGGATGGAGGTGTAGAGGGATTGGACGTCCATAGTGAAAAGGAGACGGTTGGGACCAGGAAACTGGAAACTGTTAAAGTGGCACAGTCTTATGTTCATTAATAAATAGACATTCTTATTATGAACACAGCTAGCTTTTGCTAGACACTTTTATTGAGCACATGTGGACTAGGTACTGTATCTGTAGAGGCTTCCATCTTGACTGCTGCCTTGTGGGTAGCCTAGTGCCTCATGGGTAATGTAGTCTTAATATCATACAGCTGGGTAGTGTAGTCTTATACATACAGCTATATACAGCTCTACACAGCTCTACGGCTCCACCTAGTGTCCACTATAGAATGACATGTTATTGATCATTACATCCCCCTTTCTTTGAGGTTTAACAAAATCAATATCAATCAACTTTCAAGAAAACAATAAAGATAATATCAGTAACACTTTTGTTAGTGCTCTATAAACATAAACATTTTCAAAACAGTCAACACATTTTCAAAGCTTTACATTGTACTCAAAGATTAAGTCTATCAGGCTTTTTTACTTCACGTGTGGATCTTCTCAACACGGGTAAGTCTGATGTGTCTTCATGAGATTGTTCTGGCGGTGAATGACAAGATGCAGTTGTGGCATTGTCATCAATCTGCTCTTGTATAGATCGAGGTCTCCTTGCGATCTTTGCTTGGAGAGGGTTTCAGTGTTTCCTTCACTCTTCATGCCATAACTCTCAATGTAGTCAATGCACTCTCGAAAAACTGCTAGCAGCTGGATCCCATCATACAGCATAGTCCTCTCAGCAGCCTCGGCTAATGGAACACCAAAGATTGGCCTGAGGGAAGAAGGAGTATCCACTGGAACTGCTTCCTGCTCTGGATCAGGCTTCTTCTTTTTCTTTTTCTCTTTCCACTGCTTAACAACATCTGCTGCGGTTATATCTTTGGACTTTTTCTCCTTGTGTTTTTCCTCTTTGTGCTTTTCTTCCTTTGGCTTCTCTTTGACCTTAAAGTCTTTTTCTTTCTTCTTGGAGAAACTAGGCTTTTTGAAGACATGGATACCCTTTGGCCTTTTCATCCTTGATGGGCTCTCTGCTTCATCACCTGAGTCATCTGGTCTGCTTATGGCACAGTTTATACGGTAGACTCTCTTGACCAGTTCTAAGTCTTCACAAGCTTTGTCACCTAGTATCGAATCAAGTCTTTCAGCCACAACAGAAAACATGAGATGATGCACTTTGTCTTTGACTGTCACTTTAAGTCTGCATACACCTAAGCTATCTATTTTCTGTCCATTATAGCTCTTCAGTAGTACTGACTTTTTCTGTATTTTGGGCTTTTCTTTCATATTTTTTATGTCACTCATACTGATTAAGTTTGCTTTTGCCCCAGTGTCCAGTTTCAATGTAACTAATGCTCCATTTATCTGCAGTGGGATCATCCATTTGTCCACTTTTACTGCATTGACTTTATGTTCAGCATTGTCCATTTCTGAGGGCTGCACATTTTCTGTATCTTTTTTGATATCGTCACATGACACCATTCCTACAAAAAATGTCTCACTTAAATCAGTGTCCTCAATCACATTAACTTGTTGCCCTTTCGTTGTTTTTACTTTTGAAAAGCATTGTTTGGCAAAGTGATTCTTTCCATTACACTTTGTGCACATTTTTCCAAACGCTGGGCATTGTTTTAACTGGTGTTTGTAACCACAGCATTTACAATTAAAAATTTCATCCTCTGATTGCTTTTCATTTCTGTTCTGCCCACGTTTCTTCCCCTTGTAGGACACAGCACCGACAGCAGCATTATCACTCATTACAATCGCATCATTATTGATTTCACTGAAAGTCTTCGCGTGCTTTCGAGCTAGCTCGCTGGCTTGGCATATTTTCACCGCATTTTCCAAATTTAGTTCAGTTTCTCTCAACAGACGTTCCCTGACTTTTTTTATCATGAATACCAAACACAATCTGGTCACGAATCATGGATGCTTTGAGCTCAGAGAAATTACATGTCTGTGCTTTCAGTTTCAGATCAGTTATAAAGCTATCAAAAGTCCCATTTTGTTGCTGTGTCCGAGAACGGAAGATGTATCTTTCATACGTCTCATTCTTTTTGGGAGAGCAATGTGCATCAAATTCTTTTAGCACATCTTCTAATTTTTCTCTGTTCTCCCCTGGATTAAATACAAATGTATTAAATACCTCTATCGCCTGTGGGCCTGCAACCGTAAGCAGCAACGCTATCTTCCTTGCGTCTGGCTTCGTACCGAATCTGATGGCTGCAATGTAGAGTTCGAATTGTTGTTTAAAAATCTGCCAATTGTAGTCGATTTTTCCTGTGAGTTTCAAACGCTCTGGTGGCTTCAAATTCTCCATGTCGCTTTTCACAATTTTCAGCAGATCTTCACCACCCTGGTACCATCTTATGTTCATTAATAAATAGACATTCTTATTATGAACACAGCTAGCTTTTGCTAGACACTTTTATTGAGCACATGTGGACTAGGTACTGTATCTGTAGAGGCTTCCATCTTGACTGCTGCCTTGTGGGTAGCCTAGTGCCTCATGGGTAATGTAGTCTTAATATCATACAGCTGGGTAGTGTAGTCTTATACATACAGCTCTACACAGCTCTACGGCTCCACCTAGTGTCCACTATAGAATGACATGTTATTGATCATTACAGCGGAGGGCGTTGGAAGAGTCGCGAATGTAGGTGGGAAGAGACTGGACAAGGGGAGAAAAAATAAGTCGAGATAGGAAGAAATCAGTTCCGTGGTGCAAGAACAGGCTGAAACGATGGGTCTACCAGGGCAGCCCTGTTTGTGGATCTTGGGAAGGAGGTAGAAGCGGGCTGTGCGGGGTTGGGGAACTATGAGGTTGGCGGCCGTGGAGGGAAGATCTCCAGAGGAGATGAGGTCAGTGACAGTCTTGGAAACGATGGCTTGATGTTCGGTAGTGGGGTCACGGTCCGGGGGAGGTAGGAGAAGGTGTCAGAGAGTTGGGATTCAGCCTCCTCACGGTAGAGGTCGGTTCGCCAAACAGCAACAGCGCCGTCCTTGTCAGCAGGATTAATGACAATGTTGGGGTTGGATTGGAGAGAACGGAGTGCTGCAAGTTTCGAGGGAGGTAGGTTGGAGTGAGTGAGGAGAGCAGAGAAATTGAGACGGCCGATGTCACGCCGGCAGTTAGCAATGAAAAGACATGCAGGTTGGAAAGACTGGTGGAGCAAATGAAATGGGAAGTAGCGGTTAGATAACACAAGCTCAGATTTCAAAACCCTTAAGATAGCAGTCGGAAGGGAAAAACCCAGGGAGGTGAAGAACTGAGTTCCTGGGAAGGAATAAGTTAGAGTAGGAAGAAGGAAGAGAAGAATGTTCAGAGGAGAAATATGTTGCCCGTTTGTCTCAGTTGCTGCCCTCTCAGTTATGAGTCAGAAGGTTATGGTTTCTCGCTCCACTGCAGCGCTTGATCGCATGATCTAGGCTGGCACTCCAGGGCAGCAACTTACTCAGCCAAAAGCAAATTTGTGTGATCTTGCAAGCCATTTGCCGCTAAGTCACTGCATTTCAAAGTGACTCACTGTGCAGGGAGCAGCTCCAGAGGTTTCTGAGAGACACGGCTAAGTGGAAGGTAGGAAGAGGAGTTGGCCATTCAGCCCCTCGAGCCTGTGCAGCCCATTCAGTTAGAACATGGCTGACCTGTACATCAACTCCACAGTCCCTCGATATGACATCTAAAGGCGATTGATAAAAAAACCCAGAGGCAATGAAGGTGGTGACAGAGGTTGGAGGTGAGAGAAGTATGGACAGTCAAACAACACGCTTTCTCTTCCACCTTGTTGTGGAGTATTTCAGGGTTGTCAGTAGCAATTGAAATGTAACTAATTCTCCAGACTTGCCCCATTGGCATCAGTGGAAATGAATGCACAAAAAAGCCAAGAACATTTATTTTACAAGAAAAATCCAGTGTTGTGCTTTTCTACAGATCTGAGAAGGGCACTGAACAGGTTTGGTGATTTCTGGGGTTTCTTGGAAGGGAGGAAGAGCTTCGAAACACATGCACTGCCTCGACGGAAGCTGCACCGTGACACGGGGACTCGCCAGTTACATTTATTTAAATAAAGTGGAGTCCTATTCACCGGACCCTCCAGCCTGAAGGCACTGACTCATTCTGGGGTGCATTCCACAAGCACCTTCACCCCTCCGACGCGTTGCCTAGGTACAGCGACTATTCAACCGTGGTGAGGCATCACAGCCGAGCCCAATCCTGTCCTTACCTAGCATCCCGCACATGCGCACTTTTCAGCGGGGGTCCCTGGAATGCAGGGTCCCTGAAATGCGGGGTCCCTGGAATGCCCTGAAATGCGGGGTCCCTGGAATGCCCTGGAATGTGGGGTCCCTGGAATGCCGGGTCCCTGGAATGTGGGGTCCCTGGAATGTGGGGTCCCTGGAATGTGGGGTCCCTGAAATGCGGGGTCCCTGGAATGCCCTGGAATGTGGGGTCCCTGGAATGCCCTGGAATGTGGGGTTCTTGGAATGCCGGGTCCCTGGAATGCCCTGGAATGCGGGGTCCCTGAAATGCGGGGTCCCTGGAATGCCCTGGAATGTGGGGTCCCTGGAATGCCCTGGAATGTGGGGTCCTTGGAATGCCGGGTCCCTGGAATGCCCTAGAATGCAGGGTCCCTGGAATGCCCTGGAATGCGGGGTCCCTGGAATGCCGGGTTCCTAGAATGTGATGGTCCCTGGAATGCCGGGTTCCTGGAATGCCGGTTCCCTGGAATGCGGGGTCCCCAGAATGCGGGGGTCCTGGAATGCGGGGGTCCTGGAATGCGGGGGTCCCTGGAATGCGGGGTCCCCGGAATGCGGGGTCCCCGGAATGCCGGGTCCCTGGAATGCCGGGTCCCTGGAATGCGGGGTCCCCGGAATGCGGGGTCCCCAGAATGCCGGGTCCCTGGAATGCGGGGGTCCCTGGAATGCCGGGTTCCTAGAATGCAGGGTCCCTGGAATGCCCTGGAATGTGGGGGTCCTGGAATGCCGGGTCCCTGGAATGCTGGGTCCCTGGAATGTGGGGGTCCTGGAATGTGGGGGTCCCTGGCATGCAGGGGTCCCTGGACAGCGATCAGCAGCAGGAACCGTTTCTGATAGCCCCCCCCACCTCCACCTTGCACGTGCAGGGGACTCCAAGGCCAATTCATCACCGGTGAAGTCCTCACCTACTCCGAGGCCCCCCCGGACTGCACAGCTCAGTTCTTATAACAACTTGCATTTATGTAGCGCCTTTAACGTAGTAAAATGTCCCAAGGCGCTGCACAGGAGCGATTATCAAACATAATTTGACACCGAGCCACATAAGGAGATATTAGGACAAGTGGCAAGGTAGGTTTTAAGGAGCGTTTTAAAAGGAGGAAAAAGAGAGGTAGAGAGGCGGAGAGGTTTGGGGAGGTTTGGGGAGAGAATTCCAGTGCTTGAGGCCCAGGCAGCTGAAGGCACAGCCACCAATGGTGGAGGGATTGAAATCGGGGATGTACAAGAGAAATATATCGCCGTTCCTTCATCGTCGCTGGGTCAAAATCCTGGAACTCCCTCCCTAACAGCACTGTGGGAGCACCTTCACCACACGGACTACAACGGTTCAAATAGGCGGCTCACCACCACCTTCTCAAGGGCAATTAGGGATGGGCAATAAATGCTGGCCTTGCCAGTGACGCCCACATCCCAGGAACGAATAAAAAAAATACAAGAAACAAATCACAGCACAAACAGCGTCAGCAACAAGAGGCCAGAATTAGAGGAGTGCAGAGATCGAGGAGGGTTGTCGGGTTGTCGGAGGTTACAGAGGTGGGGGCGGGGGGGGTGCAAGGTCATGGACTGGGCTGTGCATTTACCCATGGAGCCATCGGGAGGAGGGGGCAGTGACTGCTCCAGTGTTCAGGGACGTTTATCGCCGAGTTAAACTGTACGAGTGCGGACCTGACACAGACATGCTCTGACAGGATGAGTCAGGAACTATTTCTAGGTCTGGAGGCAGAAGCTATGGTTTTGTGAGTCATCTCAAGGCACTTCAAGTGATATATTCAATTGAATAATACAGAATTAAAAAAATTACTTGCACATGTACTGAAATCATATGCAGAAACTGAATCATGTTATTCATTCCCTCAATATATTCGTGCCGCACAAGTGCCAGGCAATGACCATCTCCAACAAGTGAGAGTCTAACCACCGCCCCTTGACATTCAACAGCATTACCATCGCCGAGTCCCCCACCATCAACACCCTGGGGGGGGGGGGGCGGTCACCATTGACCAGAACATACTGGGCCAGCCACATAAATACTGTGGCAACAAGACGGGTCAGAGGCTGGGTACGCTGCAGCAAGTGTCTCACCTCCTGACTCCCCAAAGCCTTTCCACCATCTACAAGGCACAAGTCAGGAGTGTGATGGAATACTCTCCA
Organism: Somniosus microcephalus; assembly: GCF_052327205.1. Lineage (NCBI taxonomy): Eukaryota > Metazoa > Chordata > Chondrichthyes > Squaliformes > Somniosidae > Somniosus > Somniosus microcephalus. The sequence continues at coordinate 13,966,057 of NC_141009.1, forward strand.
CTTGCCTGGATGAGTGCAGCTCCAACAACACTCAAGGAGCTCGACACCATCCAGGACAAAGCAGCCCACTTGATTGGCACCCCATCCACCACCTTAAACATTCACTCCCTCCACCACCGGCGCACCGTGACTGCAGTGTGTACCATCTACAAGATGCACTGCAGCAACTCGCCAAGGCTTCTTCGGCAGCACCTCCCAAACCCACGACCTCTTCCACCTAGAAGGACAAGGGCATCAGGTGCATGAGAACACCACCACCTCCAAGTTACACACCATCCTGACTTAGAAATATATCGCCGATCCTTCATCGTCGCTGGGTCAAAATCCTGGAACTCCCTCCCTAACAGCACTGTGGGAGCACCTTCACCACACGGACTGCAGTGGTTCAAGAAGGCGGCTCACCACCACCTTCTCAAGGGCAACTAGGGATGGGCAATAAATGCTGGCCTTGCCAGCGACGCCCACATCCCAGGAACGAATTTTTAAACAATACAGGAAACAAATCACAGCACAAACAGCTGTCATTTATTTTGACCCTCTTTTTACAATTGCACCTGTTGAGTCAGGGAGGGCGATCGGATCGGGCGGGTAGTCGGCGGGGCGGATGGTGGGGGTTGGGCGGCAGCAGTCATCAGGAAGGTAGTCGGGGAGGGCACCGGCAGAACAGGAGCAATCGGACTTTGGGTTCTGGGGTGGGGCAGAGGCAGAGATCAGGAGGAGGGCAGAGGTCAGGATCACGGGGTGGGGGGTTAAAGTTTGCGATCCGGGGAGGGCAGCCGGTGGTCGGAAGTGGCCCGCGTGGGTTTTAACGTGGGGTCGGGAGGAGGAGGCTCAAAATTCAGGCAAGTAGATTTTAAACATTTGCCTTGTTGGTTGCAGCCTCCAAGTAGGCCGCAGGCATGGTTGGTTTTCCTGAGTGCAGCCAGCTGAAGAGGGGGCCTCAAACAGGTGCAAGGCCTCTTATCTGAATAGGCAACGGGCCGAACGCCTCTTTCGGGCACAGGCCCTGGACGCCGATTTTTTTGCCTACACCAATATGGCGGGCGGCGCACTTCTGGCTGGTAATGAGGGTAATCTTCCTGCCCGCCATATTGGAGGCTTAGGCGACCGCTTAGTGCCCGAAAAACAGGCGCTGCGCTGACGAATTTCATGGCCGGCATCGTGCCAGTGTAATGATTCCAATAGAAATATATATTTTTTTTAATCTGCTGCTTTCGACACACTTGCTTATTATTGTGCATTTGAGGATAGAAGGAACTTAAACTTGAGCACGGGGCTGATGATCTGAAGTGCTGCACTGTAGGGCTGGTCAGATTACAGGTCGCGGACCAGATTTGGCACAGGAGCCCGCAAACCTTTTGTTTCGCTGGTTTGTCCCGTTTGACTTTGGTGGGCCTGCTGGTTTGGCTTACGGCTGTTCTTGGGCACGTTTGCCTCGGAAGCGGATCAATCCTAAAAATCGGAACATCAAGGAGTGCCGGTGTCAGCCCCCGCGGTCCAGGCAAACAAATGGGAGGGTGGATTTAAACTTTAGCTCTGGTCTCCCAGGCTGCGCAGTTAGGCACCCAAGCAGCCCACAGAGACAAAGAGCTTGGGCGTTCCTGCTGGATTGCATCAGCTCGAGCTCGAGCTTGCTGGGGGGTTTTATTAAAAAAAATTTAAATCAATTCTCGGGAGGTGGGCGTCGCTGGCAAGGCCGGCATTTATGGCCCATCTCCAGTTGCCCTGGGCTTTCTTCTTGAACGGCTGCAGTCCCATGTGGTGAAGGAGCTCCCGCAGTGCGGTTGGGTCGGGAGCAATGTTCTTGTTAAGCCGCGCAAGGCCGCTTTTTTGCCGGCTTAACAACGGGAAAATCCGCCCACGCGTGGAGATTTGAATGGGCCGCGCACCCAAAAAAAAAATGAAAGGGGGTCCTTGGCAGCGAGTTCCAGCATCTTGACCCAGCGGCCATGAAGGAACGGCGATATATGAAGAACGACGTGCATTTGTATGCGCAAGGAAGTACAGGGCCTTGATGAGACCACACCTTGCGTATTGTGTGCAGTTTTGATCGCCTTATCTGAGGAAGGATGTTCTATCCATGGAGGGAGTGCAGCGAAGATTCACCAGGCTGATACCTGGGATGGCAGGAATGACGTATGAGGAGAGATTAGGTCGACTGGGCTTATATTCGCTGGAGTTTAGAAGAATGAGAGGGGATCACATTGAAACTTATAAAATTCTAACAGGACTAGGCAGACTAGATGCAGGAAGGCTGTTCCTGATGGCGGGGGAGTCCAGAACCAGGGGTCACAGTCTAAGGATAAGGGGTAAGCCATTTAGGACTGAGATGAGGAGGAATTTCTTCACCCAGAGAGTGGTGAACCTGTGGAATTCTCTGCCACAGAAGGCAGTTCAGGCCAATTCATTAAATATATTCAAGAAGGAGTTGGATATATTTCTTGAAGCTAAAGGGATCAAGGGATATGGGGAGAAAACAGGGACAGGGTACTGAATTTGGATGATCAGCCATGATCTCATTAAATGACGGAGTGGGCTCGAGGGGCCGAATGGCCTACTCCTGCTCCTATCTTCTATGTTTCTATGTTTCTATGTATAGCGCCTTTCACGGCCTCAGGATGACCCAAAGCCAGTACTGTTTTTGAAGTGTAGTCGCTGTTGTAATGAAGGAAGTTATATGTCGAAGTCGGGATGGTGGGGAACTTGGAAGGTGGTGGTGCTCCCGTGAACCTGCTGCCCTCCTCCTTCTAGCTGGTGGAGGTGGCGGGTTCGGGAGGTGCTGCCGAAGGAGCCCTGTGCCGATACAGTGCATCACCAGTAGGTGATTCCCCACCTTCACCTCAAGGTTCCGACTATCTTTAGTCAACGAACTTGCTGAGGGCAGTTTCTGAAATCCCCATTAATGCCGGTATGTTGGCTTCCTTTAGCTCGGCAACACCTCTCTATAGCAATCAGTGACTGCCGTTAAAACTTGTCCCCTGCCCCCGTCGGAAGCTGGCACACTTTAGCTCATTGCAATAACATGCTGCTAACAACAGATGCGCTCGTTGAATTGTACCTTTTAAAGACAATAGGCAGCAGAACCCGAGTGTGCCTGTAGCGCCCCGGCCGCGGTTTAACCGTGCAGTAAGGCGGTAAGTCGGTCAGCCGACCCCAGTGCTCAGATTTTTAAAGTTCCTTCTCTCAGCAATGGCGCATTTTAGAAAGCAAGAAAGGACTTGCATTTACGTGGCGCCTTTCACAACCTCAGGACGTCCCAAAGCGCTTTACAGCCAATGAAGTACTTTCAGAAGTGCAGTCGCTGTTGTAATGTAGCAAACGCGGCAGCCAGTTTGCGCACAGCAAGCTCCCACAAATAGCAATGTGATGATGACCAGATCATTTGTTTCAGTGATGCCGGTTGAGGGATATATTGGCCCAGGACAATATCAAATGTGCTCATAGTGTAATTTGTTACGAGTCCCATTAAAGTGGGATTTACACAAAAACCATGTTACTTAGAGGCAAAAACTCCTCCCACTAGATCACATGGAGTGTCCCGCTGTGACATCACACACCAACATATTACCCCCCCCCCCCACCCGCCTCCCCTCCCTTCCCAATTGGGTCACAGGGCGGTGAACATTTCAATGTGTGAACATGCAGAAGGTTGAGAATCTACTGATTTTCAATGCGCAGGTTAATTGGCAGGTTAATTCTTCCCTCGCATCCTGCAATGAAACAGTTCCGTGCGGCGACGTTAATCAGGAAGCAGCTTGGCAGTTACATTTCCTGGAGGGAGCCCAGTATCACCATGGGAACAATTCCATTTGCATTGTGCCCGAGCTGAACCTTGAATTCCAACCTTGATCTGTTAAAATACATTCGGAGATTGATTTAATGCACATGGCTGGCCATTTGTGCGTGCAGAATAGAAATATCTTCAATTGACTTAAATTAGTAAAACAGCTCCAGGTTATTAATTATAAATAGGCTGTCACATCTCCCACATACGATACATTAGGAGTCGGGTCCAGATACATCTCAGAGGCAGCTCCAGACCTTTTACAAGACTGGATTACTATAAACCCAACGATAATTAGAAGCTCAAAACTCCTGGGTTACTCTGCTAGGCTAAGATAAAACCAGGCTTTGACACAGATATATTGTTAATATATAATGATGGAAAAGGTTTACAGTACATACAACTCACTGGATAATTCCTAGATTTTACCTTGAAGCTTCCTGAACCTTCTACAGAGTTCCACCATATTCTATAACTGAAGCAGGTAACTAAACAAGACTTGCTCAAACATTAACAATTTGGAGTCCAGCCACAGAGATAAATGAACCATATTATAACCCATTATGACTAGGGTGAGAACCTCTGGCAAAGTCCAGAACTGGACAGGAGAGAGGCTAGCAGGTTAGCTCAAGGTTTGAGTTCTATGGAAAGAGGGGAGGAAGCTGGGAGAAAGTGAGACAGCCAATAGTAATAGATAGCTTTTAGCGTCCTGTTTATATTTTAGAATGTTCTAGACAGCCCGTTCAAAAGAGTTGGAACCCTGACTGCAACACCCAGTCTCCAGAAACAGAGATCCAATAACCAATCTTCACTGGATCATCAATCACTGTTTTGAGAACCAGTTCAAGCTCTTCAGTTGAGGAATGTAGCTGAACCTTTTTGGGGACTTGCTGGGGACAAGAGATCACGTCGCAGTTAGTAGTTTGGCTGATGAGAGAGAGATAGACACAGCATTTCTGGGTCAGGGTAATGGTGGTTGAAATCACGTTCTCCTTTCAATTTCTTGCTGACAGTAAGAATCCATTACATGACAGAAGCTCAGCAGAAAACGTAGCTGGTCCAGTCAATGGGATTAGACCTGGTTCATACGCGCCCCCGGTGGCTCAGTTTTAAGGTCCCTCTCCAATATGAAACCAGGTCAGAAAGACCAAGAAAGTCCCAGACTAAACCCAAGCCTGTGCCAACTCACTGATCTAGGCGGGGGTGGTAGAAGAGATGCTGCAGTTAGCCTGGGTTATTAGGCAGGGAACACACACCTGGCCGGCCTCCCACATCCCACCCTCCGTAAACTTGAACTCATCCAGAGCTCTGCTGCCCGTGCCCTAACTCGCACCAAGTCCCGTTCACCCATCACCCGCTGTGCTCGCTGACCTACATTGGCTCCCGGTTAAGCAGCGCCTCGATATTAAAATTCTCATCCTTGTTTTCAAATCCCTCCATGGCCTCGCCCCCTCCCTATCTCTCCAATCTCCTTCAGCCGCACAACCCCCCCCCCCGAGATATCTGCACTCCTCCAATTTTCCTCTTGAGCATCCCTGATTATAATCGCTCCGCCATTGGTGGCCGTGCCTTCAGCTGTCTAGGCCCTAAACTCTGGAATTCCCTTCCTAAACCTCGCCGCCTCTCTCTCCTCCTTCAAGATACTCCTTAAAGCCTACCTCCTCACCTGCCTTAATATCTCCCTATGTGGCTCGGTGTCAAATTTTGTTTGATAATCGCTCCTGTGAAGCACCGTGGGACGTTTTACTACATTAAAGGCGCCGTATAAATACACATTGTTGTTGTTGTTCTTCTTATGGTAGAAAGGGGAGGAAAAAATAAAAAGGTGGGATTTTATATTCCTGATTGCTATACAATGACGCCTGATAGAAAGTGTGTGTGTGTGTGACTATCAGGTGAAGACCGGTTCGTGCTCAGTTGTGGTACCCCACCAGGTGAGGGCCGGTTCACAGAAGAAGAACGGCCACTGTTCAAAGTACCAGAGGACTGCCAGTGTGTGTGTGGGGCTGTGGCCCCGGTATGAATCAGGGTCTTCAGAAGGGGAGAAATCAGAGGAGAAAAAAAAAACATTCTAAAAAAACACATCTGGTTCATTAAAAAAAAACCTCAGAAGTTGGACTATATCCAAAATTTCCCACATCTGGCGTCTTTCCAAGGTTAGAATACATTATAATTATATACCATCACAAATAGTTTCTGTGATTTGTTGAAAACACAAGCAACCATTTGTTTGGTTGAAAGGAATTTCCTGAATTTGAGAGTTGTGTTTTAGCGAGAGACCAGGCCACCTCCAGGAGGGATGGGGCGGGGAGACCACCGACGTGGTACACAAGTTCCAACCTGCTGCCCGCCCTCTCCAAATACTATTTGAACAGATGGTGGGGGTTTTGGATCAATGGGGACAGGATTCTAGCCAATGGGGGGGGTAATAAGGAGCCATTAAAGCTGCTCCTGGAAATGAAGTTGAGGTTTTGGGGGCATCAGCACAGGTGGAGATTGTCAGATGCTGTGTGGAATACATCAGCCCCTGAGCTGTGGAGGCCGGGGGGGGGGGGGGGTGAAGGGAAGGGGGGGGGGTGAAGGGAAGGAAGGGGGGGAAAGGAAGGGGGGGGAAGGAAGGGGGGGGGAAAGGAAGGGGGGGAAAGGAAGGGGGGGGAAAGGAAGGGGGGGAAGGAAGGGGGGGGAAGGAAGGGGGGGAAGGAAGGGGGGGAAGGAAGGGGGGGAAAGGAAGGGGGGGAAGGAAGGGGGGAAGGAAGGGGGGAAAGGAAGGGGGGTAAAGGAAGGGGGGGAAAGGAAGGGGGGGGAAGGAAGGGGGGGAAGGAAGGGGGGGAAAGGAAGGGGGGGAAAGGAAGGGGGGGAAAGGAAGGGGGGGGAAAGGAAGGGGGGGAAGGAAGGGGGGGGGGAGGAAGGGGGGAAAGGAAGGGGGGGGAAGGAAGGGGGGAAAGGAAGGGGGGGGAAAGGAGGGGGGGGAAAGGAAGGGGGGGGAAGGAAGGGGGGGGAAAGGAAGGGGGGAAAGGAAGGGGGGAAAGGAAGGGGAGGGAAAGGAAGGTGGGGAAAGGAAGGGGGGAAGGAAGGGGGGGAAAGGAAGGGGGGGGGAAGGAAGGGGGGGAAGGAAGGGGGGGGAAAGGAAGGGGGGGAAAGGAAGGGGGGAAAGGAAGGGGGGGAAAGGAAGGGGGGAAAGGAAGGGGGGGAAGGAAGGGGGGAAAGGAAGGGGGAAGGAAGGGGGGGAAGGAAGGGGGGAAAGGAAGGGGGGAAGGAAGGGGGGGAAAGGAAGGGGGAAGAGGGGGGGAGAGGAAGGGGGAAAGGAAGGGGGAAAGGAAGGGGGAAGAGGGGGGGAGAGGAAGGGGGAAAGGAAGGGGGGGAAAGGAAGGGGGGAGGGGGGGAGGGAGGGGAGGGGAGGCAGGGCGGGAGGGGAGGGGGGCCGGGAGGGGAGGGGGGGGGGGAAAGGGGAGGGGGGAAAGGGGAGGAAAGGGGAGGGGGAAAGGGGAGGGGGAAAGGGGAGAAAGGGGAGGAAAGGGGAGGGGGGAAAGGGGAGGGGGGAAAGGGGAGGGGGAACGGGGAGGGGGGGAAAGGGGAGGGGGGGAAGGGGAGGGGGGGAAGGGGAGGGGGAACGGGGAGCGGGGAAAGGGGAGGGGGGAAGGGGAGGGGGGAAAGGGGAGGGGGAAAGGGGAGGGGGAAAGGGGAGGGGGGTAAGGGGGAGGGGAAAAGGGGAGGGGGGAGGTGGGAAAGGGGAGGGGGGAAAGGGGAGCGGGGAAAGGGGAGGGGGGAAAGGGGAGGGGGGAAAGGGGAGGGGGGGAAAGGGGAGGGGGGGAAAGGGGAGGGGGGAAAGGGGAGGGGGGAAAGGGGGGGGAAAGGGGAGGGGGGAGGGGGGAGGTGGGAAAGGGGAGGGGGGAAAGGGGAGGGGGGAGAAAGGGGAGGGGGAGAAGGGGGAGGGGGGAAAGGGGAGGGGGGAAAGGGGAGGGGGGAAGGGAGAGGGGGGAAAGGGGAGGGGGGGAAGGGGAGGGGGGAAAGGGGAGGGGGGAAAGGAGGGGGGGAGGGGAGGGGGGGAAGGAGGGGGGAGGGGAGGGGGGAAAGGGGGAGGGGGGGGAAAGGGGGAGGGAGGAAAGGAGGGGAAAAGAGGGGAAAGGGGGAGAGGGGAAAAGGGGGAGAGGGGAAGAGAGGGGAAGGGGGGGAGAGGGGATGGGGAAGGGGAGGGGAGGAAGGGGGGAAGGGGAGGAGGGGGGGAAGGGGAGGGAGGGGGAAGGGGAGGGGGGAAGGGGCGAGGAGGGGAGGGGGGAAGGGGCGAGGAGGGGAGGGAGGGGGGAAGGGGAGAGGAGGGGAGGGAGGGGGGAGTGGAAGGAGGGGGGGAAGGGGAGGGAGGGGGGAAGGGGAGGGAGGGGGGGAAGGGAGGGGAGGGAGGGATGGGGAGGGAGGGGGGAAGGGAGGGAGGGGGAAGGGGAGGGGAGGGAGGAGGGAAGGGGAGGGGGAGGGAGGGGGAAAGGGAGGGGGGGAAGGGGAGGGGGAGGGAGGGGGAAAGGGAGGGGGGGAAGGGGAAAGGGGAGGGGGGAAAGGGGAGGGAGGGGGGGAAAGGGGAGGGGGGAAAGGGGAGGGAGGGGGGGAAAGGGGAGGGGGAAAGGGGAGGGAAGGGGAGGGGGAAAGGGGAGGGAAGGGGAGGGGGAAAGGGGAGGGAAGTGGAGGGGGAAAGGGGAGGGGAGGGGGGGGAAAGGGGAGGGGAGGGAAGGGGAGGGGGGAAAGGGGAGGGAAGGGGAGGGGGGAAAGGGGAGGGAAGGGGAGGGGGGAAAGGGGAGGGAAGGGGAGGGGGGGAAGGGGAGGGGGGAAAGGGGAGGGGAGGAAAGGGGAGGGGAGGGGGGAAAGGGGAGGGGAGGGGGGAAAGGGGAGGGGGAAGGGGAGGGGGGGAATGCGGAGGGGGGAAGGGGGGAAGGGGAGGGGGAAGGGGTTGGGGGGAAGGGGAGGGGGAAGGGGAGGGGAGGGGGGGGGAAGGGGAGGGGAGGGGGGGGGAAGGGGGAGGCGGGAAAGGGGAGGAAAGGAGGGGAAAAGAGGGGAAAGGGGGGGAGAGGGGAAAAGGGGGGAGAGGGGAAGGGGGGAGAGGGGAAGGGGGGGGAGAGGGGAAGGGGGGGAGAGGGAGAGGGGAAGGGGGGGAGAGGGGGAAGGGGGGGAAAGAGGGGGGAAAGGGGGCGGGGAAGGGGGGGGGAAATAAGGAGCCATTAAAGCTGCTCCTGGAAATGAAGTTGAGGTTTTGGGGGCATCAGCACAGGTGGAGATTGTCAGGTGCTGTGTGGAATACATCAGCCCCTGAGCTGTGGAGGCCGGGGGGGGGAGTGAGGGCAGCCAGACAGACAGTGCGGGAATGGGTTCAGTTGGATATTCTGCATCGGGTAACTTTTTTGGGGGGCGGGGAAAGGCCAAATGAGGGCAGGAAAAACAAACCCACTTTGCAGAACCTGGGGAGATTAAATGGTTTGGGTTGAGTCCACAATAGACCGAGTCGTACTGATTTTGGAGAGTCTTTATTTTGTTCCTACTGCGCACGGGTCCACAGCTGATGTCTGGCCCTGGAGCTGGGCTTGGCAACCATGGTTGGACGCATCGCTGGAGGTATTGTCACATGACCCTCCCACCTCCAACCACACACACACGACCCTCGATCCCTCACCGGCACTCGACAATTGGAAAGTCAACACTCTTCGTTACCTGATTGGATCATTCTTGACTGTTAGTCAAACGGCCTTTCCCCCGCAGCCCCGCCCACCCACCACCAGCCCCCATCTCCCAATATTTTTATAACTAATAAAATTAAAGTGTTCAAAAGAACATTAAAAAGTCCAACATTTCTTTTAACACCCCCATAAATTTTTCTCCGGGGTTGCTGGAAGCCGTGTCCAGGAGATTAATCTTTAATCCCTCGAGTCGAGCCTGCAGGACAATCCTGGGGGGGTTTGGCTACCCCTGCAGGGAGCATCAACCTTTCTCAGAAAAGCCATATTATTTATTATTTATATGTTGCTGGTGACGGAAATGGAAAACATGTCACACTTGTCGAGTGGCGGGTATCGGCGGCTGGGGCTGAAGTCCGCTGCTGGAGCAGGGTAGAAGGGAGCTTTGCTCTGTACCCGGCCCAGGGACACCTGAAATGGAAAGCATTGCAATTCTCCAGCGCTAAAAGTCCCTCACTTCAATAAGCACAGAACTACGCCAAAAATAAAAATTCTGATTGCTCGGAATCACTTCCCTCCTCGAGCAATGGCACCTTAATCACAAAACCCAGACACGAAAAAAATGACAGATTACAAACTCACATTTTTCACCTTGGCAAATGATAATTTATTGCCGCTCTCCCTGAAGTTGCTCTCGCTGAAATCTATCAATTTAACACCCCACAGATCACGTCCAACAAGACACAGCTAATGGGGATACTCGAGTTCTGTCAGTGCGGCAGTAGAGCATGCTCTGTGCCTGGCTTGGCACTAACTGATGGTTGGCAGATGTGCTGAAGTGGCAGGGAGTGCAGTCAGCGAGCCCACAGAACGGACCGAGTGCAGTCAGCGAGCCCACAGAACGGACCGAGTGCAGTCAGCGAAGGCCCAAAGACCCGACACCCGTGTGCCTTGTCACGGAGGCTCCTGACTCATTATCACACATAGCATGTGGCAGCCGCACCCCAGCTACACATTTAGGCGAGCCTGTACTCATTTGTCTAGGCCTCAAGACATATCCCGAAGCCCATTGCTGTTGCAGATGTGCTTCTACTTGGAGTTGGACACGGGGCCTGGGAGGACGGGGGTTTGTGGAAGTTGTAATCTTCGATGGGGTCTGACATTCTTTGGTAAAAAAAGACAAGATTTAGAATCAGGGAATGATACAGCACAGAAGGAAGCCATTCGGCCCATCGTGCCTGTGTCGGAAATTGCACTGCATTTATATAGCGCCTTTCACGACCTCCGGACATCCCAAAGTACTTTACAGCCAATGAAGTATTTTTGAAGTGTGGTCACTGTTGTAGGAAACACAGCAGTCAATTTGCGCACAGCAAGCTCCCACAAACAGCAATATGATAATGACCAGATAATCTCTTTTAGTGATGTTGATTGAGGGATAAATATTGGCCAGGACACCGGGGATAACTCCCCTGCTCTTCCTCAAAATAGTGCCATGGGATCTTTTACGTCCACTTGAGAGAGCAGACGGGGCCTCGGTTTAACGTCTCATCTGAAAGACGGCACCTCCGACAGTGCAGCACTCCCTCTAGTTCTGCACTGGGAGTGTCAGCCTGGATTTATTGTGCTCAAGTCCCTGGAGTGGGACTCTGAACCCACAACCTGCTGACTCAGAGGCGAGAGTGCTACCCACTGAGCCACAGCTGACAGAAAGAAAGACTTGCATTTCTATAGCATCTTTCACGACCTCATGATGTCCCAAAGTGCTTTACAGCCAATGAAGTACTTTTGAAGTGTAGTCACTGTTGTATTGTAGGAAACGCAGCAGCAAATTTGCGCACAGCAAGCTCCCACAAACAGCAATGTGATAATGACCAGACAATCTGTTTCTGTTAATTGAGGCATAAGTATTGGCCAGGACACCGGGGATAATTCCCCTGCTCTTCCTCAAAATAGTGCCATGGGATCTTTCATGTCTACCAGAGAGGGCAGACAGGGCCTCGGTTTAACACCACCTGAAAGGCAGCACCTCCGACAGTGCAGCACTCTCCTGGGAGTGTCGGCCTAGATTTTTGTGCTAAAGTCTCTGGAGTGGGACTTGAACCCACAACCTTCATGACTCAGTAGGCGACAGCACTGCCCACTGAGCCACGGCTGACACATAAGAACAGACGGGATGGCCCCAAAGGCAGAAGTGACTTGCCTTCCCCAGAGTCAGGTTTGGAGACATCCCCTCCTCAGGTTTACAATGCTGGCTTGACACCCAAGGCAGAACTGCCATCAGCAGAGCAGGGAATAGACCTTGCACCATTAGCGGGCTGCTAAATGACCTACATCAGGTTGAAATATCCCCAGGGTTGATTTATACAATAAATGGTCAGACATGTCTTTGTAGATTATAGCTAGGCTGTCTGAGTGAAGACTGTTTAACAATCGACCATCCAGCCTGTCCTTAGTTTAATAAAGGAAGCCCACACAAAGCCCCCATTACCGTTCTACACTGTAGACGAACTCTGTTCCTTTCTGTTAATCACCTGCAGATTATCACTTGGCAAACTTGCACTTAATTGGATCGCAATTGTTCACTCTTCAATGAGGGCTTCACACAACACAAGGGGGAGGAGTGTTTGAGCTGGATAAACTGAATTTTAAAAAATCTATATATATAACAATTACCAGCCTACCAACCCAATATTGGAATACCCATCGCCACTAACAGTCTAGGCTCGGCCCTGAAGAATGGCCAAGGTAACTGAGGGCCATCGAGACCCATGGAAAATGCACCTCAGCAAAAAAAGTTAGCGAGAGGGGGCAAATAGTAAATAGATTATAATCAACACTTTGCTTTAATAATTACATTGGGACTACCTTGGATAAGGGATGGGCAATAAATGCTGGCCTTGCCAGCGACGCCCAGATCCCATGAACGAATTAAAAAAAACAAAGTGATTGCTTGGGTATAATTCAGCAAGACTGCAATCTAGGTTAAAAATCAGAGCCCGCATTATTATTACCCAAAGATTTTATCCTAGAGGCGAACAGGGAGGAGGAAGGGGGGAGGGGGGGTGGAGAAACGACACATCTGCAGACACAGGCCTGCTCCTGAGATTTAAAAGCTTTCCACTTGATGCGTTTCAAAATGAAATAGGCGCTATTGTGAACAAGCATTACCTCATTCACAGCCTGGGCGTCACTGACAGGGGAGTGGGCGGCGCTGAGCAACTGAGCAATTTCTTCTTCAGACACGACAGCGATTGAACTTGAAACCGACCCGGGCGGGTTGTCCCCTCAATCCCTTACCCACTTGAAAAGTAGCAAATATACCTGCTCAAACCTGGGCTTTTGATTAATATATTTCTTTATCCATTTACAGGGATGCACTTATCTATAAACGTTAAGCCTTAAATCTAATGACATGCATTTATATTTAAATATACACGCGATAAAATAAAACAAAACAAAACAGGGCTGCCTGTCCAACAGACAATACTGCCTATCCTGAAGTTGGGTTGAAAGCACAGCTGACTTCGGGATTCTGCACAGGAATCGCTCTTAAACACAATGCAAATCTCCAGAAAAGGGTTGCAGTTCAGCTGGGATTTCCAGCTTGTTGATGTAGCAGGGACTAGGGAAGGGAGTTGGACATCTTACCTGGGCATTCCACCTCATCATTTCCAAACCATAGTCTCTCCAGTGCGCTCAGTGCAGCCCCTCCGTCTCCCCAGCGCCGAATAGCTGCAACCCACAGTCTGTACCTGGGGGTGGGGGAGAGAGGATTCTACAAGCTCTTCTTCCAGTCTGTCTTCTTTACAGTTTCCATCCTGTGGGCGAAAATGTTTCTATTCCAGGAATGAATATATATTTATAATAAATATAAAACCCAGGGGTTATCCTGAACAAATGCAAAGTCTCTTTAAGAGGAACGGAGCAAAGCTACAATTATAGCTTGAGGCAGACTGGGTGAAATTAGCCAATCTTTGGAGAACAATTTTAGAAATGATTAAATATTATTTTGGGGTGGGGGGGCAAATCGGATGCACAAAAAAATGTCTTCATTTAAGATAATCCAGCACACAAAAAACCCTAAGGAATGATGATCGTCTGTATAATGAGTGCAGATTCCTTTCTCGGTTGCATACTCGGATTCCTGCCCGGTGTTGTTGTTCTCTCTCTCTCCCCCTCTCTCAGGTTGGTTGATGGTCAGGTAGAGCGATGCTGAATACTGCCTCTTAACGCTCCATCATCCACATTGCAAATCTCTGCGCCCTTCGTCATTCAAATCAAAGGCAGGCGAAGCTCTATTTCCTTCTCTCTCCCCTCGGCCCCCTTCCAGCCATGAAATAATCTCCTTTCTCTCTCTCCAGGTTTTTTTTTAAACAATACAAAATAGTCCCACGTAAGCTGACAGCGCCTTACAGCATCACCGCACTGCCCTGGGGAGGGAGGGGGGGGGGGGCAGCATTAACCCATCGCCGCCCTTTTCCATTATGCTTCAAAAACGAATTGGATCGGAAACAATGTTTTTTTTTGTCTTGCCTTGCCATTAACACTATTAATAGATCTAATCTGCCGCTGACCCTCGCCAATAAATTAAAATTAGATACTAATGGGTTTAGATCAACCTCATCCAAATACTATAGCGCTGGGATTGGGCTCGATGCATATTGAGGTCTGATTTATCTCTGGCTGGATTACAAGCCAGAGGTTTTTCCCTCTCTCACTGCAAGTGAATGTTCCAGTGTAAATATGTTTATCTGTGGGGTTCCCCCTCTCCCCCCCCCCCCGCCTTATTATCGCAGTTTTCAACCTCATCCCCTCCAAAAGCAAAATACTGTGGATGCTGGAAATCTGAAATAAAAGAAAAAGACTTGCATTTCTATAGCGCCTTTCACGATCATCGAATGACCCAGAGCCTTTACAGCCAATGAAATACTTTTTGAAGTGGAGTCACTGTTGTGATGTAGGAAATGCTGCAGCTAATTTGCGCACAGCAAGCCCGCACAAACAACAATGTGATAATCTGTTTTAGTGATGTTGGTTGAGGGATAAATTTAGGCCAGGACACCGGGGATAACTCCCCTGCTCTTCTTCGAAATAGTGCCATGGGTTCTTTTATGTTCACCTGAGAGAGCAGACGGGGCCTCAGTTTAACGTCTCATCCGAAAGACGGCACCTCCGACAGTGCAGCACTCCCTCAGTACTGCACTGGAGTGTCAGCCTAGATGTCTGTGCTGAAGTCTCTGGAGTGAGGTTTGAACCCACAACTACCAACTGAGCCACAGCTGTCAAAAACAGAGAATGCAGGAAACACTCAGCAGGTCAGGCAGCATCCGTGGAGAGAGAAACAGAGTTAACGCTTCAGGTCGATGACCCTTCGTCAGAACTGTCATTTACCTCCAAAGGTTTCTTGGGCACCATTCCTCGGGAGCCGGCAGCCCTCGTGCCAGTCCCCGTTCTTCATGTGTGGGCAAACCGGCAGTGAGTGCCGGCAGCTATTAGACCACGGAGGGCATCACGGACACGCTGGATCTTGTTTCTATCCCAGTGTTGTCCATCCAATACATTAGCCACTAGCCTAATTGGGAAGCCAGATGTGGCTAATTGCATTTCTAATGTGTAATAGACACTGTGTAGGCCTGTGATCTCAATACTGATATTCGCATGGTGTACGCTGGTGAACTTAAACCATTTTGTGTGTTTGTTGGTAAAATGGTAAAACGAAAAGCAGAGAGCCCAATCATTTTTGATGATTGTGAGTGCATTACTTCCTTGGTTACTGAATGGTGGTAGATGTTATGTAAATGTATACACATCAGGTACGTTTACCTGTATCGTGTGTAAGGCGGTTTCTACTAAAATTAGTCACGTTTCTAAAATGGTGTCACCATAGCTAGGCTTGTGGCTAGTCATCAATTTCTATTGGACAGCACTGTTAGCCAAGGTCTAGACGTGCATATTTTTCATCAGGATCATTGGGTAGCGATCAGGAGTCAGAACCCTGGCTGAATTTTCCCCTCCCTAGCCCAGGGGGTGCTGAGGCTAGATTAGCTGACATCGAATGGTGGGGGGTGGGGTGGGGGGGGGAGTTTAACCCCATAAAACGGGTGTGTTGGGGTCAGGTGGGAGGTTAAAGAGTTAAAAATCTGAATCCCGACCTCAATCTGCCTCCAACCCGCCCACTTCCGGTTTTAACGGAGGTGGATTGGGGGTGGGGGGGCAGCCAACCTGCTCCCAGGAGGCGGGTGGACGGTTTTAATATTATAATTAGGTTTTGTGCCTCATGTGGAAGCACCATTTTAAATTTAACTCTGGCTGGTCGGGTTTCCCAAGCCTCGGGAAATCCGCCAGCTAAAGGAAGGCAAGGACTGCTGGATCCGGGAGGTGCCTTTCCACTTACCTGCTGGATCCAGCGTACCTTCTTCGCCAACCACCCCCCCCCACCGCGATCGGACAGCACCTCCCCGACCCTCCCGATCTCCCCCCATCCCCCCCACCCCACGAGGCCTCGAACCCCCCCACCCCACGAGGCCTCCAATCTCTTATCCCCCCCTCCGGCCTTTGACCCCACGACCCCCCCCCGCCCCTTCCAATGATCCAGCCCCCGACCTTGACAACGATCCCCGGCCATCCGCCTTCCCACCTCCAATCCCTCCCTCCCTCCCTCCTCTCTGCAGCCTACTCACCCGCAGCCAGCCAGCCTGTCCATCTGGCTGGCTGCGAGCGGGAAACAGAGAATCAAAATGTTAATCAGGCCCTGCTGTTAAATTCGGCAGGGCCTGAGCCAAACCCGTTCTCCTGGGTTTCCCGACTGCTTTCCAGCCCCCCCCACCCCCGCTCCCTACCCGCCTCCAAATTAAAATTCCAGCCCAGCTAACTCAACTCAAGACTTAAACCCTCAGCTAGTGGCACCCCAGGACCTGTCACGTCTTTCTAGACCTTTAATTCTCACATTGGCAGAGGGGAGTGGGGAGAAGGGGCTTTGGATTTCATCAGTGCTCATGACGTTCAGACATTTGGTAAGTTAAAGATCTAATCACACAGAGTGGGATGTGAGCTCTCCTAGACCAGCGGAGAATGCAGATGCAACCCATCCC
Organism: Somniosus microcephalus; assembly: GCF_052327205.1. NCBI lineage: Eukaryota > Metazoa > Chordata > Chondrichthyes > Squaliformes > Somniosidae > Somniosus > Somniosus microcephalus. The sequence continues at coordinate 13,982,589 of NC_141009.1, forward strand.
CCACCCCATTCTACCAAGGCCAACAGGAATAGCTCACAGAAATCTCCCTGACCAATAACCCAATGGCATCATTTAAAAAAAAATCTGGGGTGGCCATTGTTGACAAAGCCAGCATTTATTGCCCATCACTAATTGCCCTCGAGAATGTGGCGGTGGGCTTTCTTCTTGAACAGCTGCAGTCCGTGTGGTGGAGGTACTCCCACAGTGCTGTTAGGGAAGGAGTTCCAGGAGTTTGACCCAGCGACGATGAAGGAACGGCCCGATATATTTCCAAGTCGGGATGGTGTGTGACTTGGAGGTGGAACTTGGAGGTGGAGGTGTTCCCATGCGCCTGCTGCCCTTGTCCTTCTAGGTGGTGGAGCTCGCGGGTTTGGGAGGTGCTGCCGAAGAAGCCCCGGCGAGTTGCTGCAGTGCAAGGACGCCCCTCACTAGAGGCAATTCAAGAGCATCGGGCCCTGGACGCCTGAAGGCATGGCCGCCAATGGTGGGGCAAAGGAAATCGGGGATTCACAAGGGGCCAGAATCGGAGGAAACTGACTGCCGTTAGAACCTGAGCAAAGTCTCAGAAAACCTCGTTGACATTGCAATTGCCTGGTATTTGAAAAATGGTAATAAGCACTGTGTGTAAACCATTAGTAATCGACTCTGAAGTACCACAACTATCTCCAGGTTCCCCAGCAGATCATGGAAATTGGCAAATAATTGAGAGGGATTTGATCTTGTACCTCCTTCTTCTTCTCCTTCTTAGGCAGTCCCTCGGAACCAAGGATGACTTGCTTCCACATTAAAAATGAGTTCTCAGGTGACTGATGAGTCCAATGTGAGCCATGAGGGTCCTGACGTTCCAGGTCCCGAACTTCATTTTAAAGGGTGGAAGATGCCTGTGCGTGAATTCTTTTAACGTGGGGTGGCCGTTGCACACCAGCTACCACACGGGCTTGACAGAGCAAGGTCTTGGTCCAATGGCAAGGGGATCCAAGACGATTGGAGACCAGGCTCTGCTACAACAGCCTAGCACACACACACAAACATACTACTACAGGAAACTCTTTTTTATCCGGCACCGACGGGACCGGCGTGGTGCCGGTTTATCAAAAAGTCCAGATTACAGAGAGGTATAGTTTAAAAGATACAAGAGCTCTGTACACAGCAACAAATCCAGGCTTCCCTGTTGCTTAGCAACAGGTGCAGGAACCCCAGCCACAAGATCCAGGCGTCCCTGTTGCTTAGCAACAGGTGCAGGAACCCCGGCCACAAGATCCAGGCATCCCTGTTGCTTAGCAACAGGTGCAGGCACCCCGGTTACACAGCCACAGATCCAGGAACGGCCACTAATATGAAGTAAAACTTACCTGAACCTACTCCTGAATTTTGCCGGTTAACAGAGATTTCCGGTTATTTAGGTGCTGGTAAATCGAGAGTTTCCTGCACTGTCCTCCTTCCTCCTTCCCGCGGGTCATCTTGTATCTATGGTGCAGCAATACCCCCGGCAATGCAAATACCAAAATAAACATTACATGGGTTTATTCTCCAAGAAAAGATGAAATACAAATACAAGAGAAACTGTGCAATGAGGTGACGCCTCAAGCAAGGCCTCATCCTGTGTAAATTCTACTGATAATCAGGTTGGTAGATAATGGAGATTTCACTATACTGCACCATGTTAAAAATGCATTGAGCTAATTGATCTTACACTGTAAAAAGGCAAGCAGTAGGTGTTTTATTTCCAAAGTAGCCGGTTATAAACAGCTCGTTCAAAGAGCCAGCATGGGCATGACTGTAATAAGATTCTATGATTCTATGACTTCAGGATGTCCCAAAGCGCTTTACAGCCAATTAAGTACTTTTGAAGTGTAGTCACTGTTCTAATCTAGGGAAACGTGGCGGCCAGTTTACACACAGCAAGGTCCCACAAACAGCAATGTGATAATGGCCAGATAATCTGTTTTAGTGATGTTGATTGAGGGATAAATATTGGCCCCAGGACACCGGGGAGAACTCAAATAAAAACAGAAAATGCTGGAGAAACTCAGCAGGTCAGGCAGCATCTGTGAAGAGAGAAACAGAGTTAGCATTTCAGGTCGGTGACCTTTCGTCAGAACTGGAAAAAAGCAGGCAATGGAACAGATTTTTAAGCAAGTGTAGGGGCTGGGAAAGGGGGGAGGGGATGAAAGAACAAAAGTGAAGGTCTGTGATAGGACAAAAAGTCATCGATCTGAAACGTTAACTCTGTTTCTCTCTTCACAGATGCTGCCTGACCTGCTGAGTTTCTCCAGCATTTTCTGTTTTTATTTCAGATTTCCAGCATCTGCAGTATATTCTTTTTGCACCGGGGAGAACGCCCCCCTGCTCTTCTTCCAATAGTGGCCGTGGGATCTTTTACATCCACCTGAGAGAGAGAGAGAGAGAGAGAGAGCAGACGGGGCCTCGGTTTTAACGTCTCGTCTGAAAGACAGCACCTCCGACAGTGCAGCACTCCCTCAGCACTGCACTGGATTGTCAGCCTAGATTTTGTGCTCGAGTCTCTGGAGCGGGACTTGAACCCACGACCTTCGGGCTTCAGAGGAGAGAGTCACAGCTGACAGCCATCGCCACAAGTCTCACCACCATCTTCTCAGGGCAACGAGGGACGGGCAATAAACGTGGCCTTGCTTGTGTTGGCCAGGTCCCAAGAATTTATCCTTTAATCATTGGTTTGGAGATTGTTCAACACAGTGAGAGGTTTCTGCATGTGTTAAGAACATATATAGCCCATTACCACACCAGGAATTCACTCAGTAACCTTTAGATTTCCTTTAACCTTGTTAACCAAAGCCCTCAGCATCCCTCCCACCTCCCCCCACCCCCCCTGCAGACTCCATTGCCCATGATTGAAGTCTTTATGACAGTGCAGCTCTGGGACAGCATCAGGATGTTTTCCAGCAAAGCACAGCGGTGTGCAATGTAGGTCAAGTGTAAATTGAGCTCTTAATAATTCATTCTTTCTGTTAGATGTTGTTCAGTAATCTCTGGGAGCAATCAACAGCCCCTTGATTCTGCATTGTTCAACTTGCCGTTTGCATCTCGTAAGGAGGTGACGTGGAAATGTCAGTCACCACTGGCTGTCTGTCACCGTGGCAACGCTGTAGCTGCACCGGTGCTGGGAGAAGGGCTCGGGAAATGGAGAATTATTTATTGTTGGTTTTCCCGGCACAGTGCCTGCGTCTCGCTGCCCACCGGGGAACTCTGCCATCGTCTTTTGGGGCAACCAGCATGATGAAATCCCCCTGGGCGCCGACACTGTGGGGAACGCGGGGAATAAAACTAAAGATCGCACCTTAATAAGGCACTGAAACTAGAACAGATTCTTTCATCTTTAGAAAGAAAGAGTGTGAATGCTGAAAATCTTAAACAACAACAGTGAATGCTGGAAGTACACAGCTAGTCTGTCAACATCTCAAAGAGTTCAGATCAATACCCTTCTTTAGAATTGAATGAGTTTGTAATTTATGTACTTGATTTATTTTCTCTTCCCCCCACCCCCTCCCTCCACTCATTAAGGTGTTGTACTAGCCATACAGACCATGTGAAGGAATAAGCCATATTCAGAAAAATACACCATTCTATGAAAGAATTCTGGCCTTTGTAACATGACAAACTGGGCTTGAAAATCTAAAAGCCTCAACAATGGAGAAGCTGTAAACAGCATACAGGCTATTGAGATAAGATAAGTTGTTGACACTGAATCAATAACCTTATTGAAACAGGAGGTTGGAGGTTCCTGAAAGTCTGAAGCCTTGGAAAGAACACAATGGTACACCCTGTTAAGGTGTCTTAAACCAACACTTTGGAAAGAAACACAGAAAATTAAGAAACATATGCCTTCATAAAAATGACATCAAATGAAACACAAGGGATATGAGTCTGTGTTACAACCAGCTGAGGTAACTAAGGCGGCAATGGTGCACCCGGTTGAGGTGTTTTTAATTTACACGTCATAAAAAGACACAAACAGAAGACCTTGGTAAGAATGACATCAAATAGATGCACCTGCTGTCACACTGTTTTTATGATAAGCTTCAAACACCTAGGATAGAGACATAATTCTTAATGCTACCAGCTGATCTAACTGTAAAAATAGCAGGGGTCAGCAGAAAAATGACTAGAGATAATTAGCTTACATCAGCAGAAAACTTCAAAGGAAATACCACTGCAAAAGGGTATAAAAATCAAACTTTCAAATGGGATGATAGATTCACTGTAAAGGGGCAAAGCGATTCTCGGCTTCAGAGGCAAACTCTGTAAGTCTACAACTCTTTGTATCTCGGGGATCAAGGTACTATACTGTATTTGATTTTGGTGGATATCCTGGAATAAGACTAAGAAATGTAAAAATATAACAAAGTTAAGATTTGAGAATAAGGATCTCTGATAATAGAATTGTAAGATTTCTGTTTTTGGAACAGTTAATGTTGCGATTGAATCACCAACTGTAAATTACATGTCGGTTCTTTAATAAATCTATATATTTTTAGAATTGTCTCGCATAATACTTCTGTATCAAACTCGCAAACTCAATTCCTATACGCTCTTTGGTGAGGAGTTGCAGAATTCTGAGGGAGTTTTCCGGACCCTCATAATATCTGGAACGTTACAGTCTAACTAAACTTATTAAAAGTGCTATCTGGAGGATGGTAACATCTTCAGGTTGTTCCTTTCCTTTAGGGAGAGATAGTCTGGACCTTTAGACCCAAATAAGCGTCTTTAGGATTCGGCTACCTCAAACTTTAGTTGAAAGTGAACGTCTGGGGAATACGCCTGATCTGGGGTAGCCCTAAAGGGGCTAGGACTAGTAATTATCCCTTCAACCAGAAGCTCCCAGTTCTGATGAAGGGTCCCAGACCTGAAACGTTAACTCTGTTTCTCTCTTCACAGATGCTGCCTGGCCTGCTGAGTATTTCCAGCATTTTCTGTTGTTGCTCTCAGTTAGCTTCCTCCCAATTGGGACTAACAGCAGTTGTGCTACAATTTTCCTACATTACAACAGTAATGGGATTTTTTATGTTCACCTGAGAGGGTAGACGGGGCCTCCCTCAGCACTGCACTGGAAGCGTCAGCCTGGATTTTTGTGCTCAAGTCTCTGGAGTGGGGACTTGAACCCACGACCTTCTGACTCAGAGGCGCGAGAGTGCTGCTGCCAACGACTGACTCTATGACTATATTACATTATGACCTGCTGCTCTCAGACCATCCATCCGAGATGTCTGAGCAGGCAGCGGCAGGAGAAATGCGAGGTCGAGAGGAATGCGTGTTACTCTTGCTCCTCAGACGGCTCAGTGGTTTAGTGCATCATGTGCTGTTGCAATGAATCGTGCAGACCAGGGACGTCCCATGATGGGCATGTGTGTGGACCTTGTGCGAGGGGAGGATTTGGCTTGGCTATCGCTGCCTCCCATGGTCAAACAGTCCACTGTTGCTCTCCAAATCACCCAACACTTCACAGTCAAATCCTGTCAGAGGTCATTGGCAATAAAGTTAGGGTTCCTGCACATGGAGTACGGTAGCATAGTGGTTATGTTACTAGACCAGTAATCCAGAGGCATGAACTAATGATCTCATGAGACGTGAGTTCAAATCCCACCACGACAGCTGTGGAATTTAAATTCAGTTAATTAAATAAATCTGGAATAAAAAGCTAGTATCAGTAATGGTGACTATGAAACTACTGGATTGTTGTAAAAACCCATCTGGTTCACTAATGTCCTTTAGGAAAGGAAATCTGCCACGTTTACCTGGTCTGGACTATATGTGACTCCAGACCCACAGAAATGTGGTTGACTCTTAACTGATCTCTGAAATGGCCGAGCAAGCCACACAGTTGTAACAAACTGCTACGAAACACAATAATAAGAATGAAACTGGATGGACCTCTCGGCACAGCCAGCCCAGTCGACCCTGCAAAGTTCCTCCTTGCCAACATTGGGAGAGTTGTCCCACAGACTAGTCAAGCAACAGCCTGACATAGTCATATTCACAGAATCATACATTTCAGCCAAACTCCTCCATCACCATCCCTGGGTATGTCCTGTCCCACCGGCAGGACAGACCCACCAGGGGTGCCAGCACAGTGGTACACAGTCGAGAGGGAGTGGCCTTGGGAGTCCTCAACATTGACTCCGGACCCCATGAATTCTCATGGCTTCAGGTCAAGCAAACCTACTGCCCTCGCTCAGCTGATGCAGCAGTACTCCTCCATGTTAAGAAGCACTGAAGGTTGCAAGGGCATAGAATGTACTCTGGCTGGGGGACTTCAATGTCCATCACCAAGAGTGGCTCGGTAGCACCACTGCTGACCGAGCCCTGAAGGACATAGCTGCCAGTTGGAGAACCAACACGAGGGGTAAAAACCTACTTGGCCTCGTCCTCACCAATCTACCCGTCGCAGATGCATCTGTCCATGGTAGCAGTGACCACAGTCATTGTGGAGATGAAGTTCTGTCTTCACACTGAGGACACCCTTCATCGTGTTGTGTGGCACTAGCACTCTGCTAAATGGGATAGATTCAGAACAGATCTAGCAGCTCAAGACTGGGCATCCTCATGGGCTGTGGGGCAGCAGAATTGTATTCCACCACAATCTATAACCTCATGGCCCGGCACATCCCTCACTCTACCATTACCACCAACCCTGGTTCAACAATGAGTGTAGAAGAGTATGCCAGGAGCAGCACCAGGCGTACCTAAAAATGAGGTGCCAACCTGGGGAAGCTGCAACACAGGACTACATGCATGCTATAGACAGGGCTAAGCGATCCCACAATCAACAGATCAGACCAAAGCTCTGCAGTCCTGCCATATCCAGTCATGAATGGTGGTGGACAATTAAACAACTAACGGGAGGAGGCGGCTCCATCTATATCCCCATCCACAATGATGGTGGAGCCCAGCACGTGAGTGCAAAAGACAAGGCTGAAGTGTTGCAGCCAGAAGTGCTGAGTGGATGATCCATATCAGTCTCCTTCTGAGGTCCCCACCATCACAGAAGCCAGTCTGCAGCCAATTCGATTCACTCCACGTGATATCAAGAAACGGCTGAGCGCACTGGATACAGCAAAGGCTATGGGCCCCGACAACATCCTGGCTATCGTGCTGAAGACTTGTGCTCCAGAACCAGCCACGCCTCTAGCCAAGCTGTTCCAGTACAGCTACAACACCGGCATCTACCCGACAATGTGGAAAACAGTCCAGGTATGTCCTGTTCACAAAAAGCAGGACAAATCCAATCCGGCCAATTACCGCCCCATCAGTCTACTCTCAAATTATCAGCAAAGTGATGGAAGGTGTCATCGACAATGCTATCAAGCGCCACCTGCTCACTGATGCCCAGCTTGGGTTCCGCCAAGACCACTCGGCTCCCGACCTCATTACAGCCTTGGTCCAAACATGGACAAAGGAGCTGAATTCCAGAGGTGCGGTGAGAGTGACTGCCCTTGACATCAAGGCAGCATTTGATCGAGTGTGGCATCTGTTGTGTATGTACCTTTAAGAGAGAACTGATTTTATACTGTAGTACCGGCAGTGACCACACCTGTATATAAAGCCATAGCAGGCTTCTGTACTTTCAGTTTTAAGCTTACCCTCTGTTCAGTAAATACCTGTTATTATTGTTCTCCTGCAGTCCGTGTATTATTGATACGCGGACACTACACTGGCGACGAGCAGGTTCGAACTCACCTGCAGTACTGCATCACCTCACGGGGATCTTTCCCTGAAAAGAAGCTTCTTGGAGGTCGAAGTCAGAGCAACGGGCGTCGACCGCGGGCAACCGCCCAGGGATCCATCGGAGTTCGGAGAATTGCAGGGGAGGCTGTGGAGAGCTGGGCTTGGCTCCCCAGTCAAGGTGTTCCAGCAAATTGTGCTGGTAGCAGGTAGTGCGCTGACCCTTCCGGACTGCGGCGGGCTCGGGCTCGATTGAGCGGCTCTGCAAAGGGGCCGTGCAGCGTCGTCGGGAGGAAAAGAGAGAGAGAGAGAGTGGAGAGCACAGGGCCAGTCGGTGCTCAAGAACCGGGCAACGTAGAGAAAATAAAACGAGGGGAAGGAAAAGTGAGACGCGCCGAAGCCGCGGGTCACCGCCATTACCCTGTAGAACGCTAGGAGCAGCGTTGGCAGCAAGGGGAAGAAGGAAAAGCGCAGGAAGCGCCATTTTATTCCATTGGGGAAGAAGGAAAAGCGCAGGAGGCACCATTTTAATCCATTGGGGAAGAAGAAAAAGCGCGGGAGGCGCCATTTTAAACCACCCAAGATGCCGAAGAGTGGCAGTATCACTGCTTTCGACAACGAGGTAGAAGACTGGACCACGTATGTGGAAAGAATTGAAGTGTACTGCAATGCCAATGAGGTGGCCGATGGAAAGAAGGCGTCGGTATTATTAAATTTGATGGGCGCGAGAATGTACGGCCTATTGTGGAATTTAATTACCCCAGCTAAACCAATGGAGAAAAGTTTTGAAGAGATTGTTAATATCTTACAGGAACACCTAAACCCTACACCGCTGCTGATAGCAGAAAGATTCAAGTTCCATAAACGAAACCAGCACAAAGATGAGAGCAATGCTGACTATCTTACGGAACTACGCAAGTTATCAAAGCACTGCCAGTTCGGAGCAGGACTGGCAGACACCTTAAGGGATAAGTTTGTCTGCGGGCTCCAGAGTGAAGGAACCCAGAAACGACTACTTTCGGAAAAGGACCTGACGCTAGAACAGGCTTTCAGCGTGGCAATATCCTACGAAGCAGCAGCACGGGGAGCTGCAGAAATACAACAGAAACCACAAGAATACAGCACTAACGAAATGGCACATGGAGCAGAAAAGTGCTATCGCTGCGGCAGAACAACCCATGATCAGAAGGACTGCTGGTTTAAGGACAAAGTATGCAGGCAATGTGGGAAAATGGGACACATAGCAAGAGTCTGCAGGTCAGGAAAGAAAACCAACACTAAAAGAACTACTAAGGAAAAGTACAAGAAAGTAAAAAAAATGACAGACAGTAGTTCAGAAGATCAGGAGAGTGATAATGACTCCGGGAGCAGGAGACTAAGTTGTCTAAAGTTACACAACGTAATCGCAAAGGAGGATCACCGAACCATTTGAGTCACCCTCATGATAGCAGGGTCCCAAGTAAAGATGGAATTGGACACAGGATCAGCTACCGATTCGGTTGGCATGTGATGTGTCTCCCTACGGCATTGGAGCGGTGCTGTCACACAAATTCCTTGACGGTTCAGAGAGGCCAATAGCCTTTGCGTCACGCTCGTTAACCTCAGCCGAGCGTAACTACGCCCAGATTGACAGGGAGGCCCTTAGCCTGGTGTGGGGGGTGAAGAAGTTCAATCACTATCTGCACGGGCAGAAATTCACCCTACTGACTGATCATCAGCCTCTGGTCTCCATTCTTAACCCAAAGAAGGGCGTTCCGGTGATGACGGCGCAACGGTTGCAGAGATGGTCACTTTTTCTAGGGGCACATCAGTACGACATAGAGTACAAGGGTACGAAACAGCATGGAAACGCTGATGGGCTGTCGCGCCTACCGTTGCCTACGGTGGAGGAAGCACCTGCAGTGGACCCTGTTGAGATATTCCATTCGACCATAGTCGAATGTCTACCTGTTACAAACTCAAGTATAGAGAAGGAAACCCGAAATGACCCGACACTCTCTCGGGTCTATGATTTGACGGTGAAGGGATGGCCAGCACATGGCGACTCACTGTTGCCAGCATTCTCGCCAAGGAGAGAACAGCTGTCAGTGTGCTGGGGACCTTGATGTGTGGATCCCGAGTGGTAATTCCACCCAAGTTGAGAGGTAGAGTGCTCAATGAGCTTCATGAGGGTCATCTGGGAGGGGTAAAAATGAAGAGCCTAGCCAGGGCGTTTGTGTGGTGGCCGGGAATCGATAAAGAAATCGAGGATATGACCAAGAGATGCACAGGATGCCAGAAGGTCCAAAACGCTCCACCACAGGCCCCGCTACACCCATGGGAGTGGCCCTCATCTCCATGGCAACGGGTACACATTGATTTTGCTGGTCCATTTATGGACTCAATGTTTTTAATCGCCGTGGATGCCCATTCGAAATGGCCAGAGGTCATCAAAATGTCCTCCACCACCACGGAGAAAACTATTGCAGTCCTACGGACCATCTTCGCCAGGAATGGCTTGCCAGAACAGATTTGCTCCAACAATGGACCACAGTTTGTGTCCGAGGTTTTCCGGAGGTTTCTGAGGAATGATGGGGTGAAACATTACACATCTGCCCCATATCATCCAGCCACAAATGGATTGGCTGAGAGGTTTGTTCAGACCTTTAAAAAGGCAATAAAGGTGATGTATAACGACGACATACCACTACAACACAAGGTGGATAATTTCTTGTTTGCTTACCGGAATGCGACACATACAGTCACCAACCAAACTCCAGCCATAATGTTCTTCAACCGAAGGCTAAGATGTTGCCTGGATTTGCTCAAACCAAACATAAGACAAGATGTTGAGGATAAGCAATTCCAGCACACCAACGAGAAGCCAACCAGGAGCTTCAAGATAGGACAACCAGTCTTGGCCCGTGACTACTGAACAGAAAAATGGCAGCCAGGAACGATATGCACACAGCAGGGACCACTAATGTACACAGTGGACGTTGGAGAGAGCATCGTGAGACGCCATGCTGACCAGATTCTAGAGTCACAGGAACAAGCCAAACCCATACCACGAGCATGTGCACCTGGTAATGAACCCGAAGTACAGATTGCGTCTACCTCAGAATCAGTGGTATTGGAAGCTGACGAACCAACCAATGACAATGAGCCAGAATCGACTCCACCGCAAGAACAGGATACTCGAGAAAGGCGCTATCCAGTCAGGATCAGGAAGCCTCCTCAAAGACTGAACTTATAAATGATTATTTCAGTTGATGTATATAGTACAGAGAAAATTGTAATTGTAATTAGTTATTATTTAATTGTTAAATGAATGTTATGTACTGTTTATCTAAAAGGGGAGGAATTGTTGTGTATGTACCTTTAAGAGGGAACTGATTTTATACTGTAGTACCGGCAGTGACCACACCTGTATATAAAGCCATAGCAGGCTTCTGTACTTTCAATTTTAAGCTTACCCTCTGTTCAGTAAATACCTGTTATTATTGTTCTCCTGCAGTCCGTGTATTATTGATACGCGGACACTACAGCATCAAGGAGCCCTGGTAAAACTGAAGTCAATGGGAATTGGGGGGAAAACGCTCCACTGGCTGGAGTCATACCTAGCACAAAGGAAGATGGTTGTTGTGATTGAAGGTCAATCATCACAGCCCCAGGACATCGCTGCAGGAGTTCCTCAGGGCAGTGTCCTAGGCCCAACCATCTTCAGCTGCTTCATCAATGACCTTCCCTCCAACATAAGGTCAGAAATGGGGATGTTCACTGATGACTGCACAGTGTTCATCGCCATTCACAACTCCTCAGATAATGAAGCAGTCCATGCCTGCATGCAACAAGACCTGGACGACGTTCAGGCTTGGGCTGAGAAATGGCAAGTAACATTCGCGCCACAGAAGTGTCAGGCAACGACTATCTCCAACAAGCAAAGGTCTAACCACCGCCCCTTGACATTCAACGGCATTACCATCGCCGAATCCCCCACCATTAACATCCTGGGGGTCACCATTGACCAGAAACTTAACTGGACCAGCCACATAAATACTGTGGCAACAAGAGCAGGTCAGAGGCTAGGTATTCTGCGGCGAGTGTCTCACCTCCTGACTCCCCAAAGCCTTTCCACCTTCTACAAGGCACAAGTAAGGAGTGTGATGGAATACTCTCCACTTGCCTGGATGAATGCAGCTCCAACAACACGCAAGAAGCTAGACACCATCCAGGACCAAGCAGCCCACTTGATTGGCACCCCATCCACTACCTTAAACATTCACTCCCTCCATCGCCGGCATACCGTGGCTGCAGTGTGTACCATCTACAAGATGCAGAGCAGCAACTCGCCAAGGCTTCTTCGGCAGCACCTCCCACACCTGTGATCTCTTCCACCTAGAAGGACAAGGGCAGCAGGCACATGGGAACATGACCGCCTTCAAGTTCCCCTCCAAGTCACACACCATCCTGACTTAGAAATATATCGCTGATCCTTCATCGTCGCTGGGTCAAAATCCTGGAACTCCCCCCCTAACAGCACTGTGGGAGCACCTTCACCACACGGACTGCAGCGGTTCAAGGCAGCTCACCACCACCTTCTCAAGGGCAATGAATGCTGGCCTTGTTAGCGACGCCCACATCCCATAAGCAAATTTTAAAAAAGGAAACGGTCTCTCGGACAAAGCACAGTAGAGGGTTGCCAGCGCCGTGTAAAAATGTAGGGGGTGGGGGGGAAAGTTTAAAGAAAAATGCCCCACTAGCACCATCCCAGCAAACTCAGCACAGACCAGGGATTCACCTGGAGACCTATCTCACCAGTGTGGTTCAGTAGCACACCAGGCAAAATATTTACCCACAGAGTCATTGAGAACCACACACGTCCTACCGCAAGCTCTCAGCATTCACTTATATAAAGTTAGTGACCTTTGTAAATAACCTGTCTACAAATAAGGCATCAATATTCAGTCCAAAGCACGTGGGGAGGGAAGGATGAAGGGGCCATGATTCCCTTTCAATACATTTCTGGCACGAGTTACGTCCCTGAGTTTCCTTGCCCCAGGTCGCACACTGCCCCTGTCCTTCTCTTTCTAGTTGGCCACGCTTCTCGTCCTTAGTATAAAACTGATGCAGTGAAATGTTTCCAAAATTAAATCAAAGGACCTTTACTTGGAACACAGGAGTCTACAGACCATCTGGGAGTCAATCAGACTGGTGTCAAAACTCAAAAGATACAGTACTGTATTCATCTGAAACCTCTCAATCCCATACTATATGCTATCTCTCAAACCCCTCAATCCCATAAAATATGCTATCTTTTATACCCTTCCATCCCATACTATATTCTATCTCTCAAACCCTCAATCCCATACTATATTTTTTATACCGCTTAATCCCATACTCCTTTATACAACTCAATCCCATACTATATTTTTTACACTTAATCCCATCCTCTATCTTTTATACCCCTCAACCAATGTTCCCTCTAAGCTGCATGCATGCATGGCCGCGCAGTAATCCGCAAGGGCCGCCCACGAGCTTTTACATTGTAAATACCGGGCAAGCGCAGAAATTTAAAGGGAACGCGCATTGAAAGAAACAGGCTGCGCAGATCAAAGCGCAGCTTCCAGGGAACATTGCCCTCAATACATACTATGGTCATCCCTTATACCCCTCAATCCCATACTGTACTCTATCTTTTGTACCCCTTATCCCAACTAGTATAGATGCTGAGAGGTTGTTTCCCCTGGCTGGAGAGTCTAAAACTAGGGGGCATAGTCTCAGGATAAGGGGTCGGCCATTTAAGACTGAGATGAGGTGGAATTTCTTCACTCAGAGGGTTGTGAATCTTTGGAATTCTCTGCCCCAGAGGGCTGTGGATGCTGAATTGTTGAGTGTATTCAAGGCTGAGATCGATAGATTTTTGGACTCTAGGGGAATCAAGGGATATGGAGATCGGGCGGGAAAGTGGAGTTGAGGTCGATGATCAGCCCTGGTCTTACTGAATGGCGGAGCAGGCTCAAGGGGCTACTTCTGCTCCTATTTCTTATGTTCTTATGCTGTAGTCCATCACTTATAACCTTTGACCCCGTGCTATATGTTGTCTCTTGTATACCTCAATCACTTTTTTTGCTAAATTATCAGGTTACCTCTTGTATTTTCCCCACACTATTTGCTTCCACCCTCTCCTTGGGTGGTTCATTCCATACGTTCACCACAGTTGATGTAATTAGGTAGTTACATCTGGACTGTTCAACTTGCCTCAAGTCCGTGCCCCTGGCTGGAGTTGGTAGCTTAGTAAACTCTTGCAGAGATTAATCACACTTTGTCGAAAGAAAATGCACTGCAAATAGAATTTTAATATTAAGGATCGTAGTTGACAGAAGCCTCATGAGATGAAGGTTAAACGTCAAAAGCTCCAGAGTGACAAATTTAAATAATGTGAAAAGTAGCACCTTTAAGTAACGCTGATTTGGTTGCTGCCATCTTGTGGCCTAACAGAGAACAGCAGGAAAATCCGAGTGAAGCTGCTTGGTGCGCCAGTCACCCATTCTCCAGCTGTTCACTTTAGTGGGTAGACTCTGATCATTGACCCGAAATGTTAACCTTCCCTTCCTCGCTCCACAGGTGCTGGCTGGCCAGCCGAGTGCTTCCGGCATTTTATGCTTTTGTTTTGAGATTTTCAGCACCTGCAGTATTTCCGGGTTTTTTTGTTCCACTTCTGCCCCGATCCATTGGCGGCCGTGCCTTCAGCTGCCGAGGCCCTAAGCTCTGGAATTCCCTCAGTAAACCTCTCCGCCTCTCTTTCCTCCTTTAAGACCTTCCTTAAAACCAACCTCTTTGACCAAGCTTTTGGTCACCTGCTTTAATATCTCCTTATGTGGCTCGGTGTCAAATTTTGTTTGATAATCGCTCCTGTGAAGCGCCCTGGGGACGTTTTACTACGTTAACGGTGCTACATAAATTCAAGTTGTTATTGTTGTTGTTGATCCGCATGACAAATATGGATGAGGAAGGTTGTTCGGCCCATTTTACTTCTTCGGTCCAGCCTCCCGTCACCGAATCCGAGTGCTTCTTAAACAACCCCAGGGTTTTGACCTCCACCACTCTACCCGACAGTCTATTCCACGTGCTGGGTCATTCTTTGTGTGCAGAACATGCTGATATCGGCCATAAGTTTGCCTTTCACTAGTTTGAACCTGTGTTCCTGTGTCCTCTCTCTCTCTCTCTCTCTCTCTCTCACTTAGGCAGTCCCTCGGAACCGAGGATGACTTGCTTCCACATTAAAAAAATGAGTTCTCAGGGTGACTGATGAGTCCAATGCGGGACCTACAGTCTCTGTCACAGGTGGGTGGGGTACTCTCACAGTATGGTGTAAAGCAGTGTTCCTTAGATGAAGTAGTGACATATACCATTTAGAATCATATAGAATGACCCAGTGTGTGGGCTGTGTGTGTGGGCTGTGTGTGTACAGGTATGTAGGCTGGAACCCAAAACTGGAGCTCGAAGTTCATAAGATAAATAATAATTTCTGCATCTAAAAGATGAATAAAGGTGTTCAGCACCAACACTGTCGTGCCACAGATAATTGATAAAGTTAATAGAAAATTGAGAAAAACAAATATATATTTATTAATTTAATAAACTAAAATACAACTGATGGATAAATATTGAGCAATTCAAGGCACAGGACTAATGCATATTACAAGGAGGTCGGACTGGGGCATACAGCTTCTTTATATTCAGCACGGAGTTTTTCCAGCCATCCACCCAGCGGTCGGCATTGGTCAGCTGCCCATTTGTCTCACGGTCTATCTGTGTCATCTCATGCAGAAATTTCTGCTTGTATTTCTGTCGAAAGGAGATATTAAATAATTATATCAAATGAAAACCAGGGAAGAAGGAGCAGGTAGAGAGTGGGTGTGTGTGGGGGGAGGGGGATGTGGGGGGAGGGGGTGTGTGGGGGGGAGGAAGTGTGTGTGGGGGGAAGAGGGGCAAGGGGCAGGAGGGGGGAGGGTGTGTGGGGGGTAGGCAGTGTGGGGGGAGGGGGTGTGGGGGTAGAGGGGGAGTGCGGGAGGGGGTGTGGGGGGAGGGTGTGTTTCAGGGAGTGGTGTGGGGGGAGGGGGTGTGGGGGGTAGAGGGGGAGTGCGGGAGGGGGTGTGGTGGGGGAGGGGGTGTGGGGGGAGGGGGTGTTTCGGGGAGTGGTGTGGGGGGAGGGGGTGTGGGGGGTAGAGGGGGGGTCCGGGAGGGGGTGTGGTGGGGGGAGGGGGTGTGGGGGGAGGGGGTGTTTCGGGGAGGGGGAGTGGAGGGTAGAGGGGGAGTGCGCGAGGGGGTGTGGTGGGGGGAGGGGGTGTGGGGGGAGGGTGTGTTTCGGGGAGGGGGTGTGGGGGGTAGAGGGGGAGTGCAGGAGGGGGTGTGGTGGGGGGAGGGTGTGTTTCAGGGAGGGGTGTGGGGGTAGAGGGGGAGTGCGGGAGGGGGTGTGGGGGAGGGGGTGTTTGGGTAGAGGGGGAGTGCGCGAGGGGGTGTGGTGGGGGGAGGGGGTGTTTCAGGGAGTGGTGTGGGGGGTAGAGGGGGAGTGCGGGAGGGGGTGTGGTGGGGGGAGGGTGTGTGGGGGGAGGGTGTGTTTCGGGGAGGGGTGTGGGGGTAGAGGGGGAGTGCGGGAGGGGGTGTGGGGGAGGGGGTGTTTCGGGGAGTGGTGTGGGGGGAGGGGGTGTGGGGGGTAGAGGGGGAGTGCGGGAGGGGGTGTGGTGGGGGGAGGGGGTGTTACGGGGAGTGGTGTGGGGGAGGTAGTGTGGGGGTAGAGGGGGGTGCGGGAGGGGGTGTGGTGGGGGGAGGGTGTGTGGGGGGAGGGTGTGCTTCGGGGAGGGATGTGGGGGTAGAGGGGGAGTGCGGGAGGGGGTGTGGGGGAGGGGGTGTTTCGGGGAGTGGTGTGGGGGAGGTGGTGTGGGGGGTAGAGGGGGGGTGCGGGAGGGGGTGTGGTGGGGGGAGGGTGTGTGGGGGGAGGGTGTGTTTCGGGGAGGGGTGTGGGGGTAGAGGGGGAGTGCGGGAGGGGGTGTGGGGGAGGGGGTGTTTCGGGGAGTGGTGTGGGGGAGGTGGTGTGGGGGTAGAGGGGGGGTGCGGGAGGGGGTGTGGTGGGGGGAGGGTGTGTGGGGGGAGGGTGTGCTTCGGGGAGGGGTGTGGGGGTAGAGGGGGAGTGCGGGAGGGGGTGTTTTGGGGAGTGGTGTGGGGGGAGGGGGTGTGGGGTAGAGGGGGAGTGCGGGAGGGGGTGTGGTGGGGGGAGGGGGTGTGGGGGGAGGGGGTGTTTAGGGGAGTGGTGTGGGGGAGGGGATGTTGGGGGGGTGGGGGGAGGGGGTGTGGTGGGGGAGGTGGTGTTTCGGGGAGTGGTGGGGGGGAGGGGGTGTGGGGGGTAGAGGGGGAGTGCGGGAGGGGGTGTGGTGGGGGGAGGGGGTGTGGGGGGAGGGGGTGTTTCGGGGAGTGGTGTGGGGGAGGGGGTGTGGGGGGTAGAGGGGGAGTGCGGGAGGGGGTGTGGTGGGGGGAGGGGGTGTGGGGGGAGGGGGTGTTTCGGGGAGTGGTGTGGGGGAGGGGGTGTGGGGGGTAGAGGGGGAGTGCGGGAGGGGTTGTGGTGGGGGGAGGGGGTGTGGGGGTGTTTCGGGGAGTGGTGTGGTGGAGGGGATGTGGGGGGTAGAGGGGGAGTGCGGGAGGGGGTGTGGTGGGGGGAGGGGGTGTGGGGGGAGGGGGTGTTTCGGGGAGTGGTGTGGGGGAGGGGGTGTGGGGGGTAGAGGGGGGGTGCGGGAAGGGGTGTGGTGGGGGGAGGGGGTGTGGGGGGAGGGGGTGTTTCGGGGAGTGGTGTGGGGGAGGGGGTGTGGGGGGTAGAGGGGGAGTGCGGAAGGGGGTGTGGTGGGGAGGCGTGTGTCAGACAAAAACTATTCTTCCAAACCAAGTGCATTAAGATGAATGCATGCTTTGTTGCTTATATTGGGCAGGGGCTGTTGGGCACAGTGAATATACTGGACGAGGAGGAGGAGGAGGAGGAGTACACATGCCCTTAACGCAGCTCACCCGATTTTCCTGCATTCACTGCGCCTGACATGAATCTTGTCATTCATGTGAAAATGACTTATGTAATAATACTGGGCGGCCTGCTGGTGGCGCTGTCCAGGGAGAGTATAAATACTCGGGCACGGGCCCAGCTTGCTCAGGACATTCTTTAACAGGAACTAGTGAAGGACACAACTAGATCTCCATGTTGAAAAACAGTTGATTAAAGTCTTGTTTAATACTCAGACCAAGTGCCTAGTAGTTTTCTTAAGTCAGCGCCCATGCGATTCAATAGCCCCAGGAACAGGACAATCTGTCCCATTGACATACTTTGATGGTTTGGTTCCAGAAGCACACAGCCCTTCAGCAGCTCGCCCTTGTGAATCGAGACAGTGACCGTGGGAGGGCATCACAACTTCCCTTATGTGTGCATTCCCAGCAGGAGCGAATGGATAATGAATGGGGTCGGAGGCCTGGTTGATTTCCCCCCTTGCTAGTCCAGGAGTGCTGAGGCACTGTAAAGCCCCAACTGCTGGTCTGACAGGCTAAAGATAAAACCTGGAGCCTTCTAACCTATATGGCTTAGTAGAGCAGTAGGCTGAGCCTTGATCTGCTGGGCCACTAGTGAGAGCTAGCATTTATAGAATCATGGAATAAGACCACACAGAAGGAGGCCTTTTGGCCCATCGTGCCTGTGCCGGCTCTTTGAAAGAGCCATCCAATTAGTCCCACTCTCCTGCTCTTTCCCATTACCCTACAAATTTTCTCCCTTCAAGTATTTATCCAAATCCCTTTTGAAAGTTACGATTGAATCTGGTTCCATCGCCCTTTCAGGCAGCGCATTCCAGATCACAACAACTCGCTGCGTAAAAAAAATTCCTCATCTCCCCTCTGGTTCTTTTGCCAATTTCCTTAAATCTGTGTCCTCTGGTTACCGACCCTTCCGCCACTGGAGACAGTGTCTCCTTATTTACTCTATCAAAACCGTTCGTGATTTTGAACACTTCTATCAAATCTCCCCTCTAAGGAGAACAACCCCAGTTTCTCTCGTCTCTCCACATAACTGACGTCTTTCATCCCTTGACATTGAACTTGAGGTAACTTCAATCCTAATGACTTTGGGTATATTTTGATCAATTTTGTAACGTTAAAAGAAGATTATTTCACTGATTTGTAAAGGGCAAGGTTGTTCTGAGCGGTTTGGTAACTCGTCTAAACCAGATTCATCTTTAATCAGTCAGCAGAATTATAACTGTTCAAAAACACATGGCCTAGAAATTCGGTGGGCTGCGCCACCAGTTAGCGCCTAAAGAGGGCACTCAGTGGCTTTAGCGCCACTGGCCACGCCTCCCGCGATATTTAGCTGGGGCGCTAATGGCGGCGTTAACCTGTTGCGCTGCGCCGCCTCCGATGACGTCATCGGTGTGCGCAGCGCCCCGCTACCGCCCCAATCTCGATATTTGGCAGCGACCGCCTCTGTAGTGCCGTTCGCAAATGGCGCCCGGTTCACGGGGCCTACCTGTGGCGGCAGTGGCACAAATTAAGGTGGAAGTGCGGGGCGGCCTTTTCTTTCGGCAGCCGCCTGCCAGCACCTCCGTCCCCGGCCTCCTGATCGCCCCCCGCGGCAGTGCCGGCTGTTTTCCGAGAGCCCGGCACTTCTCCTCGGTGCCGGGCTCTTTTGCCGGCACTCGCGATCTCCGATCGCGCTGGTGCAGGCCCCTCCCCCTTAAGAATGGGAGGAAGGCCTGCAGTGCCGCAGCGTGTGGTGCTGCAGCACGTTGCGCTGCGATATTCAGTTTCAGCGCCCTAAGAGGGACGCGGAGCGCCTCGAGCCTCGCCCCGTGTCCCTCTTGGGGCGCTCAAGCTGAATTTCCGGCGGTCGCAGCTGCTCCGAACGCTGCGCTAAATCCGGCGCCCAGGCGAGCTTGGCGCCCCGTTTGCGGCTCCACCCAATTTCTCCCCCATAGTTTCAACAACAACCAAAATAAATAATCGACAGAAAGGGTCCACAGAGCAACTTTCTCGATGGCTCGATGATTAGATGAACTGCACAGACCAGTGAGGTCCGAGATTCAATCTGCAGTCTGTGCTGATTAAGCTGGCGCAGTAGTAGCAGCGTGAAGGGTGTCGGCAGCTCTCCTGATTGCTTGCCCAAGTAGCTATTCTTCCTACAGCGCGAGTGTCAGCAGCATGTTCCACTGTGGAGAGCTCTGCGGCTGGAGCCTAATCTTTTCCTCACCACTGCTCTTCTTTGAAATAGTGGCCTTGGGATCTTTTACGTCCACCTGACGTCTCATCCGAAAGACGGCACCTCCGACAGTGCAGCACTCCCTCAGCACTGCACTGGGAGTGCCAGCCTGGAATTTTGTGCTCAAGTCTCTGGAGTGGGGACTTGAACCCACAACCTTCTGACTCAGAGGCGAGGGTGCTGCCCACTGAGCCACGGCTGACACTGACTGGATGGAGTGTTGCAGCTGCTGCCCTGGCTGGGTTCAACTAAGTCAGCACAGGCAGGGGGGGCAGAACCTGCCACCTTGCTGCTCGGTATGGCTCAATACCACATTGGGTGACGCATGTACCCACTGGACCTTCAGTGGAGGTATAAATCACCTTTCATTTTTAAAAAACACAAATTTTATAGATAACTCACATGCAAAGAAATACGAAAGTAGACCAATAAAAAGAAAACAAATAGCTCAGGTGCAAACTGACCGCATAAGTCGTGTCTCTCGCCTCCACTGTAGTCATATGAGCCAGCATCGTCTTAGCAGTGGTCACAGCCGCAGTTTCCATATGAAAGTTTTCCGTGGATGCAGTTTGCTTGACGGGACTCTGAATATTAATGTGTGAAAGTTCGTAGGCTGGAATTCCTGGCCAGATCCTTCGGCAGGGAAAAAGGAAAATGAAACAAAATGATACTGAATCACGGCATCCACCGGCAGCGCAATCACTCTCGTGCAGTTAAAGTTCGAGAAGAAAATAATTCTGAATAGTGGATGGATGCTGCACAAGAGTGTGGGTCTCAGTGATACTAGCTTTTACATCACCAGTACAGGGAAAATATAGTCCATGCACCGTCACCTCCAACTTCCCCTCCAACTCACACAGCATCCTGTGCACCATCTACAAGATGCACTGCAGCAACTCGCCAAGGCTTCTTCGGCAGCACCTCCCAAACCCGCGACCTCTTCCACCTAGAAGAGCAGCAGGCGCATGGGAACACCACCACCTCCAAGTTCCCCTCCAAGTCACACACCATCCTGACTTGGAAGTATATCGCCGTTCCTTCATCGTCGCTGGGGCAAAGTCCTGGAACTCCCTCCCTAACAGCACTGTAGGAGTACCATCACCACACGGACTGCAGCGGTTCAAGAAGGCGGCTCACCACCACCTTCTCGAGGGCAATTAGGGATGGGCAATAAATGCTGGCCTTGTCAGCGACGCCCACATCCCGTGAATGAATAAACAAAAAAATGCATTGCCCCAAAACTCCTCCTTAAGCTTCCCTGATGGCCTGCTTTGGAAAGTCGCCCCCATCTGCAGTAATAAGCCGTATAGACCACAAGGCTGAGCTGACTGATATCAGCTGGGGCAGCACTCGGGGCACTACAACTGTCCTAGGCGTTTCCTGGAGTGGGGGGGGAGGGGAATCGCCAATGCTCCCGATTCCCATCCAGTGACTTCTGCCTTGATGTACAAGTGTGCATGTTGGGTAAGGAAGGCCATGATGAGGCATGGTTGTTACACCCTTCATGTTCAAATAGCCCACTGACCCTAAGCTTACGCGTAATAATGGTTACTTGGGCCAAGTACTAGAAAGCTGGCAGCTGAGGCACTACACAGCAGCAAGAGCCACTGTCTTCACTGTCTTCAAGAGAAAAGAAGAATTGGGAGGAAAAGGAGGAAATACAGTATCTTCACATTTATTGATGTCTCTTGGTCATTCCTGTTAGCATGCTGTGCCTCCAAACTGCCTCGAACTAACAATTCACAGAGATAGACATAGTATTTTAATTCTTCGCCCCACTCCCACTCTACCTTGGCCTCCTACACGGTTCCAATTAAGCTCGAGGAACAGCACCTCATCTTTTGATTAGGCACTTTACAGCCCTCCGGACCCAACATTGAATTCAACTGGATCAGAACCACTGCTCCCATTTTTCCGGACAGCAGCTGTTGGTAATAATTCTGTTATTGCCATTTACACCTCCTCTAGACTCATCTTTTGTTTCTTTAGTTGTCCCATTACCATCCCTTTTTGCCTTGCACCATCATCGCTTTTGTTATTTAATTTCTTCTGCCTTCCACCCTATCACAGACCTTCCCTTTTGTTCTTTCCTCCCCTCCTGCTTTCGCTGCCTCTGTACTTGCTTAAAACTTGTTACATCTCTAACTTTTTCCAGTCCCGACGAAGGGTCATCGACCTGAAACGTTAACTCTGTTTCTCTCTCCACAGATGCTGCCTGACCTGCTGAGTATTTCCCACATTTTCTGTTTTTATTTCCGATTTCCAGCATCCGCAGTATTTCGCTTTTATATTATTGTGTACGGTGCCTTGATGTGACACCTTGAAGTTCTGCTCTGATGACACTGTTCACATCATCACTGAAGTGGAAGTTTAGACCCCTACATTGGAGAGGAACTCGAAGCACAAAAGGGGGTAATTTTCCAACTATGTGCTAGCAGTGGGGAACAAAAACAGAAAATGCTGGAAACACTCAGCATGTCAGGCAGCATCTGTGGAGAGAGAAACAGGTTTAACGTTTCAGGTCGATGACCCTTTGTCAGAACTGGAAAAAGTTAGAGATGTAACAGGTTTTAAGCAAGTAGAGGGGCAGGGAAAGGGGAAGGGGAGGAAAGAACAAAAGGGAGGGTCTGTGATAGGGTGGAAGGCAGGAGAGATTAAATGACGAAAGGGATGATGGTGCAAGGCGAAGGAGATGGTAATGGGACAAGTAAAGAAACAAAAGATGGGTCTAGAGGAGGTGTAAATGGGATTAGCAGAATCTAGCAGTGGGGAACCTCGTTTGCTGCCAGAACATAAAGCACAGACAAGCTGCCTATGATTTCCCATTCATTAGATTGGCACGTGGGCAAGGGGCCCCGCCACTGGCGTGTAATTGGAAAATTATCCCCGAAAGAACTGCTGCTTCCTGCCTTAACCTAGCAGTTTGAAAGTGTAAAGTTTGGTTCCAAGGGATAACTGAGAGGCACCAACAAATGTGCTGATATTTCACCTCTGTGATAAAGGTTCGTGGAGTGATTCTGTAACATGCACTCCACTTTTAAGTTTGCTCTGCACCAACATGGCACAGTTCTTGTTTTCACAAACCAGACAGGGTAATACAGCCACAATTGTAATAACACAGGTGTCTGAGATAATAGTTGTACAAAGGAAAACTGGAGCAAGTGGTTGGTGCGGTGGGAAAGATACTAGCCTTTCACTTCTGGAAGCCGGGTTCAAATCCAGGCTGAAAGTCTCCTCGATCTACGAGTTGTATGGTACATGTGTGAATATTGGGTGAGGATGTGTCTGTGATCGAATAGCTGAACAAGTTTGGCCATCTCAACCCACTTCCAAGTGGGCACGGGCTTGGAGCACAAATCTGTCCCAAGTTGGCACTACACACACCACTGAAAGGCTAGTGTGGGAAAAATGTCACACTGGTACGGTAAGGGTATGAGGTTGGCCTGAGACATTATTGGAGTGGAGTATGAGGACCTTCATGCTGCCTCTAACTTTGCTATGTCCGAGTCTGACACAATTTAATCGTGATCTACTGCAAACAGATACATTTATTTTTCCCGCTAATTTTCTCCCCACCTCTCTTTAATGCTCGGGACTCTTATTGAGGCATGGTTCAATGGGTCCCAGTTGTCCCACCAATATCTCAAGAATCCTAAGCAGTGAGGATCACCAAGCTATTCAATCATGGGGGGACGGTTACCAGAGCTGAAGCTAAACCTGTACTCACCCAACACCCACACGAACACTTTTCAGCAGGAGTTACGGGATAGCAAACACCAGCGATATGATCATGTGTGACTTTGCTATGGATTTTGAGCAGCTTTGTATAATGTGACATATGATTGCGGAACTGCCTCCTTGGCATAAAGACTGTGCAATTCATCAATGCTGTAGGGCTTTAAACTAAACAGTGGTGGGGTGGGGGGAGGTTCAGGTGAGGGGAAACTTAGAAAGTTAAAGAGAAAGGACAAGGCAATAGTGCAGGGTAGCGATAGGGGTAATGATAACCAGAGTGTGACAGGAAGGGACAGAGCGTACAAGCATAATAGCGTACCAGCAAATAGGGTCAGAGTAGGGAAAAATGGTAAAAAGACAAAATTAAAGGCTTTTTATCTGAATGCATGCAGCATTTGTAACAAGATAGATGAACTGACAGTACACATAGAAATAAATGGGTATGATCTGATAGCCATTACAGAGACGTGGCTGCAAGGTGACCAAGGCTGGGAACTAAATATTCAGGGGTATTTGACATTTTGGAAGGATAGGCAGAAAGGAAAAGGAGGTGGGGTAGCTCTGTTAATAAAGGATGATCTCAGTACAGTAGAGAGAAAGCTCGGAAGATCAAGATGTAGAATCAGTTTGGGTGGAGATAAGAAATAATAAGGGAAAGAGGTCACTGGTGGGATTTGTTTATAGGCCCCCTAACAGTAGCTACACTGTGGGACAGAGTATAAATCAAGAAATAATGGGGGCTTGTAAGAAAGGTACTGCAATAATTGTGGGCGATTTTAATCTTCATATAGATTGGACAAATCAAATTGGCAAAGGTAGCCTTGAGGACAAGTTCATAGAGTGTATTCAGGACAGTTTCTTAGAACAATACGTTGTGGAACCAACCAGGGAACAGGCTATTTTAGATCTGATAATGTGTAATGAGACAGGATTAATTAATGATCTCATAGTAAAGGATCCTCTAGGGAAGAGTGATCATAACATGATAGAATTTCACATTCAGTTTGAGGGTGAGAAACTTGGGTCTGAAACTAGTGTCTTAAACTTAAATAAAGGCAATTATAAGGGTATGAAGACAGAGTTGGCTAAAGTGGACTGGCAAAATAGATTAAAAGGTAAGATGGTAGATAAGCAGTGGCAGACTTTTAAGGAGATATTTCATAACTCTCAACAAAGATATATTCCAGTGAGAAAGAAAGACTCTACAAGAAGGATGAACCATTCATGGCTTACTAAGGAAGTTAAGGAGGGTATCAAATTGAAAGAAAAGGCATACAATGTTGTGGAGATTAGTGGTAGACCAGAAGATTGGGAAATTTTTAGAAACTTGCAAAGGATGACTAAAAAAAAATAAAGAGGGAGAAAATAGATTATGAGGGTAAACTAGCAAGCAATATAAAAACAGAGCTTCTACAAGTATATAAAAAGGAAGAGAGTAGCTAAAGTAAACATTGGTCCCTTGGAGGATGAGACTGGGGAATTAATAATGGGAAACAAGGAAATGGCAGAGACTTTGAACAAATATTTTGTATCTGTCTTCATGGCAGAAAACACTAAAAGCATCCCAATAATAGTAGAAAATCAAGGGGCAAAAGGGAGGGAGGAACTTAAAACAATCACTATCATGAGAGAAAAAGTACTAGGCAAACTAATGGGACTAAAGGCTGATAAATCCCCTGGACCTGATGGCCTGCATCCTAGGGTCTTAAAATAAGTGACTACAGAGATAGTGGATGCATTGGTTGTAATCTTCCAAAATTCCCTCGACTCTGGAAAGGTCCCAGCGGATTGCAAAACTGGAAATGTAACACCCATAGTCAAGAAAGGAGGGAGACAGAAAGCAGGAAACTATAGGCCAGTTAGCCTAACATCTGTCATTGGGAAAATGCTGGATTCCATTATTAAGTAATAGCAGAACATTTAGAAAATCATAATACAATCAAGCAGAATCAACATGGTTTTATGAAAGGGAAATCGTGTTTGACAAATTTATTAGAGTTCTTTGAGGATGTAACGAGCAGGGAGGATAAAGGGGAACCAGTGTATTTGGATTTCCAAAAGGCATTCAATAAGGTTTCACATAAAAGGTTACTGCACAAGATAAGAGCTCATGGTGTTGGGGGTAATATATTAGCATGGATAGAGGATTGGCTAACTAACAGAAAACAGAGAGTCGGGATAAATGGGTCATTTTCAGGTTGGCAAACTGTAACTAGTGGGGTGCCACAGGGATCAGTGCTGGGGCCTCAACTATTTACAATTTATATTAATGACTTGGATGAAGGGACCGAGTGTACTGTAGCCAAATTTGTTGATGATACAAAGATAGGTGGGAAAGCAAGTTGTGAGGAGGACACACAGAGTCTGCAAAGGGATATAGACAGGTTAAGTGAGTGGGAAAAAAATTGGCAGATGGAGTATAATGTGGGAAAATGTGAGGTTATTCACTTTGGTAGGAAGAATAGAAAAGCAAAATATTATTTAAATGGAGAGAGATTACAGAATGCTGCGGTACAGAGGGATCTGGGGGTCCTCGTACATGAAACACAAAAAGTTAGCATGCAGGTACAGCAAGTAATTAGGAAGGCAAATGGAATGTTGGCCTTTATTGCAAGGGAATGGAGTATAAAAGTAAGGAAGTCTTGCTACAACTGTACAGGGCATTGATGAGACCACACCTGGAGTACTGCGTATAGTTTTGGTCTCCTTATTTAAGGAGGGATATACTTGCATTGGAGGCAGTTCAGAGAAGGTTCACTAGGTTGATTCCTAGGATGAAGGGGTTGTCTTATGAGGAAACGTTGAGCAGGTTAGGCCTATACTCATTGGAGTTTAGAAGAATGAGAGGTGATCTTATTGAAACATATAAGATTCTGAGCGGGCTTGACAGGGTAGATGCTGAGAGGATGGTTCCCCTTGTGGGGGAATCTAGAACTAAGGGGCATAGTTTCAAAATAAGGGGTCGCCCATTTAAGACAGATGAGGAGGAATTTCTTCTCTCAGAGAGTCGTGAATCTTTGGAATTCTCTACCCCAGAGAGCTGTGGAGGCTGAATATATATATTAAATATATATATATTGAAAATATATTCAAGGCTGAGATAGACAGAATTTTGAACTGCAGGGGAGTCAAGGGTTATGGGAAACAGGCAGAAAAGTGGAGTTGAGGCCAAGATCAGATCAGCCATGATCTTATTGAATGGCGGAGCAGACTTGAGGGGCCGAATGGCCTACTCCTGCTCCTATTTGATCACTACCCTCTGATCCCTGATAGAAGTGTGCGTCCACGATGAGACCAGTGCGATGTCTCTCCACCCCGCCCCATCCACCCGCTACATTCAATACCTTACTGACACTCAAAACGAGATTTTCGGATCAGTAATTTTAAACAGTGATGGAATGTGGAAATTCTAGGCTGTCCTGTCCTGGCTCACGCATGAACACTGGGCCACAAGAGGTTGAGATACCACAGGGTGTGCGAGCCTTCACCCCCAGCCCCCGGAACCAACTCCAGTTTGAGAAACAGGCCTTCTGGAGAAAATGGGCAAGGTTTGGAAAAAAAAAGATAAAGCGGTTTGCTTTGGGCGACTCTGAGCTTGATCACCTGCTGTCCCTGGGAACCTCAATGTTAAAGGTGGGATAATATTCCTGCTCTTGCAATGTGGGTTCAGCTCGATGCAGTCGAATCCAAGTGACTGCCGTTTCTTTCACCGCTCCTGCTTCTGAAAAATAAGAGGGAGGCAGAAAGCACAATCAGACCTAAAACCAAAGCTGGTGGTTTCTCGAGTTATTTGGATTACCAGTATTTCTGGTGCTGTGGCTCACGCGAGTGTTCAGAGCTGGATTCACATTGTCTCAAGCAATACAATCACCATTTGAAATGCCAAAAGTGAGATGAAACCCATGTGTACGTTTTCTGGCTGGATTCAAATTCAGGCAATCCTGAAAACTCTGGCACATTTTATGTGTAATAAATGGAGAGATGCTCTTTAGCCATCTATTGGCGCTTTCCCTCCAATCTTTTTCCTTATCTCTTGAAGCCTCTGACTCGTGCTGTAGTATGATTCTCTTTTAAAAATTGAGAAACTGAAGTGAAGGCATTTGGCCTATCGCAAGAGACGCCACCAGAGTTGAAAGGTTAGATCAGGTACTGACTGACATGAATCAGTCATTCATGAAAGAAAGACTTATGAAATAATACTGAGCGGCCTGCAGGTGGCGCTGTCCAGGGAGAGTATAAATACTCGGGCACGGGCCCAGCTTGCGCAGGACATTCTTAACAGGAACTAGTGAAGGACACAACTAGACCTCCATGTTGTAAAACAGTTGATTAAAGCTTTGTTTAACGCTTAGACCAAGTGCCTAGTAGTTTTCTTATGTCACTGATGACTTGGTAAAACCAAGTTTTCTGTCCCAGCTGTCCTTTAGTACCTCACTCAACAGGCCATTTTTCATTCTCCATGCCTGTTATGTCCCCATGAGACTTTTAGTATTGTGTTTTGTCTCCCCCTAGTGGTTTTGCTACTTACCTCCTTATTGTTGATTTATGTCATGTGACGTGATGAGAAAGTGAAAGTAAAACACAACCACGAGGGAGCCCAGAATTCATGGCTGGCGATGTATACAGTATCTAACGCCATCCTTCCCAGTTTCCCCCTTTGACTGGCACTGTCTGTAAGTAGCCTTTTATCAGATGTCTTTATGTTTGATCTATGTCACCATTTCTTGATATTTGTGGCCAGATGAGTTAAAATATTGCACTTTGTGGAGTTTCCATGTGGCTGGCTATTAGTCTTTCTCCTGGCATTCATGTGTTAGACCTTTGATTGTTGTATCAGATTTACATCAAATTGTAATAGAACCGTTGAGTTATAGTGGTAACGTTTCGTTCTACTATCCTAGGTTTATTTTGTGTATTCAGATCGTGATTGTAATATCAATCGGCCTTATTTGATGTTGTAATTTCTTGCTCTCTTTGTAGTTTCACCCTGTGTCATTAAACTGGATTAAAAGTAACAATGCCTCCTGTTTGGTGATGAGGGTTTAGCTGTCTGTCGAATCATAGTCGTGAGTGTAGTGTATGTGCCTTTAAGTCAGAACTACTTTTACAGCTCCTGTATACTGTAGTACCGGCAGTGACCACACCGGTATATAAGCTTTGCGCATGCCTCTGTACCCCCAGTCTAGAGATTACCCTCCTCCAGTAAAGACCTGTTATTTGTTAATGTACAGCATCCGTGTGATTATTTATCCATTGAACCACGGATCTAACAGTGGCGACGAGTGTTGATTCGAATCTACCTGCAACATAAAATAAAAAAATTAAAAAAAATAGTCGAGGCCAGGAACACGGGCGTCGACCACGAGCAACCGCCCAGCAGTCAGGCAGAGATCCAACTTCGCAGGGGAGGCTGTGGAGAGCCGGGCTTGGTTCTCCATCCACAACGAGCAGTAAGAGACCGACGACAGGTCCAGCGCAGACCCTTCCCGAGCAGCGGCGGCTGGAGCCGACCGACGGTGGAGAGAGAGCCGAGCAGCGTTGCCGGGGTAAGACAGAGGGTGAAGAGCGCAGGGCGCAGCCGGGGGTTGAACACCGAGCGGCGTCGAGGAAAATAAAACAAACCGGAGAGAGAGAGGGTAAGAAACAGCCGGGTTCTAGACTGAGCGGCGTCGAAAAATATCAAAAGAAGAACGCGCAGAGCACAGCCAGGGATCACGGGCTGAACAGGGTCCGCGGGGCGAAGAAAGGGGAGACGCCATTGAGCCGCGGACAAGAAGGAAGAGCGCGGGAGACACCATTTTGAGAAGCTGCAGCGGAGAAGAAGGGCGAGTGCGGGAAGGAAGGAAAGCACGGGAGACGCCATTTTGTGCCAGCGGAGAAGAAGGGGACGCGCGGGAGGCGCCATTGGTGATAGTTAACGCACACCCAAGGATGCTGAAGAGTGGCAGTATCTCTACGTTCGACAATGAAGTCGAAGATTGGGCGACATATGTGGAACGTATTGAGGTGTACTGCAGGGCGAATGAAGTGCCAGATGCTAATAAAGCACTGGTTCTGTTAAATTCCATGGGTGCAAAAACTTATGGGTTACTGCAAAATCTAATAACCCCAGAGAAGCCGGTAAACAAGAATTTTGAAATCCTACAGGACCACTTAAACCCCACACCGCTGCTGATAGCAGAACGATTTAAGTTCCATAAAAGGAACCAACACAAAGACGAAAGCAATGCTGAGTACCTAACGGAACTGCGCAAGCTATCGAAATACTGCCAGTTTGGAGCGGGACTAGCAGACACGTTAAGAGACAAGTTTGTGTGTGGACTACAAAGTGAAGGAACCCAGAAACGGCTTCTATCAGAAAAGGACCTTACGCTGGACAAAGCTTTCAGTATGGCAGTATCAAACGAAGCAGCCGCAAGGGGCGCTGCAGAGATACAACGGAGACCGCAAGAATATGGCACCAATGAAATGACCTATGGAACAGGGAAGTGCTATCGCTGCGGCAGAACAACACACGACCAGGAAGATTGTTGGTTCAATGACCAAGTGTGCAGACAGTGTGGGAAAGCAGGACACATAGCAAGAGTCTGCAGGTCTGGGAAGAAAACCAACAGTAAGAAATCTCCACAGGAGAAGTACAAAAAGGTACACCAGGTGATGGACAGTGGTTCAGACGAACAGAAAAGTGACACAGACTCCGGAAGCAAGGAGCTGGGTTGTCTGAAACGGAGGATCACCAGACTATCTGGGTTACATTCAAGATAGACGGAGTCCAAGTGGAAATGGAATTGGACACAGGGTCAGCTCTAACAGTCATAAATCAAAGAGTCTACAAGCGGCTATTTTCACACATACCCTTGAAAGCTACAGAGGTTGTCTTGAAGACATATACGGGGCAAAAAGTCTGCCCCAAAGGAAAAATAAGGGTGAAAGTGACATATAAAGGCCAGGAAATACCTAAAATGGATATATATGTATTGCCAAATGGAGGACCACCACTGCTAGGACGTGAATGGATCCGGAAGATACAGTTAGATTGGCATTCCATACAGGCACTGAAGGTTGAGGCCAAAAAGGATGACGTCACACCTGGACGACGTCAAAAATGCTAACTGACGCAAAAGAAGTGTTCCAGGAGGGACTAGGAACACTAAAAGGAATAACAGCAATGATTAAAATAGAGGAAAATGCAAGCCCAAAGTTTCTGAAGGCCAGACCAGTGCCTTATGCGATCAGACCAGCTGTTGAAGCAGAGCTGGAAGGGTTGGAACGTTCAGGAGTACTGTCCAAAGTGGACTGGAGCGAGTGGGCTACACCCATCATTCCTGTAATGAAGAGGTCGTTGAGTAATACGCCTGGGGAACCAAAGAAGGTCCGCATCTGTGGGGATTTTAAGGTGACAGTGAACCCAGTCCTTCACACGGTGCAATATCCGCTTCCACGAATTGAGGATATTTTCGCCTCGCTATCTGGAGGTAAACGCTTCACCAAAATTGATCTAGCCCAGGCGTACTTGCAAATGGAGGTAGAAGAAGCTTCGAAACATTACCTTACGATCAACACTCATAAAGGTCTCTATCAATACAACCGGCTGGTGTTTGGAGTAGCCTCGGCTCCGGCTATCTGGCAAAGGGCGATGGATCAGGTCCTGCAAGGGATTCCAGGGACCCCGTGTTATTTGGATGACATCTTGGTCACGGGCGAAAATGACGGTGATCCCCTCGCCAACTTGGAGAAGGTGCTCACCAGATTAAAGGAGTATGGGCTACGAGCTAATCGCCACAAGTGCGAGTTTTTCCAGAAACAGATCTCGTATTGTGGCCACGTCATCGATGAAGAGGGGTTACATAAGTCCCCTGACAAGATTGAGGCAGTAGTCAAGGCTCCAGCACCGGAAAATGTGTCACAACTGAGGTTGTTCCTCGGGCTGGTAAACTATTACCACACGTTCTTACCAAATTTGTCTACGGTATTACACCCGCTGAACACCCTACTGCAAACAGGGGTACCATGGAAGTGGGATGACGAACGTAGACGAGCTTTCCAGAAGTGTAAAGAATTGATCACATCAAAAGAGGTGTTGGCCCATTTCAACCCAGCACTACCAATTCGTTTGGCATGTGATGCATCACCCTACGGTATTGGAGCGGTGCTGTCGCACAAATTCCCAGATGGGTTGGAGAGGCCAGTAGCCTTTGCGTCTTGGTCACTAACCTCAGCCGAGCGCAACTACACCCAGATTGACAGGGAGGCCCTCAGCCTAGTATGGGGAGTAAAAAAAATTCAACCACTATCTGCATGGGCAGAAGTTCACCTTGCTAACTGACCACCAACCACTTGTCTCCATCTTTAATCCTAAGAAGGGCGTGCCAGTAATGACTGCACAGCGGTTACAAAGATGGTCCCTGTTTCTAGGGGCGAATCAATATGAAATAGAATATAAAGGCACGAAACAGCATGGGAACGCTGATGGGCTATCGCGCCTGCCACTGCCTACGGTGGAGGAAGCACCAGCAGTGGACCCTATCGAGATATTTTATTCGTCGATAATTGAACGATTGCCAGTAACAAACGCGGATATAGAGAAGGAGACCCGCAATGATCCCACGCTGTCACGGGTATATGAATTGATGGTGAGGGGATGGCCAACACATGGCGACTCACTGTTGCCAGCATTCTCATCCAGAAGAGAACAGCTGTCAGTATGCCAGGGGACAGTGATGTGTGGATCCAGAGTGGTGATTCCACCCAAGTTAAGGGAGAGAGTGCTAAATGAGCTACATGAAGGTCATCTGGGGGGAGTGAAAATGAAAAGCCTTGCTAGGGCTTATGTGTGGTGGCCAGGAATCGATCAACAAATCGAAGACCTAACTAAGAGCTGCTTAGGATGCCAGAAGGTCCAAAATGCACCACCACATGCCCCTCTACACCCATGGGAGTGGCCCTCCTCTCCATGGCAACGGGTGCATATTGATTTCGCTGGTCCATTCATGGACTCAATGTTCTTAATAGCAGTGGATGCTCATTCAAAGTGGCCTGAGGTGATAAAAATGTCTTCAACCACTACAGAGAAAACGATTGCAGTCCTACGGACCATATTTGCCAGAAACGGTTTGCCAGAGCAGATTTGCTCTGATAATGGATCACAGTTTGTGTCCGACGAGTTCCAAAAATTCATGAAAAGGAATGGGGTAAGGCATTACACATCCGCCCCGTATCATCCAGCCACAAATGGATTGGCTGAGAGGTTCGTACAAACCTTTAAGAAGGCGATAAAGGCCATGTGCGACGATGAAATTCCACTACAGCATAAGATGGACAATTTCTTATTAGCCTACCGAAACGCGACACATGCAGTTACCAACCAGACCCCGGCCATGATGTTCTTTAACCGAAGGCTGAGATCTCGTCTGGACTTGCTCAGACCAAATGTGCAAAGAAATGTTGAGGACAAACAATTCCAGCACATCAATGAGAAGCCGACAAGGAGCTTCAATGTAGGGCAACCAGTCTTGGCCCGTGACTATTGAACAGAGAAGTGGCAACCTGGAACGATATGTACAAGGCAGGGGCCATTAATGTACACAGTGGATGTCGGGGAGAACATTGTGAGACGCCACGTCGATCAGATCTTAGCGTCACAGGAACGCGTCAACCCCATGTCTTGAGTACCTGGGGATGAACCCGACATACCGGTAGCATCTACTTCAGACCCAGTAGCAGTGGAACCCGATGAACTACCTGATGAAAAGGGGTCAGAATCGCCTCTGCACCAAGAACAAGAACCTCTGGAAAGGCGCTATCTCGAAAGGGTCAGGAAGCTGCCCCAAAGACTGAATCTATAAATGGACTTTTGTTATTTAATGTACATGTAAAAATGTTAATTGTTATTTGAATATTAGGGGGTATTATTAACCTAAAAGGGGAGGAATTGTAGTGTATGTGCCTTTAAGTCAGAACTACTTTTACAGCTCCTGTATACAGTAGTACCGGCAGTGACCACACCGGTATATAAGCTTTGCGCATGCCTCTGTACCCCCAGTCTAGAGATTACCCTCCTCCAGTAAAGACCTATTATTTGTTAATGTACAGCATCCGTGTGATTATTTATCCATTGAACCACGGATCTAACAGTGAGGAGGACAGAACAATGCCAAAATTCCTTTACCTACTGCTTGTCGTCCACCTTTCTCCCTTGTAAGAGGCTCTGAGCAATTCTTCTACACGAGGAGTGCTGCATATCTGTAGGTTGTTTAAGTATTAACTGGTGGGGTGACTGCGCGTGTTTGTGGAGCATTCCCAGCACATCCCAGCTAAAGGGATGTTCTTTCTCTGAGATTCTTGAAACTACATAGACTAAATTTTGGAAAAAAAAACGATGAAACTATCAGCAGCTTACGGGAAGCCTGGACATCATCAACGGTGAGGAAGTCGTCAAGTTCCAAGAGGGTCTCTTCCGAGAGGCAGGAGATTGCAGCTACAAAGTCCCTGGCATGTTCACGCATACATTGCTGTGAAAGCATTAAAAGATTGCATTAGGGACATTTACAAGTGAGACAACAGACACATTCTAACAGAGACACAGGGCATTGGATAGTAAAATATTCAGTACGGTTCATATTACACAGGTGCAAATGAAACCAGAACTCACAAGCAAATCAGTCACGAGGCAGCAATATAGGTTGCCCATAGGAAAACACCCAAAATACTGTACATTACGTGACGCTGGAGATATAGCGGGGCATAAACTTGTCTTGGGCTGTAGCTGATTTGCTATGGCCTGTTTTGCGCGACTGCCCAAGACGGGTTTATATTCCAATGTGTTTACGAGCTTTGCAAGAAGTGAACTCGTGTTTTTATAGAGGATGTTTCGATCCTCATTATCTGTGTAATGTACATATGTAGCCAGAGCCCCACATTTATAAATACTCATTAAAAATCGGCTTCCGTTGGTGGGAGGGGGGCGAGGGAAGTGGTGTGTGTTATAATTGGCTTCAGCATCATTGGGGAAAAGAGAGGGGGGAAAAAGACCCAATGAGGGTTCCCATTCCTGCTCACTATCCAATGGCCCGTGGAAGGAGTACGTATGAGGGTGTCTGACAAGACCTGGCAGTGATGCCCTCCAGAGTTGAATAGCCCACCGCCCCGCCCTGTCTAGGCTCACACATGAAGAATGGTGAGGTACCAGAGGGCTGGCAGTGCCTATGGGACTTCACCCCGGCGAGACTTAGCATTGTCATTTAAAGGGGAGAGAAAAATCAGGAAAAGAAATTCCTAAAATTTGTGCTGCACTTTATTCCAAATGAAGATACTGGCTAGAAAATTCCTTGGAGCTGCTACCGGAATTAGTTCACCGTTATTAATGTTGGGACTAAAGCAGAGTTTTTGTTTTGCGTGACGTGGACTTTTAATATATTTAACAGATCTCCAGTGGAGTTGCTCACTGTAAGTCGAATGCTGTTTTATAAGGTCAGAGATTTTATGCCATGTAAGGCCAATAAGAGGCTGCAGACATGTACATCCTGATATTTCTCCACCCTATCCCAGGGTTCCTGATGGGTACAGTGGATCCCAAAGGATGCTGCACCTTTCCAGGACTCAGAGCGCCTGAATTTGGTTATCGGCATGCTCTTCCTCTTATCAGAGTGCGGCTACTGACTCCACAGAAATACTGTGGGCTGCTGTCGGCCCGAATCCCCCTCCCTGAGCTTCACTCCCCCTCCCTGAGCATCGTTCCCCCTCCCTGAGCATCGCTCCCCCTCCCTGAGCATCGCTCCCCCCTCCCTGAGCATCGTTCCCCACTCCCTGAGCATCGCTCCCCCTCCCTGAGCATCGCTCCCCCTCCCTGAGCATCGCTCCCCCCTCCCTGAGCTTCGCTCCCCCTCCCTGAGCATCGCTCCCCCCTCCCTGAGCATCGCTCCCCCCTCCCTGAGCATCGCTCCCCCCTCCCTGAGCATCGCTCCCCCCTCCCTGTGCTTCGCTCCCCCTCCCCGAGCTTCGCTCCCCCTCCCCGAGCATCGCTCCCCCCTCCCTGAGCATCGCTCCCCCCTCCCTGAGCATCGCTCCCCCTCCCTGAGCTTCGCTCCCCCTCCCTGAGCATCGCTCCCCCTCCCTGAGCATCGCTCCCCCCTCCCTGAGCATCGCTCCCCCCTCCCTGAGCATCGCTCCCCCCTCCCTGAGCATCGCTCCCCCCTCCCTGAGCATCGCTCCCCCCTCCCTGAGCATCGCTCCCCCCTCCGAGCTTCACTCCCCCCTCCCTGAGCATCGCTCCCCTCTCCCTGAGCATCGCTCCCCCTCCCTGAGCTTCACTCCCCCCTCCCGGAGCTTCACTCCCCCTCCCTGTGCTTCACTCCCCCCTCCCTGTGCTTCACTCCCCCCTCCCTGAGCTTCACTCCCCCTCCCTGAGCTTCACTCCCCCTTCCCTGAGCTTCACTCCCCCTTCCCTGAGCTTCGCTCCCCCCTCCCTGAGCTTCGCTACCCCCTCCCTGAGCTTCACTCCCCCCTCCCTGAGCTTCGCTCCCCCCTCCCTGAGCTTCGCTCCCCCCTCCCTGAGCTTCGCTTTCCCCTCTCCCTCCCTCAGGACTTACCTGTGAGCCGGCTTGGTGGCGGAGCCAGTTGGATTTGGTCAGGCCCTGACCTTAAGCTGCATCGGGATGCCTGATTGGTGTCTGCAGCTCGTCTGTTTAATGTCAATTTGATCAGACCTCAGGTCGCCGGGGACCGAAGTGGGAAGCAATCGCTTCACTGACTTGCAGCCCGTTTTAGGCACATGTCCAATTTCTTGGCCTCTCTCTATCTTTGTCTGACAGCTGTTAGTAACTAGAATCTTTACGTTGACTATTAACTTCCTCTGCTTTTTCAGCCATCGTGCACCTGCTGACTGGAACTCACTTCCCAAAATCCCATCACCTTGCCACCTCCCTCCCTTTCTTTCGAAAGTCTTCCAAAACCTCTTCTGCTTAACCAGGCCTTCACCATCACCCTCTCATAAAAGCACTGATTCTTACAGGGATACGG
The DNA here is from genome assembly GCF_052327205.1 of Somniosus microcephalus. Lineage (NCBI taxonomy): Eukaryota > Metazoa > Chordata > Chondrichthyes > Squaliformes > Somniosidae > Somniosus > Somniosus microcephalus. Next base: position 14,019,304 of record NC_141009.1, read on the forward strand.
TTTCTTGGTTGCCAGTAGCCCTCCATTACCTCACCCAAGTGGCCACTACGACCACGAGTGCCAGTAGGCTATTCGACTGTGAAGACCAAGGCCAAACTTACCCACAACACACGCACACCGTCCAGCACAGACAGTGATCAAGAGTGGGGGGTGGGGTTGGCTGATTTTTTTCCCACTACCTTGCTTAGAACTAAGGTCAATTATAACACCACCAACTGCTGCAGCGGAGATCTGATTCCACACAGAGCTGGTCTTTATGGCTTAGTACCCTACCAGGCAGCGAGCTTACTCAGCAAGGCATCAGGGGAGCCCCTGGTATCCAGTATATACTGCAAAATTGGTGGGGACAGGCGCATTTCATTTCCGTTCTTTACTTTTGTCAACAGAGGGTATCATGGCAGGCGAAGCAGTTTCACACAAATGCGATTTCATCCCGAAGGAGCACCACTGTACATTTATAGGGTGCCCATCACTGGACCTCCGTTGAGGACCACCTAAAAATGGAGAAAATGAATGGAAGATCGTTAGCAGACTATCTAATATTGGGAATTTTAAATTGTTTTCTTGCCTTGAGGTTCTCTGCATTGCTAAGGATCTCCGTGGCCTCAGCATCCTGCCTTTCTACCTCCTCTTTGCACAGGCTCTCCAGCTTCTCCAGGTTGTTGGGATGTCCCAAAATTGGGCGCAACCTGTGTTTGTTTTTCATCTAATGAAAATAAATAGAATAAAGGGGAATAAGCACTATATGATGCATACAGGGCATGTCCCATTTTTCTGTATGTAATTGATTATAGCTTAGGTGTTATCCTTTTTTGTGTGGCCATCAAGGAGAGGGAGATTCAACGCTGGTGGAAAATCATGAAACAACAATTTAAGGGAGTCAGAAGATCATGACAAAAAAAATCATACGTCACACTGCAACTCTCCTCACACTGCATCTCATCACACCGTGCCTCGTCACGCCGCACCTCTCCTCACCGCACCTCTCGTCACACCGCGCCTTGTCACGCCGCACCTCTCCTCACACAAGCACCTCGTCACACCGCACCTCCTCACACAGTACCTCGTCACGCCGCACCTCGTTACGCCGCACCTGTCCTCACCGCACCTCTCCTCACACCGCACCTCCATGCCGCGCCTCCTCATGCCGCCCCTCCTCACGCCGCACCTCCTCACGCCGCACACCCCGCTTCCTCACACCCCGCTTCCTCACACCCCGCCTCCTCACACCCCACTCCTCACACCGCGCCTCTCCTCACACCGCGCCTCCTCACACCGCACCTCTCGTATCACAACCACCTTTTCTGGTAATGCGTTCTTTTAATATAACTACGCACCTTTGCCATATCCAGACCCCTTTTGAACTGTATTTTCACATTGCTTATTATGAATTGTAACATTTATTTTCCTTCCCAAAGTAAAATATAAGTTGAATCAAAAAGTGCAATCTACATAATATGTGTAAACTTAAAAGCATGTAGCTTAAAACTCTTTCTTTTCCAAGAAAACATGAGCATTGTGTCTTTCCCCATTACTGTTTGTGTATTGGAAGATAGATTTGTTTATTGGAAGAGTTTTATTCTCTGGTTTGTGGGTTACTGTAGTCTGTGTGGCTCAGATGCACACTGCCTTTTTAATGTTTCGATAGGGACGGCTTGTGCCGGTTAAAGCAGGGGACAGCCTTTTTCGTGCATTTGCCAGGTCCGGTGGCGTTGGCAGTGATTTTTTTTCCCAAAAAGCTCCTGTATGAAACCTGTATGGTTGAAGGCGGCGGCTCACCACCACCTTCTCAATGGCAATTAGGGATGGGCAATAAATGCTGGCCTTGCCAGAGATGCCCAGATCCCATGAATGAATATGAAAAAAACAGAGTGGAGGCATTCTTTGCCACAAGATTTTCCTCATTTTCTATTTCAGATAAGGATCAAATACAGAAATAGCTACAAAACAATTGTGTTGGCGGAGCACCAGACTGGCAACCCAACAGCCCTAACGAGGCAGTGGTAGAGCACTGGACTCCTGAACAGCTTCAATTCGAATCCAAACCTCGACTGACATTAGAACTTTCCTGTACATATTGGGCAGTTCGCCCCACTCTCAGCTTAGTTTGTGGTCCAAGCATTTCACAGCAGGACAACACTCAGTCATAAGTGTGTGTGTATGGAGGGGGCCGGGGAGAGCGGGGGGATTGGGGTGTTAACAGCCCTCCAGGATCATCCCAGACTTAGAACATTCTCACTGACTGAGGCGGAAGGTGGAAAAACACAAGTAGCAGCAACAGAAAAGACACAACAAGCAGTGCTATATATTTTATATGTATATATATTTTCCATTTTGCTGTTCTACCTTAGTGTTCTCCAGTTGCTGCAGTTTCTTGCTGAATGTGGAGCGTATTTCTGCCAAGGCCCTTGTGATAAATTCCATGTGCTGCTTGAGGACTTCTTCAAATAGGAATTGAGGCACGGAGGAGAGCAGCTGCTCGAACACCCTCAGCTGCTCTTGGATCTCTGAAGGAAAGATAATTATCGATAGCGACCAAAGGAAGGTTGTAATGTCTGCTCCGGCCAAAAGGGAAACCTTATTGTAGTTTTTGAAATTCAAGGGGCTGCAGATCAGCTGAACCGGGACAAATGGCCCGACACGTCACAAACTGTGTGACCGGGGGCCATGGACTCGAGCTTATAAGAGGAAAGGTGCACAGATTGTTTGGGGGAGAATTTCCACAGGGGTTCTCCCGCTCATCCCCCCAGAACTCTGCTTATTCCGTTTTTCCGGGGTTTCTAGGCTTATCCGCCATAGTTATGCCAGACGAGTGGGAGAGCTGCCATGGAAATTCACTCTCTTTATCTTTAATGAATTTACATGGGGGGGTGCGGGGGGGGGGTGAATGTGGAGAACAGACTAGTCAGGGAGAGAAGGGAGGTGGATAGTGTTGGTGAATCCAAGAGTGGAACTTTGGGGGACTCCAGAGGTAATAGTGTGGGAGCAGGAAGAGAAGCCATTGTAGCTGATTCTCTGGCTACGACTGGACAGATAAGAAAGAAACCAGGCGAGGGCAGTCCCACCCAGCTGGACCTCAGAGGAGAGGCACTGGAGAAGGATGGTATGGTCAACCTTCTCAATGGCTGTAGACATTACACATTAAAGATCAACCTTGTTGCATTTTTTGACTTTTGGAAAATTGTCTTTGGAATTGATGATCAGGCAAATCATATCCAATGTTTTGAAAGTTGCTCCCACCTCTAAAATGGGTGTCAAAAGCCAAGAGAAAGAGGAAAACTGATAAGGAAAATGTTTGAACTTATTATTTTGGAGAAAATGGTTGAATGGATATGTTAAATTTGATATTAAAAAAGTAAAATTAATGCTAAGCTGATAACAATCCAAGAGAGGGTGGGAAAGGAGTGAAGTTGAACAAATGAACACATTGAACAAATGTAAATTGTTTACATTTTTGTAATATTATGTAATATTTGTGAACTATTTTGTGATCAAGCTATGCCTGACATTTCAGTACCATGGCTGGTCCGTGTTGAATCATTTGATCTCAGCTATGGTGGTGCTTACAATTCCTGAGCAAGGGAAAGTAAAAATCAGCTGGAATTCTTGCTCTTTACTCCTGCTGGATAACGTAACCTGTGGGCATTGAGTGAGAACAGGATGATATTCAGCTGGGATGAGCCTCTGGACTCAAACAGCTCCCTGACACTCACCGTCTAGGCTCATGTTCGAGAAATGGCCACAGCGGGATCAATGCCCATCGAACTGTAACCCAGCAAGAAAGAAGGCCCGCGGGAGACGAAGGAAGGCGAGAAAAAGTGTACAAAGGGTTCTCTTTTGCTTATCCACTTCCTCCCACAAAGAGAACCAAAACAAGCTATGAACACAAATAATACATAATGGTATATAGAAATAGAAAAGTGCTTGAAGAGTCATGTCCCTGCTCCACACTGTCTCCTGCTAAGCATTTCTTTGTTTGCTTCATGAAGTTACATTTATGAAGTTTTAATCTAAAGCGTTCCATTACCTTGCAGACAGTTATTGTAGTAGATATCTGTCTGAGTTTGATACGACTGCATCTTCTGAATCAGATCTTCTGCACATTGGTCAAATGTGTCCTTCAGGTATTCGGGCCTGTAGATTGGAGTTCGTTCCTTCTTCTTGTAATAGTCCTAAGGCAGGTTAAGAAATGGCATTACACGCTTTTAAAAAAAACTGCTTTTGAATTCACAGTAACTGGAGGATAGATACTTATGGAAATGCTGTGTCAAAGTCATCTCTATGTGTTCATAGACTGCAGATATCTTAAGAACATAAGAAATAGGAGCAGGAGTCGGCCATTCGGTCCCTCGAGACTGCTCCGCCATTCAATAAGATCGTGGCTGATCTTCTACCTCAACTACACTTTCCTGCACTATCCCCATATCCCTTGATTCCCTTAATATCCAAAAATCTATCGATCTCTGTCTTGAATGTACTCAACAACTGAGCCTTCACAGCCCTCTGGGGTAGAGAATTCCAGAGATTCACCACCCTCTGAGTGAAGAAATTTCTCCTCATCTCAGTCCTAAATGGCCGGCCCCTTATTCTGAGACTGTGACCCCTGGTTCTAGACTCATCAGCCAAGGGAAACATCTTCCCTGCATCTACCCTGTCAAGCCTGGGGAGCGGGCAGGGAAGTGGCTTTGAGCCCAAGATCAGCCATGATCTTATTGAATGGCGGAGCAGGCTCGAGGGGCCAAGTGGCCTATTCCTGCTCCTATTTCTTATGTTCTTAAGCCCTGTAAGAATTTTACATGTTTCAATGAGATCACCTCTTATTCTTCTAAACTCTAGAGAATATAGTCTACTCAATCTCTCCTCATGGGACAATCCCCCCATCCCAGGAATCAGTCCGGTGAACTTTCATTGCACTCCCTCTATGGCAAGTATATCCTTCCTTAGGTAAGGAGATCAAAACTGTACACAATACTCCAGGTATAGTCTCACCAGGGCCCTATATAATGCAGTAAGACGTCTTTACTCTTATACTCAAATCCTCTTGTAATAAAGGCCAACATACCATTTGCTTTCCTAATTGCTTGCTGTACCTGCATGTTAATTTCAGTGATTCGTGTACAAGGACACCCAGGTCCCTCTGAACACCAACATTTCCCAATCTCTCACCATTTAAAAAATACTCTGCTTTTCTATTTTTCCTACCAAAGTGGATAACTTCACATTTCTCCACATTATATTCCATTTGCCATGTTCTTGCCCACCCACTTAGCCTGTCTATATCCCCTTGAAGCCACTTTGCATCCTCCTCACAACTTACATTCCCACCTAGCTTTGTATCATCAGCAAACTTGGATATATTACATTTGGTCCCCTCATCCAAATCATTGATGTAGATTGTGAATAGCTGAGGCCCAAGCACTGATCCTTGCGGTACCCCGCTAGTTACAGCCTGCCAACCTGAAAATGACCCGTTTATTCCTACTGTCTGTTTTCTGTCCGTTAACCAATCTTCAATCCATGCTAGTATATTACCCCAAATCCCTTGAGCCCTAATTTTGTTTAATAACCTCTTGTGTGGCACCTTATCGAATGCCTTCTGAAAATCCAAATACACCACATCCACTGGTTCTCCCTTATCTATTCTACTAGTTACAACCTTAAAAAACTCTAACAGATTCGTCAAACATGATTTCCCTTTCATAAATCTATGTTGACTCTGCCCAATCCTATTATTATTTTCTCAGTGCCCTGTTACCACATCCTTAATAGATTCTAGCATTTTCCCACGGTGGGAGGAGGAGTCACAGGACATATAAAAAAATCATCTATCCAGTGGGGTCATCTTACTAACAAAATGACATACAGAGTAATAAAAAGGCATTTGGCATGTCAAGCCTGCTCCTTCCATAGACCATATACAATCTACCCTACTGAGGACTATACTCCACCTATTTAATCTGTTCTACATATACGTTCCAATTCCTAAAAAGCATTCATCCAAACAATTATAATATTTATCTAATTTTTTGAATTTGTATTTCCAGCAGCGAACCTCACATATAGGAAAGTCTGGGTGGGCTGTCCTTGACTTTCCGTTCATTACCACAATCACAACCTCCGGGCCTGCGGTTTCCTGGCACGCGTGGTCGACAGGCGAGGACTCGCCGCCTTCAGCAAGAATTTGGAATATTTCTAGTGCAAAAATACAGCTTCAAAATAAGCACCAGGCTCTGGAGTGGTGGGGGTGATTTTAAATGCCTGCATTAGGCACAGGATTTGATGAGATCACTGAAATACAAAACTGTCTTCCCTAACTGGTTAGTTGGTAAATTCATTAGCTCAGGTATTTTAAAGTTCAATCCCTTGTCCGTTCTTGATTAGTTGCTGTCAGCAGGGCAGAGACCTGCAACTGGCCCCGGCTCCTCTGGGAGAGGGAGAAGAAAATCAGTCAGGCTTCCCAGTCCTGATTGTATTTCAGAGACTCCTGCCGGTAAATTGAGGCTCATGCTCATGCTCCATAGCCTGCCGACGCTCAGGCCGGCGCGAACTGGGTGCGGGGAACAATCCCTGCGCCTGAACGAATAGGCCTTAGGTGCACCAGATATTGGGCACTGGGCCTCATTTAAATGAGACGGGTGAGCAGCGGACACCTGCTGGGTATCCCCAGGCAGCTTGCTGGCGAAGAGGCTCGGAATATCGGGCAGCTGCGTCGCCGGTCACGACCTTCAGTTAAGTGCTTAAAGGGGAGGGGAAGGGAAGGCGACCGGGAGAGGGGGGTGATTGGGGGGAGTGGTGCGTGGCATGGTCCCTGGTAGCAGCAGCCCATGGGGGTTTTAATGTGGAGCCGGGAGGAGCACTCCTGCACCTCCTGGCTCCACATTGAGGTGAGTATTTTTTAAACACTTACGCTTTTGGTGGCGACCTGCAGCCTTCCCTTTAAAGACTGCTAGTTGGGCCAACTTTTCCTGTACACAGTCAGCCTGATAACCCAATTTTGCACCACAGTCTCACGATGGAACTGTACCCCAGCAGAGTCAATGTTTTCAGGAGGAGGGAAGGAAAGGAAAGTAAATTGCAAGGGGGGAGGAAGAGAAGTTATTAAAAAAATCCTGAATCCAGCAGAACTGGCTCGAGGGGCTGAATGGCCTACTCCTGTTCTTAGGATACGACAGTACCGTACACGTCATGCAGAGGATTATTGCAAATGAGAAATCATGGTAAACCATTCAACTCTTATATGTGTGGTAAAGAACAAAATAATTGCTCACCTCAGCAACTGCCAGTAAGGCATTGGTATTCTCCCACAAAATGTATGTTATTATTTCTTTAAAATGGCTGGAAAAGACAAATGGTGCATATTAAAGTTTCACACATAATAGCCCTGGGGCTGAAGTGTGGGGGGCAGCGACTGGCTTGGTGACTGGTGCCATATGTGCACTCACTGGGAACACCTGTTGGGTGTGGGCAGAAGTTGCATCTGCTCCATTGAAGGCCTGACATTAAGAAGGAGGCGGCGATGGTGGGATTTGCCAATGCTCCTGCCTCCTCTGCCCCGAATAACCTGGACAAAGGCAAGATAACGCCATCCGGATGGATGGAGCAGCGTAAAATGGGGCCCGCAGGAGTATTCTTGGCCACAAGTGCATTAGATTGCAGGCAGCCACCAGGAAATTGTTCCCTTATAAAGGTGAATGATCCCTCAACCCCCCCCACCCACTCCCCCCCCCAGTGGGTGCCTAAGATATCGACACTGGTGTGGGCGCATCCCTATTTTATGTAACTGGCCTGCCTCTGGAAATTGCTCCCATTGGTCAGGCACAATTCCCGTACCGTTCTAGTTATGGGGGCAGAGCAGGGGGCCAATGTTTTTTTATGAGACTGTTTCAAAGGTGGCTTGTTCTGACTGGGTCACTTCGTGAGATAGCTCACTTTGAAAGGGGCAAGGTTTCTTGGGGTAGGAGATTGCCAACTCTCCTCCAGCAGACCCGACCCGTCCCTATTTTTGGGCGATCATTACGTGGTGCATCTAGAAATTCTGTAGGCTTGATCATCCATCCATCATTGATGGCTGATGGGAGCAACTTTGTAAAAAAAAAAGAAATACGGGGCCCGATTTTAATTGTGCCCGCCCTGAAGGGAACGGGGAGGGTGGGTGCGTGCTTAAGAGTGCGCTCCGATGATGCCATTCAGGCCCTGAGGCGATTTAAACTCGAAATCGTGGGAGTCCCGCCCAATGGCCAAGCAGCCAGTAAAACCCGATGGGATTGGTGTGTCAGAGCCACTGAAGCGGTCTATAAAGAGGCACGGAGCTGCAGCTCAATGGATCATAGAATTGTTTTACTGTCTGGTTGCTCAGCAGAGTTTCCAGCTTCCATTTCACTTCCTTCTCATTTTAAACCTATCAACCCCCCCAATAAGCTTCATCTGCTTATCTAGGCTGCTATGATTGCTAGTTGCTTTTGGATGGTGGAGCATTTGGAGGAAGAGGAGCAGCTGCCTCAACAACCAGCACTATCAGAAGATGGCAGGTGAGGGAGGGGAGGCCATACTCCGTGCACAGGGTGCACAGGCCAAGAGCCACTTTCTTGGACCTATCCAAAGAGGCAGAAGGCAACACTTCTCCACAGCAGACCTCTGCAGCCTCCTACAACAGGGCAGCTTCCTTTCGCACCAGCGGGGGCATGCTTCACCTGTTGCTGCCAAAGCCACCACATCCCTTAGCGTCTTTGCCACTGGCTCCTTTCAGTCTGCTACAGGGGGCATCAGCTGCATCTCCCAGAGGCCAACGCCCTGCTCGCAAGGGGCTGACCAGTACATCCGATTCCCCACTGAGCTCAGGGATTTGCATCAGTGGCCGGCTTGCCCTGTGTGCAGGGCATCACTGACTGCACACAAGTTGCTATCAGGAGACAATACAAGCCAGCAACATTCGCCAACAGTAAAGGCTGCTACTCCATCAATGTGCAGCTAGTGCCCACTCACAAACAGGATTTTGCAAGGTTCTGCAAGGTACCTAAGCAGCTACCATGACGCACTTATCCCGATACAATCTGCAATCCCCCAATATTCGCCCTCCTGGGAACGTGGCAGGACGGTTGCCGGGGGCACGAGAGATGACCCCTACAGGTGTGGCTCACGGCACCCCTCTGCAACCCCTTCACGTCTCAGCAACACAAGTACAAATTCGCAAGCAGGGGACAACCATGGTCATGAGTGAGCACACCGTAGTGAGGCTGAAGCAGAGATTCAAGTGTCTCGACAGGTTTGGGAGCTCCCGACAATATGACCCACGAAGAGTCTCCCGCATCATGGTAGTGTGCTGCATACTGCAGAAACTCACCATACAGAGATCAATAAAGATCATTCAAACCATTTAGATAACATTTATACAGACTCAGAAGCTGCTATTAAATCACACTCCCGACCAAAAGGCCAAATGTGACAACGGTGATTAATTTAATAGCAAACACAATATTTGCCTTCCATTCATTTCTCACCCAAGTAAGCAACCCATAGTGCTTTTCTTTAACGAAGATATACTAGTTCTACTACTGCTACGGAGTACTCCAGCAGAGCTGGTGGAAGTCTGCCGTTCCTCATGCTGGGATTCTTGAGATGATTGTAGTTGGTGACCTCTGGGTACTCAATCGAGCCTGTAAGGGCCCGGCTGCAGACTGCTGCATCTTGGTTGTTGCCGGGACAGTCTGGCCCAGCTATGACTGGCACCATGGCAGGTGTTGGTTGAAAGTGTGGTCTAGGAGCAGATGTGCTGACATCCTGAGAGAGAGAGAGAGAGAGAGAGAGAGAGAGAGGGAGAGCAACAAGCGCCTCGGCCCCTGTCCACCGCACTCTCACCCAGAGTTAAAAAATCAGGGCTATGATTTTTTGAAGTTATATTCAGATAGCTAGTCACGTATTGTAGGGAACCTCACTGTAATACGCTCCGGGGAGGTGGAATGCTGCTAGGCAGCACGCTGGTGTGAAACTTGTCAATTTATCCTTTCAGTGTGTACCAATAACAGAAAGCTATTTACTTACTTTATAATTACTTAATACAAAAATAAGGATGTATCAGTAACATTCAGAAAAATAATAATTAGAATCTACGTACTCAGATTTTTCTGCTGTTTCACCAAAAACTTGATACTTCGAGTCAAGGCGGTTTGGTTTGGAATATTTGATTGCACTAGAAAGACAGAAATGCTTAGTTGTGATTCCACCCTGAATGTGACAGCTGACTGACCCTAGAGATATCCGGGGTGGGGGGGGGGGGGGTGGTCAGCATACAGTCAACAGAGAATAAAAGATTTGCAAACAAACCTGAAAAAAGGAATCTGAAATTAAATCGGAGGTTATTGCTCGCGCTGCACGTTTGCATGGCACAGAGACTGCAAAATCAAGGGCAATCCTGTGAAATTCATCAATGAATATTAATAGTGTTTTCAATGACTTGAGACTTTGGCAAATGTCACAGTCCCTCTGACTGCGCAGCCTACGCAAAAAGTACACTTCAGTTTAGAAGGACATAATTGTCACAGTCATAGTTTCATCTGGATCAAAAAAGCAGCATTTTTGTACTAATACCCAGAGTCTAACTGAAATTCCAAATGATAGATTTACATTGATATGATGAAATGTCATGTAGACATGTCTCAAAGCGCTTCACACAATCCAATATTTTCACTCGTTATGTGGAATATTGTCCTGGCATTTGCGGTCAGCGGCGAAGCAAAGGTGTTCACCACTGGCCCCAAAGAAAGCTGGCCACAGAGCTCTCGCGATTCCTGCGGCGACAGGTTTGCCTTTTTCGATGCGTAAGAGATTACAGCGCTCTATAGTGGGGAATCCCTACCGCGATCTGCTGTGACATCAACAAGCTGTCTAAGCAGCCAATCACAATGCAGAATTCTCACAGACAGGGAAGCAGGAAATGAGAACCTGCTTTTATCCCGACTTTTTAAAAAAACGTTACAGAGACCAAAACAAAGATTGGGGCTCTGTATTTTTGTCTGTGACCTTCGACAGAGGAGCTTAATTCACAGCTGCAGTCTTCAGGAATCGTTTATTCCCGAGGTATCAGTCACCGGTAACAAAGCTGGAGCTCAGTTTGAAATTAACAAAAGAAGAGCAAAACATGGTCTGTGAGCCAGTAATCAGGAAACTATTGCTGGGGCGGGTATGGGCTGCTCCACCAGTGTAAATATTGCAGAACCCTCCAACCACCCGAGCCCCAAGCTGGAAGATCCATCCCAAATCCCGCAGACGCAGTTATTTGCCGATCTGGGCTGAGCAGCTGGTGTCTGCAACAGTGCATCAATGGCGTCTAACCCAGCCCGAGCTAGGGTTGCCAATCCTCCAGGATTGTCTTCAAGACTTAAAGATTAAACCTGCTGGGCACTGCTGCCAGCAACCCCGGACAAAATTTATAGGGGCATTAAAAAAAAGTGTGATATTTTCATTTTCTTTGAACACTATCCTTTCTTAGTTATAAATAAAATTGTGGGGGGGGGGGCGGTGGGTGGCTATTTGACTGGGTGGGGCAGTTGGTGGCGGGAGGTCACGTGACGAAACATCCAGAAATATGTCCAAACCAAGTCGGCAACCCTACCCGAGCAGATCTGCCCTTGCAAGGCTGAGCAATGAAAGAAGACTTGCATTTCTATAGCGCCTTTCACGACCCATGGATGTCCCAAAGCACTTTACAGCCAATGAAGTACTTTTTGGAAGTGTAGTCACTGTTGTAATGTGGGAAACGCGGCAGCCAATTTGCGCACAGCAAGCTCCCACAAACAGCAATGTGATAATGACCAGATAGTCTGTTTTTGTTCTGTTGATTGAGGGATAAATATTGGCCAGGACACTGGGGATAACTAACCTGCTCTTCTTCGAAATAGCGCCATGGAAACTTTTTTGTCCACCTGAGAGGGCAGACGGGGCCTCGCTATAACGTCTCATCCAAAAGACGGCACCTCCGACAGTGCAGCACTCCCTCAGCACTGCACTGGAGTGTCAGCCTAGATTTTTGTGTTCAAGTCTCTGGAGTGAGACTTGAACCCACAACCTTCTGACTCACTGAGCCACAGCTGACAAAAAGTGCCTTGTCACTTTCCCAGAGGTCCAACCGGGTCGTAAGAATTCTTTTTTGGATAAGTCTTGGCTCCCACTGGAGCAACTATGCCGAAGAGAAGGTAATCAATACCCACTGAGATCAATGACCTTGTTCTAGTAAAGGTTTGAAGTCTTCAGTAGGACTCAAAGTGACTCGTGCCAGGTTTAAATGACTACGGCCTTTAAAGGGAATAAAGCGAGGAATTTTCCAGCGAAGCTTGGTAACAAACAGCGCTGTTTAATATTAGGGGGAGGGGAAGAAGAGCCACCCATGTTACCGCCACCCCTTCCACCCCCCCACCCCCCAAATTTAAAGGTCCAGTATAAATGGGGGCGAATGAATGGAAATTTAAAAAAAAGGCAAGCTAACCTAAAAGCTTAGAGACTTAACTGTGACAAAAATAATAGGCCTGAGCACTAAGTTCTTGTTACTGACCTAGGTAGCGTTGAAGCAGTCTTTTGCCCTCTGGAAGATGCAGCTTGGGAGCGCGCATTTTGGGAACCAGAACCAGATGATAATTGAGATCCTGTTGAAGTGAATGAAGAAGCAATATGACTTTTTCCAATGGAGTTACTGCTAATGTTTCACATACCTACTGATATTTTTGGTAGTGTTCTTTGTTATTCTACACCCTCAGAAATATACTAAAATTCAATAAGCTTCTTCAATGGCCCAATTGGTGAAACACAGTGCAGGGTTCAGTTGGTGGAACGCGGTGCAGGGCTCAGTTGGTGGAACGCGGTGCAGGGTTCAGTTGGTGGAACGCGGTGCAGGGCTCAGTTGATGAAACGCGGTGCAGGGCTCAGTTGGTGGAACGCGGTGCAGGGCTCAGTTGGTGGAACGCGGTGCAGGGCTCAGTTGGTGGAACGCGGTGCAGGGCTCAGTTGGTGGAACGCGGTGCAGGGCTCAGTTGGTGAAACATGGTGCAGGGCTCAGTTGGTGAAACGCGGTGCAGGGCTCAGTTGGTGGAACGCGGTGCAGGGTTCAGTTGGTGGAACGCGGTGCAGGGCTCAGTTGGTGAAACATGGTGCAGGGCTCAGTTGGTGGAACGCGGTGCAGGGTTCAGTTGATGAAACGCGGTGCAGGGCTCAGTTGATGAAACAATGTACAGGGCTCAGTTGGTGAAACGCGGTGCAGGGTTCAGTTGATGAAACGCGGTGCAGGGCTCAGTTGATGAAACGCGGTGCAGGACTCAGTTGGTGGAACGCGGTGCAGGGCTCAGTTGATGAAACGCGGTGCAGGGTTCAGTTGATGAAACGCGGTGCAGGGTTCAGTTGATGAAACGCGGTGCAGGGTTCAGTTGATGAAACGCGGTGCAGGGTTCAGTTGATGAAACGTGGTGCAGGGTTCAGTTGATGAAACGCGGTGCAGGGCTCAGTTGATGAAACACGGTGCAGGACTCAGTTGGTGGAACGCGGTGCAGGGCTCAGTTGATGAAACGCGGTGCAGGGCTCAGTTGATGAAACGCGGTGCAGGGTTCAGTTGATGAAACGCGGTGCAGGGTTCAGTTGATGAAACGCGGTGCAGGACTCAGTTGGTGGAACGCGGTGCAGGACTCAGTTGATGAAACGCGGTGCAGGGTTCAGTTGATGAAACGTGGTGCAGGACTCAGTTGGTGAAACACGGTGCAGGACTCAGTTGGTGGAACGCGGTGCAGGGTTCAGTTGATGAAACGCGATGCAGGACTCAGTTGGTGGAACGCAGTGCAGGGTTCAGTTGATGAAACGCGATGCAGGGCTCAGTTGGTGGAACGCGGTGCAGGGCTCAGTTGATGAAACAATGTACAGGGCTCAGTTGATGAAACAATGTACAGGGCTCAGTTGATGAAACAATGTACAGGGCTCAGTTGGTGAAACATGGTGCAGGGCTCAGTTGATGAAACGCGGTGCAGGGCTCAGTTGGTGGAACGCGGTGCAGGGCTCAGTTGGTGGAACGCGGTGCAGGGCTCAGTTGATGAAACAATGTACAGGGCTCAGTTGGTGAAACGCGGTGCAGGGCTCAGTTGGTGAAACAATGTACAGGACACAGTTGGTGAAACGCGGTGCAGGGCTCAGTTGGTGGAACGCGGTGCAGGGTTCAGTTGATGAAACGCGGTGCAGGGCTCAGTTGATGAAACAATGTACAGGGCTCAGTTGGTGAAACGCGGTGCAGGGCTCAGTTGGTGAAACGCGGACGGTGTAGGCCTCAGTTGGTGTAGGGTGAGCCATACAAATCAAAAAGGCCCAAGTTCAACTCCCAATCCATGCTAAGTTAACTGATCCAAACTGTGATGGTGACAAGGAAGTTATAATTGGTCTCAGTGCCCCTGGAGAAAAGTTAGGCAGGGTTTCCATTCCTGATCGCGATTCAGAGACCTCTGCTGGCCACTGCTTGGGTGAGGCTAGGATCGGGTTGGGCTACGATGCGCCACTCAGTTAAATTGCCTGCCGAAGCTCACTAGCCACTTGAGGGAAGTTTTAGAGGCTGCTGGTACCTTTGGTAACTGAGTTAGTATCTTTGTGTGAGGAGGGGAGATAAGGGAAGAAAAAAATCGGAAAGGAGAAGAGAAAAGAACGTAATTTGAAAAATTCTAGGCAACTGACTACCAAATGTGTCATGTTTCACTGGCACTCTCAGGTACCATTCAGTCCAGTGGAGGGTATACAGCCAAATCCCATAACAAAAAGCAGCTATAAAACAAACCGGTTTAGAAAAATCAAGCTTATTTACAACTTTAACTTATTTAATGCCAAATTTTCTGCTGGGGAGCTGGCAACCCTCCAGTATTTCGCCCATTCTTCGTATATGAGCTTCGACAGTATCAGCAGCCTATTTGACTGAGGGCTGTTTCAAGCCAAGCCCCTACCTGATGTCCACACATGCGCACTTTTCAGCTAGAGGCACTGCGCAGCAATGCTCCCTCTAAGCTGTGCGAGTGTGCGGCTACCCAGCAATCGGGGAAGGTACGGCACAGGCCGCTCACAAGCTGTTCGCATTTAAGATACTGCGCGTGCGAACAGTCGTGCAGCAAATTTAAAGATGCCACGCACAAAAAAACTATTTCGAGGGAACACTGCTGGGCAGTTGACTTTTTTTGCCCCCTACCCTAGCCCAGGCTCGCAGAGGCCAAATATAGTGCCTTATCGTCACTCTTTTAAATTTACAGATAGTAGCAGTCCTTGCTGTGCAATTTTTCAATGGGTGAATTGATCAAAGGATAAACAGGAATAAACTCTGCCCGTCGCCCAGCTACTGCCACTTTTGTTCACTATTGGAGTTGAGTTGAAGATGCAAAGGATTCTGTTTTGTACACAAGTCTTACCTCTAGCTACAGATTGGTCATCAGTTGCCTCAGGCGCTGCTTCAGGTATTATTTCTGATTTATGAACCCTGCAGGTTACATTTTTCAGTACAATACAGAATTATTATATATTCAGTATAGATCACAGAATTGTAGCATAGAATTACAGAAGTTTAATGTTTGACCCAGCGTGCCTGTGTCGGCTATTTAAAAGAGCTATCCACTTAGTTCCATTCCATTGCCATTTCCCATTCCCTTTTACATTTTCCTTTTTCAAATATTGATCCATTTCCCTTTTACAAGCTCTATATGCTTCCACCACTGTTTCTGATAGGTCATTCCATATCCTAACAACCCTTTGCATAAAACAAATCCTCCTAATCTCACCCTTTGTCCTTTTGGTGATAATCTTAAATTTATGCCCTCTAGTTACCAATTCCCCAACATCCAAATCCCTCATAGTTTTGAACACCTCAATCAGATCGCCTCTTAACCTTTTCTATTCTAATAAGAATAGTCCCAGGCCGAGATTTTGCTCACCTTGGCTGGTCCGGTACAGCCGGTGTCGGGTCGCGGACCCGCTGCGGGCTCCATCCCACTGCCTAAAATGAACTTATCTTAATGGGGCTTGTTAAGCCCGCCCAGCGAGATTCCCAGCCCAATTAGATGGAGCTGGTCTGGTGACACCATTCATGACATGTCTTGAGCCGGTTTCCTTAAGGGGACCATGGCAACCTTACTTTTGACATTTGTGCTGTCAGTGTTCTACAGCAGTGAAGTGCTGCAAACACTGACAATCACTGCACAGTGATGCACGGCTGCACCCAGGTTCTCTCATGATTCCCTCCATATGCTTGTAGAGGGAGTCAGAGCACGCAGCGAGGTCCTCTTCCCTTCCGATGGGCGGAAGAGACCTCCCCAGGAGACCAAGACAGCCTGGTTGCACTGCAGAGGAGGGCACAAGCAGGGATGTCGTCAGGAGCACCTGGGTGCAATGGTGCGAACCTTTCAATGATCTCATTAGATCAGGAAATGCGAGTACAAATCCACACTCACCTTAATCCTGCTGTGCCTCTCATCACATCACCATCAATCTGCCTTCTCTACCCTACTCCTGCACATCTTTACTCACACCAATTTACCTTGCACCTCCACCCATCCCTCTCTATCTACAGTATCACTTCCCCATCTCATTAGCCATCCCTCACACTCACTCTCATCCTAGTGCAATTTACCAACTAACAGCACACAAGGGTAGCCATTTGGGTGTTTTGTTCAATGTTCATGTAAAGTTTCTGTGACAGAGGCTGTAGGCCCCGCATTGGACTCGTCAGTCACCTGAGAACTCATTTTTAATGTGGAAGCAAGTCATCCTCGGTTCCGAGGGACTGCCTAAGAGAAAGTTTCTGTTAATGTGCTGTCAATCATTGAAACCTTTATTTTCAACACTTTGCATTCTTGGACAGATTTGTGTGCACCTTTAGAAGTGGCTTAGTGAGTTGCAGTGAATGGTGAGACATAACGGTACCCATCACAATGGTGATGAGTGTGAAAGAAATGGCTTGGGCATTGTAGGGATGCTTTATGGTGTTGATGTGAGGTGATGCTAACCTGGTGCATCATGTGGCAGCCAGGGTGTACAGCGTCAAGTGAAGTAAATCTGGCCATGATGAGGCCATCCCGGGCAGCAATGTGCTCGGGTGCTGATACCCTCTGTCCTGTACAGCATCAGGTGATTGCGGAGAAGGTTGGTGCTGCTAGTGTGTCTGGTGCTGCTGGTGTTGGGGCTCATCGTGGTCCGATTCTGAGGGCCAAGGTGAGACAGTATAAACGGTACCCATGCTGATGGAATAGATGGCAGGTGAAGTACAGATGACAAAAGCGATCTGTCAATGGTGAGAGAGGTTGTTCCAATGAGGTGACACTGGATGGAGAGTTTGCTTCAAACACTTGCAGCCTGCATAAAGCTCAATCTGTGTTCCAAATGGAGTAAGCAACACAGCTTCTGCGCTTGGAAAGTGAACAGCAGTGAGCTTTTATAGTGCATTTCAAGCTGTCAACTAATCAGCTGATTCAATGGCCATTCAACTCCCACCTCAGGTTAACAGACGCGGTCCACGAGCAGCGTGGACCTCGTGGGTGAGCAGTTAAAGTTAAAAGGTAAGGTTAAAACCATTATTAAGGATCTGTCAACAAGCCAATAATTGCTTTAATTGGGACACCCGCATCTGCGGGTCGGGTCTGATCCGAGATCACAGACGTGCCATTGGGAAAGGCGCATTGCGGCGGGATGACAGCGGGTTCCCGAACCACCGTCAATAAAATCAAATTTCCCACCCGACCCGCCACCGATCCCGCCCGCTGACCCCCTGGAAAATTCCGGCCCCAGTTTCTCTAGCCCTTCCTCATAAAGCCTCTCATCCCTGGTATCCTTTCAGTGAATTTCCTTTGCACCTTTTTCATGGCCTTGAAACTCTTCCTAAAGATACCCAGAACTGGACTCAATACTCTAAATGCAGCCTAATCATTGATTTCTATAGGTTTAGCATTGCCTCTTTGCTTTTGTACTCTATGCCCCTATTTATAAAACTTAGGGCCCCATATACTTTTTTTTTTTACAGCTTTATTAACTTGTACTCCTACTTGTAAAGATTTGTGTATCTGAACCCTAATTGTCTCTGCTCCTCTACTCCTTTTAAAGTTTTACCATTTAGAATATATCATTCTTTATTCAACCTCCCAAAATGAATCACCTCACATTTCCCTGCATTAAATTTCATTTTACATCTATCTTTCCTATCTATGTCCTCCTGAGGTCACCTAAAGTGCTCTTCACAATTAACCACACTCCTTGTTTTTGTGTTGTCTCCAAATTTTGATATATATATATATATTTTATTATAAATATATAAATAAGAGAGATACAGTGGCCCCAACACTGACCCATGGTGGGCCCCACTGTTTACATCTTGCCAGTCCAAAACACACCCATTAACCATTACTCTCTGTTTTCTGTCCTTTAATCAATTTGCCAACCATGCTGCCACACTCCCTTTAATATCATGCACCTTAATTTTATCAACAATCCGTCAAATTCATCATTGGATTAAAGCTCCTTATCTAACGCCTTTTGAAAATCCACATACACACCAGCCACAGCTTTTCTGTTATTAATGGCAATCATCCGGTCCTCTGGCACAATTTCTGACATGAATCTTGTCATTCATGGGAAATGACTTATGAAATAATACTGGGCGGCCTGCTGGTGGCGCTGTCCAGGGAGAGTATAACTACTCGGGCATGGGGCCAGCTTGCTCAGGACATTCTTTAACAGGAACTAGTGAAGGACACAACTAGATCTCCATGTTGAAAACCAGTTGGTTAAAGCCTTGTTTAACACTCAGACCAAGTGCCTAGTAGTTTTCTTACGTCAATTTCCATATCCAAGGACATTTGAAAGATGTTGGTCCAGTGTCCCTGGGCGAGGGAAGGGGAAAATAGCCAGTGCTCCTTCTGCGATCACTATCCAGTCACCCCTAGAAAGTGTATGGGTTTATAAGATTTGGTGACTTGGACAGCCACCTTGAACCATATCAAATGCAACATTGAATAACTGCACTCAAGTCTGTCGTGAAAGAGATAGGGAAAAAATCAATACAGACAATAGGAAGATTTTCTCGCTTCTGTCTCAGCAGAGTGATCTTTGTGCACCATTCTCCCTCTTTTACATTTAGCGCTTGGTGCCATTCTCTGTTCCATGCTGGGCTGCGCTGTGTAGTACAAAGACTCAGAGCACAAAAACAACCAGCATCCTACATTTACTTTTGTGGGTCAGAGTGCTTTAACCCAATGATGAATTTGTAGATGCACATTTCTGGAGCACTCTGCTGCCATTGGCTCCCTGCTAGCGCCAGTGAAATCACTGAGCCATTTTCACTTACTGTAGTAACTCTTTGATGACACCAACAGCCACATCTTCAGTGGCATTTCTTCCCTTTCTGGTGGGCTGCAGCAGACTCTCGTTTATAGAGAATCCTACTTTCGTCTCCTCTTTCTGAAAATCAATGCGAGTGGCTAGAGCAATTGGCCCCTGGAGAGGAACTTCTGTTAAGGCTGGAACCTAGGACAAAGACAAATTAAAAGAAGCCTAATAGCTCAAACAATCGGTGACTGACAATGAAATCATTTTGGGCATTCTGATTTATTAATGTTGATGCACGGTAAGCCAAATACAATAAAGCCATCCTTATATCCCACGCAAAACCACCGATGGGAGTCGCTTGCTGTTGGTGCTGAACTTGCCCTATTTTTATTGCAGGGCAAGGATCAAAATGACAAAGCTGGCATGAAGTGCTGCCACAAGTGGCCGTTTGCCTCGGCCTCAGGAGGACGGCAGGAGAATGCACTCCTGAAAAGGGTCGTGGCCCCAGAGGTAGCGCTGCAATATAAATGGGGTATTAAAGGTCAGCTGTACACTGAAG
Organism: Somniosus microcephalus; assembly: GCF_052327205.1. Classification (NCBI taxonomy): domain Eukaryota; kingdom Metazoa; phylum Chordata; class Chondrichthyes; order Squaliformes; family Somniosidae; genus Somniosus; species Somniosus microcephalus. The sequence goes on from NC_141009.1 coordinate 14,039,174, forward strand.
GTACATGTGCACATCAGCCATTACACCTGTGTTTGAAGGCTACTGCTAAGTGTCAATGCAAGGGTCAAGATTCGGGCCTAGCACAGTTGTGCTCGGCGTGCACGCACAATGTGCCTGCTCAACAGAGACCCTGACTTCACTGGAAATCCCATGATCGGTCCATTTTAATACATTCTTCATGCCCCCTGCTCACATTGGGCATAAAGGGGTGGTGTTTTCAACAAAGCTGTTCTTAAAGGGCCACTGCTCAGATTTAAAGGGGACCCGCAAGCAACATTTCAACAGGCAGAAGTACACTGGTAGGAAGAGCAAGGGTAGAGAACCAAATAATTGGACAGGGTTCACCAAAGGAAAAAAAAGGAGTGCAACAATCAAGATGCAGGAAAACAATTCCAAACATCAACAATAAAACAAACTCCTAAATGCAGCAGCAAAAATAGTACAAAACACCTTTACGAATCCTACTCTCAAAGGCTAGATCACGCCTCGACTCCAGTGCTCATGGTATCAATGCAGTCCAGCCAGAAAGCACAGGGATTTGTCCGTGTCGGCTAATTAAATAAAATTGCACATTTTCCCTTTTGCGCAAGAGCTCAAATTGCACTTCTCTAAGCCCGTGACGAAAAAAAAAATTGTGAGATTAGCATTGGGTGAGGTTCAGACCTACAGCCTATTTGCCCGATTTCTCACCCCCTACCCCTGCATAATGGGAGACTGCTCCTGGATTTTCTGTCCTAAAATCTTTCTTTAGACTATGTCAGTGGTTTTCAAACTTTCCTGTAGGGGGGGACTCCCTGTAAAATACTGACACAGTTCAGGGACTCTCTGAAAATATTGGCATACCCCCAGAATCCACTGCAAGTAATGATATGCTCTCAGGCAGCTCCTGGCAAATAATAGGACACTCACTTGAACAAATTAACATTGAGAGGGAGGAGTTACTAGCGGTTTTAGCGGGCTTAAAAGTGGATAAATCCCCAGGCCCAGACAAGATGTATCCCAGGCTGCTGTGTGAGGCAAGGGAGGAGATTGCAGGGGCTCTAACACAAATTTTCAGAACCTCTCTGGCCACAGGGGAGGTGCCAGAGGACTGGAGGACAGCTAACGTAGTACCATTATTCAAGAAGGGCTGGGTGGGTTGGGGGGGGGGGCAGTGGGGTGGGAAAGAGATGATACTATTTTGGACTCCACAGGAAGCACCTGGTTGAGTTTAACATTTGATGCATCTTTTAATGTTTAATGCCTTTGCTACTACAGGGTTATAGCCTATGAAACCCAGGCAGAGAGGACCTGCGGGAAGGAGGGAGGAGGACAGTAGCAGTATGTTTGTGTGTGTGTGCTAGGCCGATGTAGCAGAGCCTGGTCTCCAATCGTCTTGGACCCCCTTGCCATTGGACCAAGACCTTGCTCTGTCAAGCCCGTGTGGTAGCTGGTGTGCAACGGCCACCCCACGTTAAAAGAAATCACGCACAGGCATCTTCCACCCTTTAAAATGAAGTTCGGGACCTGGAACGTTAGGACCCTCATGGACAACCCCAACAGTGACAGAGACTGTAGGTCCCGCATTGGACTCATCAGTCACCTGAGAACTCATTTTTAGTGTGGAAGCAAGTCATCCTCGGTTCTGAGGGACTGCCTAAGAAGAAGAGACTCCCAGAGTGCCCCCTGCAAATATTGACACACTCTCAGAAACACCTGTTCTAATTTACCAAATACAGTGTCAGGTACCTAAAGGGAAATAGTGGTATCACTGTAAATATACAGCAACAGAAATATACAGCAACAGAAGTAACTTGTTACTAAGACAACAAATACAAAAATATGCAGAAAAAAGATACGAATATGAATTTTTCAGCCCTCCATGGGCTCAGTATCATTCAAGGCATTGTATTTACCGAATGAGCAATCAGGGGATGCAATTTTAAGATTTTTTTTAGTAAAAACAGTTTCCACTTACCATCACACAGTTGAGATAGTTAGCCCTCTTATCCATTAGGTCCTTGATAATTTTGGAAAATCTATACAATTCCTTAGGCAACACAATCTGGGAGCGGAGAGGGGGGGTTACAATTATATTATACAGCAACATAAATCACACAGACTAAACCTGTTTTCATTGTCTCTGCCTTAAATTGCTAACAAAAGACTTACTTGTCTCTTATCAGTCTTTCGTTCTCAGTTCTGATGAAAGTCTTCTATCTAACATGTTAACTTACCATTTTTTCTTCTCGAATGCTGATGCGTACAGCCTTTATTTGCGATTTTTATTTGAGATTTCCGGCATTTGCAGTTTAATGCTTATTCTTTAAAATATGTAGTTACCAAATTCATTTGTTTTCAGAGGCCATCATTTTGTTGGGCTTCTATTGCATCTAGCAGTTAGTAAGAGAGGAAATGCTGATGTCATTTTGTTTCCTAATCCCTTCCTTTCCTGAAGCTGCTGACTCGTGTTGGAGTCAGGCTCCAAGAGTGCTGGGCAATCCCCAGCACTTTACCAGGATCAGCTAGTCTTCGTGTCTCGGCCTGGAGAATGAACGTTGGCCAGCTATTTTACCACAGCATGCACCACAGCCGAGCCTAGTCGTGTCCTCACCGGACATCCACACCCGCACTTTTCAGTCGGCACCAGTAGACAGTGACCAGAAGCAGGAACTCTGGCTACACTTTAAAAAAAAATTCTTTATCCCAGGGATCACTACTACCTTAACAGCGATCAGACAACTCACATTCGCAGGTCTGCTGTGTTAGCCATGTAGACCAGGGATCAAAGCTGGGAACGTCCTGGTCTGTCCAGCTAATGCAGCAGATTTCTGAATGTGTAAGCGTGATGTGTGATCACACGCATATAAGATATTTTTCATCTGAGCTGCAGGCACAAATAGCCACATGGGAATATAATGTTGTGGCAAGAACTGAGACCTGGCTCAAAAAAGGGCAGGATTGGGTATTTAGTATTCCTGGCTATAAGGTGTTCAGGAAAGATAGGGAAGGAAAGATGGGAGGTGGTGTGGCAGTATTGGTTAAGGAGAATGTTACAGTGCTGGAGAGGGAGAATATCCTGGAGGGGTCAAGGACAGAATCTATATGGCTATATGTTAAGAAATAATAGAGGTGCCATTACACGACTAGGGCCTAGAAATTCAGTCTGGACACTTTTGGGGCGCTAAAGTCGGGCGCTCGCTAAAGTTAGCGCCCGCCGGAAAGTGCAGGCCACCTCGCCGAAATTCAGTAGAGTTGGCCAAGAGTTTGGCTGAGCGCTGAAACTGGCGTTGCAATGCTCTGTTCAGGCGCTAATCCGGCGATGCGGCCTGATAACGCCGAGGCCGGGCGCAGCGCAGGTGCGGTCATGTTTTGATTGACAGCAGACACCCTGACGCCGGCCTGCTCTTAAAGGGGGAAGGGTCGACTTTGACTGCTGCCACGCCCTGCATACTGGAGCCCTGCAGCTAGGCCTCAACACTGCTGGTGGGCCAAAATAGCACCAGGAGACATGGAGAGGGCCCGTGAACGAGCGCAGCGCTTCTCCGAGCATGCTCTGAGGGTGCTCATTAATGGTGTGGAGGACAAAAGACAGATCTTGTGCCCAGACAGTGGCAACAAGGCTCCCAGGAGCGAGTACAGGAAAGCCTGGAGGAGAATCGCCCGCAGGGTGTCATCCACCTGCGATGTCCCCAGGAGTGCGGACCAATGCCGCAAGAAGTTCAACGACCTCACTCGGTTGGTGAAGGTGAGTACCCTTTCCAGTGTCCTCCTCATCCTTGCATGTGAACCTCACATTATGGGCAAAGGGACCTCAAAGGCCTAATGGGCAGCCCTCCTCCTGCAGCAATGGCACTGGCATGATCATCAATAGCACTTTCTGCACTTACCACACTGGCCAAGCTATTCCACCATGGGAGGCAGTGCACACAGCAACAGGGCACCACACTGTACTTAGAGTCCGTCCTTTCTCTTGCAGGCCAAGCTGGCAAGGAATTTGAGGAGCCAGACTGTCACCGGTGGAGGCCGTCCCCAGTACCAGGCGCTCACTGATCTGGAGGAGAGCGTGGCTGGACTCATGCGTTCCCGGGTGACTGGCCCTGTTGCGATCGGAGATGCGGACCCTGTACTGGAACCCACTGGTAAGGACATGACCGGTTGGACCTCTCTCGTTGCCCTAGCGCTTCAGATCTAGATCCTTTCCCACTGACCGACAAATGCGCATAATGCCACCACTCAGGCCTCCCTCGCTGACGCCGTGTCCTCACTCTAAAGCTACTCTTATGCCTTCCTGCTTTCAGCTGCTGAGGAGGAGGTGGTCCCTGAAGCTCCGAGTGCCAGGCCCTTGGAGGAGGAGGACGACGAGGACCAGGAGGAAGGCGGCACATCGGGGGAACCCTCAGCCGCGCCAGGGGATGGCAATGGAGGGGGGACGTCAGGCCTGCAGGAGAGCCAGGGGGAAGTGTTGCAGGGGAGGGCAGATCCTGTGGCCAGTGGGGTTGAGGCACGCGGGAAGGGTCCGGCAGCATGCCGGCCTGCTCCCCAGAGGGGGGAGGTGTTGCAGGGGAGGGCAGATCCTGGGCGCAGTGGGGTTGAGGCACGCGGGAAGGGTCCGGCAGCACGCCGGCCTGCTCCCCAGAGGGGGGAGGTGTTGCAGGGGAGGGCAGATCCTGGGCCCAGTGGGGTTGAGGCAGGCGGGAGGGTTCGGCCAGCTCGGCCACCTTCTCCCCAGAGGGAGAGTCCTCCCTCCAGTCCGGAGAGGGTCCTCGCCCAGGAGGTGCGCCTCCTCGAAGAGATCTCGGCGGCCTCTGAGCGGCGCCACCAGGAGTTCATGGGGGTTGTGGACCAGATGCCTCAGGCCATTCAGTCCCTGGCTCAGAGTGTGGTCGCATTCGGGGAATCACAGGCCAGGGGGGTGGTACAACTCGCGGCAGCCCATGACAGGGGTGTCCAGCATCTCGCGGCAGTGCAGGACGCGACTCGCGAGATGAGTGGTGCCGTCCAGACACTGGCACAGCTGATGCGGCCACATACCAGGGCAGTTCGGGCACTCACTTCTGCCACACTCGCTGTGGCGCAGAGGCTTCGCCACGGCACCCACCGCCCTGCTGCAGCACAGCGGTCTGGCCTCCACCAGATAGCTGCGCCTGCTGCACTGCCAGGCCGGCCGAGTGCCAGTGTCTCTGGCGAACATCACGCGCCTGCCATCAGCCAGCTTGCCCCCCTTGGTGCAGCCGACACTGCCACTCCCCCAGCCAAGGTGCGACGAGCTGCTGCTGGCACTGATGCTGGCCAGCGACAGCTGCAGCAGTCAGCAGCCGGCCCCTCCCGGGACGTGCGTCGTCTAGGCCGACCCCCAAGGGCATCTGCCGACACGCCTCGGGGCCCTCATGAGCCTTCCCCCAGCCTTGTCCCAGCCACAGGGCCCAGGTTGAGGCGGAGCAGCAGGTCGGGCAGGGGCCGGGGAAGGCTGTCTAAGGACTCGCCCTCTCGGCACACCCACTAGAGTGTGGTGAGAGCGGTTTTTTATATATGGGGGGGCTTGTGTTTTGGGGGGGATTATTTTGGGAAGGCCGAAGATCAAGGCCTTGTTTGTTTTTATGGGGGTGTTTGTGTTGTGGAGGGGGGCCCTTATTTTTGTAAGGCCGATGTTGAAGGCCATTTGGATGGCCAAGTTTTGTAAGTCCTCCCCAGGTTTTGGGAGCAACAGATGTTTTTGACTGTTTTTTGGGGCTCTTGTCTGTTTTTCTGTTTCATGTGGGAAGGGCCCTGAGTTTGTGAAATAAAGCGTTTTATTTATTCAGCATGTCCAGGTGTCATGTTTCAAGTGGTTGTTGCGTTAACCGGCTGAGGGCTTGCGGAGCGGCTGCCTTCAGGTGCGTACATTTCCACAGCCCATTCCCTGACAGGGGGCCTAGAAGTGTCGAGCAATAAGCCCCCGGCGGACGGCCCTTGGACCTTGTGGCTCCCTCCTGGGCTGGTACTCCTCCTCCTCCTCCTCCTCCTCATGGTCCTCCTGCTCGTCCTCCTGAGGTGGTGGTGCAATGTCAGGTGGCAGTGCCTGAGTCCTGCGGATAGCCAGGTTGTGCAGCATGCAGCACACGACGACGAACTGGGAGACTCTATCCGGCGAGTACTGTAGAGAGCCGCCGGAACGATCCAGGCAGCGGAACCGTTGCTTGAGGACGCCTATCGTTTGCTCTATGATGTTCCTTGTGGCTTGATGGCTTTCGTTGTATGCCTCCTCCGCTGGGGTCCTGGGCGCGCGGAGCGGGGTCATGAGCCATGTACACAAAGGGTAGCCCTTGTCCCCAATAAGCCATCCCCTTGGTGGAGGCTGTGCCTCGAACATGTCAGCCACAGTAGTCTGGCGCAGGATGAATGCATCGTGGCTGCTTCCTGGGAAGCGGGCATTGACAGCTAGGATGCGCTGCCTGTGGTCACACACCAGCTGTACATTGAGGGAATGGTAGCCCTTCTGGTTGCGGTAATCCTCGGCATTGTGGATAGGTGCCCGCATAGCCACATGCGTGCAGTCAATGGCGCCCTGCACCATGGGGAAGCCCGCGAACCTGCCAAATCCGACTGCATGCTGCTCCTGCCTCTGTCGGGTCATGGGGAAGGAGATGAATTGGTGTCTCCTCGCGAAAAGTGCATCGGTGACCTGCCGGATGCAGCGATGCGCGGCAAACTGGGAGATGTTCGCTATGTCCCCAGCAGCGGCTTGGAAGGAGCCGCTTGCATAAAAGCTCAGAGCCACCGTGACCTTCACTTCCACCAAGAGAGACGTCCTGCACATCAGCTGTGGACGCAGATCTCTGTGAAGCAGCTGGCAGATCTCTGCAACCACCTCCCTTCTGAAGCGCAGCCTCTTAACACAATGCGCCGCAGTCATGGTGAGATAGGACACCTGCTGCCGGTATTGCCTGAGTGTGTAAGGCCTACGTTGCCGACGCCTGATGGCCCCTCTGCGTCTAGGCATGGCTGGCCCTCTCTCACAGCGTCTGCGAGCCCTTCGCACATAATGCTGCAACTCAGGGTTGCACCCCCATACAGCCCCCATAATGAAGTTGAAAACAGTGAAATCACAATGAGTCAAATGTCAAAGCACTGGCCAGAAGCCAAAAATACCTCTCCTATGTTGTCCCAAATCAGTTAGCTCTGTCCCTTGGTCTCTGTCCAGAAATCCAAAGCAGTAAAGTCATTGCAGCAAAATGGCTGGGCTTTATAGGTCAGTGTAAGTGCCCTTTAATTAGCGCTCCCCGAGGCCCACAGGGCCTCTGTTGCGTTCCACTTCACAGTTCTTAGCAGCGCCACGCCCACATTGGGCGGGCGCCACTGAATTTCCGGTTTGGGGCGCACAAACAGCGTTGTGCAACGATATGACGTCATAAGCTGCGCGCGCACCTGAGTGGGCGCAAACACTTTGCGCCGGCGCTAAATGTCAACTGAATTTGGGCGTCGGCGCGGATCGCGCTGCGCCCGGGCGCAAAGTGCCTAGCGCTGGAAGTAGACCCCTCTTATGGCGTTAACGGCTGGCGCTATCCACTGAATTTCTAGGCCTAGGTGTATTCCACAGACCACCAAATAGTGGGAAAGATCTGGAGGAGCAAATTTACTGAGAAATTACAGAGAGGTGCAAGAACTATAAAGTAGTAATAATGGGGGACTTCAACTATCCTACTATAGACTGGGATTGTAATAGTGTTAAGCGCAGAGAAAGGGAAGAATTTCTGAAGTGTGTTCAGGAGAACTTTCTTGATCAGTATATTTCTGGCCAGACGAGGGAGGAGGCATTGCTGGATCTGGTTCTGGGGAATGAGGTAGGTCAAGTGGAGCAAGTGTCAGTAGGTGAACGTTTAGGGAACAGTGATCATAGTATCATAAGGTTTAGATTAGTTATGGAAAAGGACAGGGAGCAATCTAGAGTAAAAATGTTTATCTGAGGGAAAGACAATTTCAGTGGGATGAGAACGGCTCTGGCCCGGGTAAACTGGAATCAAAGATTGGCAGACAAAACTGTAATGGAACAATGGGCTGCCTTTAAAGAGGGAATAGTTCAGGTATAGTTCAGGTACATTCCCACTAGGGGGAAAGGCAGGGCAACTAAAGTCAGGGCTCCCTGGATGACGAAACAGATAGAGAATGTGATGAAGCAGAAAAAGAGCATGTATGACAAATGTCAGGTTGCAAATACATCTGAGAGTCTGAGGTCAGAGGAGAAGTGAAAAAGAAGATAAGAGGAGCAAAGAGAGGGTATGAGAATAGAAAGGCAGCCAACATAAAAGGTCATCCAAAAGTCTTCGACAGGCATATAAATAGCAAAAGGGTAGTAAGAGGAGGGGTGGGGCAGAGTAGGGACCAAAAAGGAGACCTATGCATGGAGGCAGAGGGTATGGCTGAGGTACTAAATGAGTACTTTGCAACTGTCTTCACCAAGGAAGAGGATGCTGCCATAGACATAGTGAAGGAGGAGGTAGTGGAGACACTTGATAGCATAAAAATTATTAAAGAGGTATTAGAAAGGCTGGCTGTACTTAAAGTAGATAAGTCACCAGGAGCAGATGGGATGCATCCTAGGATGCGGAGGGAAGTTAACGTGGAAATCGCGGAGGTACTGGCCATAATATTCCAATCCTCCATTGATACGGATGGGGGGGGGGGAGGTGCCAGAGGACTAGAGAATTGCTAATGTTACACCATTGTTCAAAAAAGGGTGTAACGATAAACCCAGCAACTACAGGCCAGTCAGTTTAACCTTGGCAGAGGGGAAGCTTTTAGAAACAGTAATCAAGGACAAAATTAACAGCCACTTGGATAGGTGTGGATTAATTAAGGAAAGCCAGCACGGATTTGTTAAAGGCAAAACGTGTTTAACCAACTTGATCGAGTTTTTTGATGAGGTAACAGAGAGGGTTGATGAGGGTAATGCGGTTAATGTAGTGTACATGGATTTCCAAAAGGCGTTCGACAAAGTGCCACATAATAGGCTTGCCAGCAAAGTTGAAGCCCATGGAATAAAAGGGACAGCATGGATACGGAATTGGCTAAGTGATAGGAAAGCAAGCATAGTAGTGAATGGTTGTTTTTCGGACTGGAGGAAGGTTCTAGGACCACTGCTTTTCTTGATATATATTAATGACTTGGACGTGGGTGTACAGTGTGATTTAAAAAAAAAAATATTTGAAGATTTAGTGCTATTTTGGGGCCGTAGTATTTATAAGTCTTGACAGCACTTCCTGTCAGACTTATGAATGGAGCATTCCCTGCTCCGATTGGCTCCCCATGGCCCACGTGATCCCAGGGGATGCATCGAACTAACTGCGCCCCTGGGATACGCAAGCACTGCGCGCCGGCAGCTGGACCAGGCCCCGGATTGGAATTCCACGGGGGCCCACAGCTCAACGGCCGGCGCTCAATTAATTTGAGATCATGCAACAGAAAAATGAGTATTTTCTGGATAATAAATAACTCATTCTGTATTCTTTTGGTTAAAGAAATTGCTTTAAAATGTTATTGTTTTTGAATAGGGGAAAAAAATTACAGCAGCATTTCCCCTCTTGCTATTGCACAATATCATGGTGCATGGAAGCCCCATCACAGTCTGCCAGGAAGCAGAAGAACACGGTTTTGGGTCCTTTCCTCACCTCAGCTGTCAATGGCTGAGTGGGGACTTCCACACCGGGCTATGAGGGAAACTCAAAAGCACTGGTTATCCTGCAATACTCACTCATACCTCACAGTTACTGGCACATGAGATACATAAAAGGAATGAGAGAACATTCACAAACACAAGAACTGAAAACAAAAGACAACGGGCTGGATTTTGATACTGGAGGCATGTAGGAGGTGGGATTACAACTTTCGGGGTTGTAGTCCCACCTCCATCGAGTTGTGACCAACCCACGCGATTTTCACTTGATTGACCTTGTTGAGCCCACCCAGCGAGCTCAGCAGGCCAATTTAGGGCCACCCGGCAACAGGTGACATCACAGATTGACATTTCATCTGTCAAGAGCGTTTGACAGATGAAATATCCGCGTTTCACAGCTCTTTGAAGCTGTCAAACACTGACAATCTGTACTCCAAGTTAATTCCTTCCTCTCAGGCTGATTTAGAGATCTCTCCAGAACAGAAAGCTGAATGCTGCAACTTTTGACAGCTCGCGGCCATTCTGCTTTCTATGCTGGTGAGATGAGGGACTCACGAGACCTGAAGGAAGGAAGGCTGTAAAGGTAAGTAAAACTTCTTTAAACACTTTACACACACCAAACACACTTACCTCTGCACTCATGCATCCATCACTCACCTGAACAGGACAACTCGAACCCTCCAAGCCCTTTAGCCCGATGGTCCGCCTCGCTAACTTGGCGTGGTTTGGAGCTGTCGGGAATCCCACACTTCAGGGATAAAAATAGGGATTAGGCTAAAAACTGCCTGTTAACTACCTGTTAACAGGCAGTTAATTGGCACTAATCCCCTTCCCGCCTCGGGGAGGCGGCTCCCAGCACAGGTCGGGTACCCACCTCCTTTGAAACTGGCATGTAGGCGGGTTGGGGGTGGGATGGGTACGTGCCCCCCGATTTCACGATTTTAAACCCCCACACGCCTCCAATCCTGCCTCCACGGCCCAATGAAAATCCTGCCCAATGTTGCTGTTGCATCCGTTTCAAAATGACCAAAAATTGCAAATTGGAGAAATGCAGGTAGTGACTAAGTGGAATGCAATGACTGTCATGTGCCAGCATTTCAGTGCCACTGTTATATTAGTCAGTAAAAGATATGCTTCAAATCTGATGATTGTTTGGCGTGATTTCAAAAGTTGAAGAATAATTGAGAAACTTAAGGGAAGACCCCATAGCGAAGGGCAACACCAAGAGTGGAAAAAGTTGGAGATAAGATAGAATAAATCAAGAATAGTGGCTAAAATTAGGTTTTAAAAGAATCTAGAATGTAAGAGGAAGACAAGGTGATAGTAAGGAATCCACGATTTTGAAGTGCAGGGAAAAATAAGTTGCAGGAGGAGACAATACGGGGAATGTTGATTGTAGGAAGGCTTATTTGCAGTTAATGAGGAAGAGAATGAGGTTGAGAGGAGCAATGGTTATAGTAGTGATGATAAAATATGGATAAATTAGAAAGATTGTCTATCAGATAACAAGTGTTGTTTTCTTATATGTGTGAGAGAGTCTGCAAGCACTTCCCCAGAAAGTGAGCAATGCATCTCCCATTTGGGCATCTGTACTGCATTTGTCATGCTGCAGCTTGGGATATACTTGTCTGAGGATATTTTTTAAATTGAGAAACCTCACTAATGCAGGACATCACAAATGGCAGAACGCACAGGAGAAATGTTGAGTAGTGATTAGGTGTTGCCAAACTTTAGTTACAAAAGCCTGGAGCTCACAGGAGGCAAGAAAGTGATTATAGGAAATAGATTAAAAAAAGGGGTAGATAGAAAAAAAGATTTAAAAAAAAAAAAACAGATTAGTATAAGTGCTTTTACATTACAGGAATGCAACCAACAACAGATGCCCGATTCTGCCTCAGCTGGCAGCACACTAGAGTATAAATGACCCGAGCAACAGACAGCTTTGTGACCCGTGTGGGTTTATGAATGTGCTGCTGGATTAAGACAGAAGGTTTCAGCAAACTAAGTACAGGGATCTGGTCCCGTGGATTTGCACTCCGTATTGTACAGCAAAGCAATGTTACAGAGACCAGCTCCCCACAGTAAATGTAAAAAGGGACAGCGGTGTAGGAAGGTTGCTCTCCTGCAACCGCATCGGAAATGCACAAAGTGTAAAACGGTCTTGGGACATCCTTCTAAGGCCTTAGCAGTGTCTATGAGAAGTGGCGGAGGTACGATTCCAGGTGATCAAGGAAGATGTAGCCATTGGTGGTGATGTAAGGGAAAACAATCATCAGTACAAGGTGGAACAAAATCACATGTTGGTCTTATGGAGTAAAGCTTTGCAAAAGAAGAACTAATCCAATAGAAATACAACTGACCTCTTTGTCCAGGTTGGGCTGGGCACATGCATCTATTTTCTTTGCAAACTGCTCAAGATGGGAAGATATAGTTAGCATGTTGTAGTTGCTGGTGGCCACCTGCAATGTAGTCATACTAATTTAAAATAAAAATAAAGAAGGCGTTTTCTCACAATGACCCCATAAAGGTCATCAGAGTAGATTTGATGGCCCGGATTTTGCGGTGCCGATGACTGCGTACGCTCAGCATATGCCGCCGTAAGCCTCATAAAAGGCCCTGCAAGTTCCGGGTTTCCGCAGGCGCTGCGCAGGCACGAAAACCCGGAACTTGCGATCGATCAAGGTTTGCCTTGACAAATCTACTGCAATGCCTCAAAGGTCACTTTCGCTGGCACAGAGTTGGGCTATTTGCCCAACTACTGACCAGCAAATGCCTACGAAACCCTTACAACAACAACAACTTGTAGTTAGTTATAAAACGCCTTTAACACTTCACAGGAGTATTACAAGACAAACAATTTGACACCGTAGGGCCTGCTTTCACCAGCGTAAGGGTTAATATAAATCTTAAATGAAAAATTAAAAAATAAAAATCATGCTCATTTAAAATTAGTTGATGTAAATTTTGGTCTGGATTAAAATATTTAAAATTATTTTTCAAATTTTTTTATTTTTCATTGTAAATGCTTTATTGAAGGGACTTTTATTTAAATTTGAAAATGGGAACATTTATTTTTATTCCAGTTGTATAAATTATTTCATTATTTGGGGATTCCTCATATGCTAATGAGATTCCGTTCGTAAATGGAATCCCCAGAAGCATATGAGGAATCCTCCTTTCTGATTGGATGACCTGGCCCATGTCATCCCAGGGACGCTTGCGGACCGCCTGTGGCCCTGGGGTCTGTGGGCCTTTACGCAGGCCCAGGAGCCGAAGTCTCCGAAGCCCGGGAGTCTGAAGGCAAGCGCGGATTTTTTTTTTTTTTTTTAAATCGGAGTCGGGGGCATACTCCAGAGGTGCCCCTCCGACCGCAAATTCCGGCCCTATATGACACAGAACTTCTTTTAATGGTAATGGCTGGAAAATCATGCGAAATGCAGATCGGGCGTGCTGATCTCTGGGCCCAACTCGTGCTCCCATTGAGCACTAAATTGTGAAATTTACCTCTTTTAACCTGTACTGCTATTAATTACAATGCATATCAAATCCAGAATCACTAATATTCTTGCTCTAGCACTCTGCCAATATCTATATGCCGTTTAAAGTCACACACTCTCTTTCCAACTTCTTGTTGTCACGTGTTTCTCTCAGCATTTAATATTGAAAGTGCCTACGCAAACATTTAGAACGTAGGCCCTGTATGTAAACAGTTGCCTGTGACAATGCTATTGCAGGCTCTAGCCAGTAGGTGGTTCTGTGGAGTGACTTTCTGAAATCTCTTTCCCAACTCCATCACCATCTTGTGTATAATAAATTATATATCGATGAGCCAATGGTGGGCAACACAGCAGACAATTGACTAGTTATAAACATTGAATTAAAAAATTCCTGTGTTGCATCTTCAGTGCTATCCATCATGCTGAATTTTGGAAAATTCCAGATGGCATTTTTCAGTCTGTGGACATTTGGGGAAGAAGATTTCTTTTGATCATTATGGGGTCGATTTTAACCCATCGGATGGGCGGGGGCAGGATGAGTGCACAACACACTCCCTGACCAAAGTTTCAGGTTTGGTGTATTTCACCTCAGGCCTCATTTAAGTACTACTACCACTTCCTACTTTTTATTGGGTGAGGGGCAGGAAGAGGGAGCAGAGCAGCTGCTGGCAGGTAAAGATCAGACGGCCCTTGGCTGACCACTGGCTTCCAGGTAAGTGGTGGGGAGGGGGATTCGGGAGGGTCTTGTGATGGGAAGGTGGGAGGATTCCCAGACAGGGGCAGCTGCAACTTTCTCTGTGGGTCCTGGAGGCAGGTCCCACAAAGGAAACTTTTTCACTTACCTGGAGGGCTCCTTCATCCTTCCCACCAGCTGCCGACCTGCCTCAGCCTAGCAGGAAAGCCTTTTCTGCGCAGGCCCCGGTTAAAATGCCATCAGGGTCCTATTGACGTCATGGGACCCCCCGATTAGCATTTACGCAGGAGGCTGCCGCCTGAATACGGCGGGCGCCTCAGTGTTAAAATGGGAGATCGCCGGGAACGGAGTGGGAAATGGAGCCACTCCATTTTATCTGCTCGACCGCTCCATTCCGGCACACTGGAAAGAGTTAAAATTCTCCCCATATGTATTAATAGCATTTAAATACAGCAGGGAGATTTCCTGTGTTTGGCATTTCTAGCCAAATCGTGAAAACGTTTTAAAAGAAGAGGTTTATGATTTCACTAACTTCTTCTTAGGCAGTCTTAGGCAGTCCCTCGGAACCGAGGATGACTTGCTTCCACATTAAAAATGAGTTCGCAGGTGGCTGATTAGTCCAATGCGGGACCTACAGTCTCTGTCACAGGTGGGGCAGACAGTGGTTGAAGGGGCGGGTGGGTGGGGTGCTTGGGTTGACGTGCGCTGCTTGCGCTTGGCTTCCGCTTGCTCCCGGCGAAGAGACTCGAGGTGTTCGGCGCCTTCCCGGATGCTTCTCCTCCACTTTGTGCAGTCTTGGGCCAGAGATTCCCAGGTGTCGGTGGGGATGTTGCACTTTTTCAAGGATGCTTTGAGGGTGTCCTTGAAGTGTTTCCTCTGCCCACCTGGGGCTCTCTTGCCGTGCCAGAGCTCCGAGTAGAGCGCTTGTTTTGGGAGTCTCGTATCGGGCATGTGGACAACGTGACCCGTCCATCGGAGCTGATTGAGCGTGGTCAGAGCTTCGATGCTGGGGATGTTGGCCTGAGCAAGAACACTGACGTTGGTGCGCCTATCCTGCCAGTGGATTTGCAGGATCTTGCGGAGGCAGCGTTGGTGGTACCTCTCCAGTGCTTTGAGGTGCCTGCTGTACATGGTCCATGTCTCTGAGGCATACAGCAGGGCAGGTATCACTGCTGCCCTGTAGACCATGAGCTTAGTGCCGGGTTTGAGGTCCTGGTCTTCAAACCCTTTGAAGACCAGGATTTCACTAAAGGCATCTGTCTTCACCAGTGCACTTTCTAGTGGGAGAGCTGTTAGAAACTGTAACCTTTAACTGGTCTTTTCTCCCCCTAGCCCCAGGAGCATTTGTAGCTCCCCCAAAGTTACCACTAACTCAGCACAGACCAGGGATCAAACGTGGGTTCGTCCTAGTCTGCACTGCTCACCAAGCAAGCAGGGAAGCTGTTGATATCTTTTTCTTTCTGCATTGCTCAAGTAAAATTTGCTGGGACAGGAAGACTGTTTACACTCATTTTTCACAAGGTCCCCACTTAACCGGCCCATTGACTTCGAAAAGCTTCTCTTACCTCACTTTTGATTCTTGCTTGAGTGTTTGTCAGAAATCGTTTAATTTTCTCAATGAACATCAAATCCAATGTGTAACGCATAAATTTGTCTTCAACCTCTTTGATCACACCAGTAGACTTTTTGAAAGAATAAATAAAAGTGCCACATTCAATAACATGCTGTGATTCACAATTCCTAGGTTAAGTCAATAATCTGCGGGTGCATAAGAATAAAATAGACCCATCCTTAGCTAATGTTTTAAAAGGAAGTTTGCAGATGTATTGGTTAAAAGTCCCACCAGAAATGCAAGCCCACCTTTCTCTTTTAGACGCTGACAGGCCTATGGTGCATTTCCAGCATGTGCCATTTTTCCTTCTATCACTATTGTTTGATTGACTTCCCTTCCAGATAAGCCAGCCTTGAAGAAGTCTGTTCCTCTCTTTGTTGTGATTTTTATTTGTCCAGTTCACCATCAATCTGTCCCCTTCCTTTCTTGTTTGTGACTGTATATTTGCTTAAAACCCATTTACATAGCCACATTTCCTTCCAGTTCTGATGCAGGATCTCATCTCTCACAGTAAGATGATGACTTGACCTGCTGTGTGCATTTTCAACATTTTATGTCTTTATTTCGGATTTCCGGTGGCCGTGTTTTCTTTTTCAGTGCAAGCTTGCAGTTCAGTTTCTCCAATATGTCTTCAATGAGTGAAAAGGGAGGGGTGGATATGCGAAACAATACTTACCACCACTGATGCAGATCTGTCTATTTCAAAAAATACTCATGCAGCCCAGCAGAAACATGGATATAGTCTTCATTTAATATTTTTTGACAAAACTGTTTTTATGGAAGCATTTTTTGTTTGGAAGCATATATCAATATATTAAACAGTTAACAGGCTGATTTTAACTTGGCCACATTGGTGTTACTCTTTTGATTGGGTGGTTAAACAAATCAACTGTAACTTAATAAAACTTTAAATAAAACTTAAATTAAATTAAAATTGCGTTGGCCGGGGTGATGATGCACTCCAGTCCCCGCGGCGCCCACCGGTCGCGGAAGGCCTCAAGTGTGCCGGCGGACATCGCGTGCTCCATCTCCAGGGCCACCCGGGCGCTAACATAGCCGCGGAAGAGAGGCAGGCAATCGGGCCAAACGATCCCCTCGACCGCCCGCTGCCTGGACCTGTTGATGGCTATTTTCGCCAGGCCCAGGAGCAGTCCTACGAGGAGGTCCTCCGATCTGCCCGCTCCCCTCCGCACCGGGTGACCAAAGATCAGGAGCGTGGGACTGAGGTGCAGCCAAAAATCGAGGAGCAGCCCCTTCAAATAGTGAGAGAGGGGCTGCAACCTCTCACATTCAGCGTAAATATGGAAAACGGGCTCCACTAGGCCACAGAAAAGGCAGGCGGCCTGGGAGTCCGTGAACCTGCTTAAAAGCTTATTGCACGGGACTGCTCCGTGCAACACCCTCCAGCCACATTGGTGTTAACGAGGCACTAATGGGCTCAAAATGGGATGAAATTACCACCCTGTTAGCGCCGACGCTCCAGCTGCCGCCATTTTAAAGAGACCTACCACTGGGCGGCTGGAGAGCCCACCTGTTGCGGGCAATAGCGCCCTTTAATAAGCAAATCAAGGTCCTGTGGTGTGCATAGGACCCCAACCGCCATTTTGCATGCAGGCCGATCAGTTTACTGGCGGCACAGCCCAAGAGAATCAAAAATAAAAAGGTAAGATTTCAATTATTTTGTGTGGGGCCAAGAGGACCAGGAGCGCTCCTCTGGGTCCCAAAAAAACAATCCGAGGCGCTGCTGCACCCACCCCCCCTCCCTCACTCCCAAGTTTTACTTTTCTACCAGAGCCCACCCGATATTACACCAGTCCGAATCCGGCGAGCTGCATTAGGACGCCTATTTCGGTCGGGCAGCTCGCCGGTTCTCTTTAAATGGGGTCCAGGCCTCGAAATGGCTCCGGCCCCCCTCACTCCAAGCACCCAGCTGGCCGGTGGCACTCTCTGTCAGTCAGTCACCCGAAAGTTGAATTCTATCCCAGCACGTTAACATTCATATTTGGCAGGTAAAAGACTATTTTGAATTCTTTTTTTAAACTTTCATTGGGTGAAATCCGTGCTCACCGAGGTGAGAAATTTTAGTCCTGGGCATGGAACACTTCAGGCATCCGCTGTCAGTGTCTGGCACTCCCGGTCAGGTTCAGCATGCATGAGGTGAAAGGCAACACGCCAATGTCAGAAGAGACTCTGCACCTCATGCATATGGAACCTAGTAGAAAGTGCACGTACCTGGCACCTCGGGTGAGGACAGGGTTGAGCTCAACAGTGATGCTCTCCAAGGTAGAACAGTCTCAGTCTCGCTCATGCACAAAGGATGACCATTTGGGCAAGGCACTAGAGGGATGTTGGTAACAGGGGAACTGTACCCCATAAAAAGCCAGTGCCTTCAGAGGGGAAAAAATCCAGGCAAAAATGTCAAGTGGGGATTAATGTGATAAAAGTCAGGAAACTGGATGTTGAAGCGAGTTAATACGCGGTCCTTTTTCCGCTGAATTCAAAGCCAGTCCAGTTGCCTACCTTTCTTGGCTTAAGGATCTACAAATAATGAGTTTGGGGCCGCTCTATCACCTCGATATGCAAAGCAAAGGAATATTGGTTGGGCCAAATTGTTAAACTATGCTTCTTTTGAAGTCAACTGTAAGCTGTAAATTATAAAAACATTCAGTCCATTTCACATATAGATCCACACTAAGACATGCTAAAGCCTTGGCAACTGTCTGGACATTGGCCTAGAAATCCGATAAGGCCTGAAAAGGGGGTCGGTGTCACCGCGGGGCAAGGTTTGCTCGCACCCGTAAAAAGATCGCAGGCAGCACCATTATTTTGGTGCAGCAGTGTCTCCCCCAGGACCTGGCACCAGTGCCCAAAGAAGTTTCATGACCTCAGACGAGTGGTCAAGGTCAATGAATGCATCTTCAAAAGCCGTCTCCTACCAACTGCACCACTAGCCTCACACACTGCACATTCTTCAGTGTGTGGTTTAAAGAGATCGACATCAAAAATAGCAGTCATGCATCAAATCAGGCGTTGCATGCTGATTGAATTTTAGAGCCCAGTGCTGGCAATGGCAGCACTATGGACCTCACCAAAATGCGGCGCAAACACATGGCGGTAAGGTAGGGAATTTCTAGGCCAAAGTCTATAATAAGCTGGGGGAGAAATTCAGTAGGTTGTGCCACCCGGTAGCGGCTTAAGAGGGCGCTAAGTGGGTCGCAAGCCAACTGGCGCCCGGGCGCGGCACTACCCATGCCTCCCGCTAAATTCCGCGGGACGTTAGTGGTGACGCCAACTGTTAGCGCTGCGCCGCTGCCGATGACGTCATCGGTGTGCGCAGCGCCCCGGCCGCGATATTTGGCAGTGCCCCCTGATTTACCACCGGACGCTATGTCCGACGGGTTCAGGGGGGCCTACCTGTGGCCGGGGAGGCGCAAATTAAAGGCGAGGTGCGGGGCGGCCATTTTTGTTGTTGGCCGCCTGCCAGCGTGTGGTGCTGCGGCACGTAGCGCCACGATATTCACTCGCAGCGCCCCAAGAGGGATGCGGGGCGCCTCCAGTAGCGCCGCGCTTCCCTTTGGGGCGCAACAACTCAATTTCTGGTGCGGGGGCGCGAATGTTTCCGGGGAGCTACTTTTAGCGCCCTGGCGAGGCTGGCGCCCCAAACGGGGCTATACTCAATTTCTCCCCTGCTATGTCTTCAGGACATTTTCATTTTAAATAAACTGAAAGTAATGACTTCTTATTCAATATTCAGTATGTACCTGTTCTAAGGACAGGGCCTCCATTACTTCTAAATCAACCATAATTGTCCCTTCTGTCTTGGCAATGTTGGTGGCTATTTTCTCCACGCTCCCGTGGTACATGTCAACTTCTGGCGGTGAAAAGTTACCGCCTTCTGCAAATAACCTAAAAGTCAAAGCATTACATAACAACATAAGAATTTTTAGGAACAAGAAAAAGGCCCAACAAGCCTGTCCCTTTTAGATGGATTAATCCCACCTGCCCAACCTCTCAGGATATCACTCAATAATTCTCTAATTGCCCCATAACCCGCTTATATTGTACGCTTCAAAGGCCCTCCTCAAAAGCTTTATTCCACAACTCTGTTACCCTTCGTACTCCTACATTTTATACTTGTGTACCCTAGCATTTGAACGTTTCATTCAGCACAGTGAACAATTTGCCTCGATCAATTTCGTAAAACTCTTTCACAATCTTCACACTTCAAAGAGATCATCTTGATGTCTCCTCTTTTCCAAAGAAAACTAGCCCAACTTCCTCATCACTTAAATGCCTGGAATCATTTTTTGCAGCTCTCCGTGATTATATGGCATCCTATACTTGAGCTGTTTGTTCAGAGGGGCCCCTCTGCCTCCAACCTTTCTCCCCGTCAGAGATTAAATGGCCACTTCTGCAACTTCTCCTCATAACCTAGGTGCCTAATCCCAGCCATCAATTGAGTTTCCCTACTCTGCCCCTTCTCCGATGCCTGAATGTCCTTCTCATAATACGGTGACCGCCCCAGAACTGTATACGGTACTGTAGGAGGGGCCAGACCAGCTCACTGTGGAAATTAGATTTCCTGAGATGTTTGCACTATTCCTCTAGCTATACAGTCCAAGGTCCTATTTGATCTTTTTACTGCTACTGCACACTACTGATCTATCTACCAGTATTCTCAAATCTCTCTGCTATGTTGTGTCTTGTAGGATATTAACAGTTAGCTTATATTGCCACTGTTTATGATTCTTTCCCAATCTCATGACTTTGTATTTGTTCACATTAAGTGACATCCGTCACATTAGATAACTCACTTTTTAAAATATACATTACCACAGTGACTTCGGGAGAATTCTTTGGGGGGGTCAGAGGGTGCGTTCGGTGGCGGGTCAGGTGGGAAAATGCGCCTTTCCCAGATGTCGGGTCTGTCAGGGCTGAACAGACCTGACATGCAGCAGCGGGGGAGGCAATTCAGGTCATTATGACCTTGTTAACAGCCCATTAAGAAGTATTTTGAGCTCACCTTTACATTTTACGAGGTCGCCCACGGGGTCCACGCAGCTCGGAAATCACGTCAGGTAAGCAGGTCGGGAGTTGTATGACCATGGAATCATCTTATTACTTGACAGCTGCAAATAATAGCTCCCATCTCACATCTGTTCACTTTCCAAGCTCATAAGCTGTTGCTTACTGCATTTGAAAGACAGATTGAGCTTTATGCAGATTGCAAGTGCTTGGAGTAAACTCTCTATCCAGTGTCACCTCATTGGAACAACCTCTCTCACCACTGACAGATCGCTTCTGTCATCTCAAGTTCACCTGCCATCTATTACATCAGCATCGTGCCCTTGAAACTATCTCACCTTGGTCCTCAGAATCCCACCATGATCAGCCCCAACAACAGCAGCACCAGGCACACCAGCAGCACCAACAACACCAACCTTCTCCGCAATCAACTGATGCTGCACAGGAGAGAGGGCATCAGCACCAGACCACATTGCTGTCCAGGTCAGGGATGGCCTCACCATGGCCAGATTTACTTCACTTGACGCTGTTCACTGATGCCAGGTTGGCACCACCCCACACCAACACCATAAAGCATCCCTACAATGCCCAAGCCATTCCTTTCACGCTCATCACCACTGTGGGGGATACCATTATGTCTTGCCATTTGCAACTCACTAAGCCACTTCCAAAGGTGCACACAGATCTGTCCAAGAACGCAAAGTGTTGAAAATAAAGGTTTCAATGTTTGACAGCAAATTAACAGAAACTTTATATGAACATTGGCTAAAACACCCAAGTGCCTACCCTTATGTGTTGTTAGTTGGTATGATTGAGCTAGGATGAGGGTGAGTGTGAGGGGTGGCGAGTGAGATGGGGAAGTGATAATGCAGATAGAGAGGGATGGGTGGAGGTGCAAGGTAAGTTGGTGTGAGTAAGGTAGTGCAGGAGTAGGGTAGGGAAGACAAAGTGATGGGGATGTGATGAGTGGCACAGCAGGATGAGGTTGAGTGTGGCTTTGTACTAACGTTTCGTGATCTACTGAGATAATTTGGTTTGCGCCACTGCAGCCTGGTCCTCCCGACGACATCCTTGCTTGTGTCCTCCTGTGCAATGTGCAACTAGGCTGCGTTGGTCACCTGGGGAGGTCTCATCCGCCCATGGGAAGGGAAGAGAACCTCCCTGGGAGAGCCTGGGTGCAGCCGTGCACCTCTGTGCAGTGCTCGTCAGTATTTGCATCACCTCAATGCTATAGAACATTGACAGCACAACTGTCAAACTCAATTTGTGCATGGTCCCTTTAAGGAAACTGGCTGATGACACGCCATCAAATGACATCATCAGACCCACTTCCTTCAATTGGCTGGCAAATGCACTAGATGGGCTTAACAAGCCCAATCAGGAGAAAATCATTTTGGACAGCGGGCTGGAGCCAGCAGCGGGGCAGGGAACCGCCACCGACCTTGCCCGCCACGGACCCGCCGAAGTAGGAGAAATCACGGCCTACACTTCAAAAGTACCTTTCAAAAGAGATTACCCAAACCCATTTTAAATAGGACCCTTACAAAGCTGACTGCCATCCCAGTAGTCTAAGGTGGATTTGAACCCAGGTGCCTGAGGTGAAAGTTCCAACTCTAATCCACTAGTCACTAAACGAGAACCCATTATTAATAAGAATTTTACACATTCCCCTTGATGTATCTAAAGCTTACAGTCTTTGATAAAGCCAAGTTCAATCTTTTTCCATTGGTACCTGAATGATGCGATAAACTGTGCATTGTTATCTTGTAACTTTCCTAGCGATTTGTCCAGCATCTGCTGGAAGTTGCGAAGTAATTTGTTGACATCTTCCATGTAGTTGTCCTGCTTGCTCTGAAGGGAGTTTGCCAGAGTAACTAGCCTGGGAGAAAGCAGAAAATGAGAACGGAAGCTATTTATAGAGTAATAAACAAAGCATAACAGCGCCATGACCTTTACAGCTGAGAAGGACAAGAGCACTAACATCATGGGTACATCATCACCCTTCAAGTCACACACCATTCTGACTTGGACATATATTGCTGGTCCTAAATTGTCGCCGAGTTAAGATCCTAGAATTTCCTACCTAACACCATCATAGGAGCTTCATCACCACATAGGCTGCAGTGGTTCAGAAAGGCTGATCATTACCTTCTCATGGCAATTAGAACAGGCAATAAATGTGAGTCGTGTTTATTTCCAACACCAGGTCTCTGATTGGTCACCTTGAAGACAACACCTGATTTCTGATTGGTCCCCTTGGAGGACAAGACACACCCAGCAGTTTATCTGGAATGTGTAATTAGATCCTGCCTGCCTAAGTAATCAATTAGTTTGCAAAGTGTAATTCGAGCCATTCTGACTGCCTTGTTCCAGACAGAATAGAGCTCACACAGAACAGACAGGGCTCACCCTCATGGGTCAAGACCTTCTCCCCCCACCAAACAAGTTCCTGCCCCCCGCAAATAAGTTCCTAACCTTCCTCAAACCCACGGGTTTCTGACTTTTCCCTCCCCAACAAGTTCTTGACCTCCCCCCACCCCCAAAGTTCCTGACCTTCTCCCCCTGCCCAAGTTCCTGACCTTCTTTGCACCCCCCCACCCCTGGGTTCCTGACCTTTTCCCCTTGCCCAGGTTCCTCCCCAACCCCCGCAAGTTCCTGACCTTCCCCCCCCTGCCCAAGTTCCTCCCCCCCACCGACCCGGGTTCATGACCTTCTCCTCCCAACAAGTTCCTGACCATCCCCCTGCTCCATAGATGGGGCATTGTGTGTGGGTCATGGATTGTTAACAGGTTTATTGGGCATGAAATGAATAGTGACAGTGTCATGACTTCCGGATTTCGTCCAGTCCAATGATGTCACTTGCCACACACACACACACCAAGCTTTCCGAGAAATCAACCAGGTCTAGGGGAAGGAGAGCGAGAACGTGGTGCGGGTGTAAAGGGGGCGGGGTCGGAAGAACGTGATCTGTCTTACCATCTGGATCACGCTCTCGCTGTCATCTCCACCCCACTTTAGACCTGGATTATGTTCTTCTCCCATCCCCACTGTGCTCACCATGCTCTTTAACCCCCCCACCCCCCGCCCTGAGTTCCTGACCTCCTCTCTCCCTCTCCTCTCTCTCACTCCCCCCTCCGATTCCCTCTCCCCCCCCCTCCGATTCCCTCTCTGTCCCCCTCCAGCTCCCTCTCTCTCTCTGCCCCCTCCTCTCTCTCCCTCCCCCCATCTGATTCCCTCTCTCTCTCTCTTCCCCCCGCCCTCTAATCCTCTCTCTCTCCCCTTCCTTTCAACCCTCTCTCTTCTCCCTCATAGCTAGCATGGATCCAGTGGCCTTCTCCCACGGAGCTGAAGAAAGCGTAGCCGCAACTGTGGAGTACTGCGCAGAATGTTCATGCAGATAATTACTCAGATAAATGTGGCCTTGCGAGAACTGTCATCCACATCCGAGAACAAGTAAAAATCTTTATTTGATCTCCAATAATATCTGTAACGTTATACTCTGCAAAAGTGTGTAACAGATTACTGTTTTTTGCTAACGTTTTGTTGTGGCTCACAGTCAAAAGAAGTGCTGTGCTCGAGGACAAATCTCTCAGAAATGTTGTACCATGGAGCAATGAATCATGGCGGATGGTCCTGTATCTGTGATACCCACATGTGATCCCCTCCCCCACCTCCCCACCCACTGGTTTCAGGTGTGCTCTCTGGATGGAGGCTGGGCACTTCTCTAAGGAGAGGGTCAGGTAAGTCAGCCTTGGCTCAGTGGTAACATTCTTGTCTCTGAGTCAGAAGGTTGTGGGTTCCAAAGACATGAACACATAATCTAGGCTGACAATTCAGTGCAATACTAAGGGAGTAATGCACTGTTGGAGGTGCCATCAGCCCCCTCCGGTAGATGCAAAAGATCCCATAGCACCATGCAAAGAGGAGCAGACAAGTTCTCCTGGAGTCATTTACCCCTCCAGTTCTCCAGGCCAACAGAAATTCCTCAACCGGCACCACCAAAAACAGATTATCTACGCATTTATCACATTGCTGTTTGGGAGACATTGCTGTTGGCAAATTGGTTGTCTCGTTTGCCTATATTACAATTTTCCTCCTACAACCTTCAAGCTTTTAAAATCTAAGCTTAGTGCCACCTATCTACTTCTCGATTTATGTGATCTTCTCTCCTACACTTTTCAACCTAACTGGTGTCCTTTCATTGTGTGCAATTTCCAGAGCCATTGGATAATGTCTAGCAAAGGTCACTGGATAATGTCCAGCAAAGGTCACTGGAAAATGTCCAGCAAGGGTCACTGGATAATGTCCAGCAAGGGTCATTGGATAATGTCCAGCAAGTGTCATTGGATAATGTCCAGCAAGGGTCATTGGATAATGTGCAGCAAAGGTCATTGGATAATGTCCAGCAAGGGTCACTGGATAATGTCCAGCAAGTGTCATTGGATAATGTCCAGCAAGGGTCACTGGATAATGTCCAGCAAGGGTCACTGGATAATGTCCAGCAAGTGTCATTGGATAATGTCCAGCAAAGGTCATTGGATAATGTCCAGCAAAGGTCATTGGATAATGTCCAGCAAGGGTCACTGGATAATGTCCAGCAAGTGTCATTGGATAATGTCCAGCAAGGGTCATTGGATAATGTCCAGCAAAGGTCATTGGATAATGTCCAGCAAGGGTCACTGGATAATGTCCAGCAAGTGTCATTGGATAATGTCCAGCAAGGGTCATTGGATAATGTCCAGCAAAGGTCACTGGATAATGTCCAGCAAAGGTCACTGGATAATGTTCAGCAAGTGTCATTGGATAATGTCCAGCAAAGGTCATTGGATAATGTCCAGCAAGGGTCACTGGATAATGTCCAGCAAAGGTCACTGGATAATGTCCAGCAAGGGTCATTGGATAATGTCCAGCAAGTGTCATTGGATAATGTCCAGCAAGGGTCATTGGATAATGTCCAGCAAAGGTCATTGTATAATGTCCAGCAAAGGTCACTGGATAATGTCCAGCAAAGGTCATTGGATAATGTCCAGCAAGGGTCATTGGATAATGTCCAGGGAAGGTCATTGGATAATGTCCAGCAAGGGTCATTGGGTAATGTCCAGGGAAGGTCATTGGATAATGTCCAGCAAGGGTCATTGGATAATGTCCAGGGAAGGTCATTGGATAATGTCCAGCAAGGGTCATTGGATAATGTCCAGGGAAGGTCATTGGATAATGTCCAGCAAGGGTCATTGGATAATGTCCAGCAAGGGTCATTGGATAATGTCCAGTGAAGGTCATTGGATAATGTCCAGCAAGGGTCATTGGATGATGTCCAGCAAGGGTCATTGGATAATGTCCAGCAAGGGTCATTGGATAATGTCCAGGGAAGGTCATTGGATAATGTCCAGCAAGGGTCATTGGATAATGTCCAGGGAAGGTCACTGGATAATGTCCAGCAAGGGTCATTGGATAATGTCCAGCAGGGGCCCCGGATAATGTCCAGCAAGGGTCATTGGATAATGACCAGCAAGGGTCATTGGATAATGTCCAGCAAAGGGTCATTGGATAATGTCCAGCAGGGGTCATTGGATAATGTCCAGCAAAGGTCATTGGATAATGTCCAGCAAGGGTCACTGGATAATGTCCAGCAAGGGTCACTGGATAATGTCCAGAAAGGGTCATTGGATAATGTCCAGCAAGCGTCATTGGATAATGTCCAGCAAAGGTCATTGGATAATGTCCAGCAAAGGTCATTGGATAATGTCCAGCAAAGGTCATTGGATAATGTCCAGCAAGCGTCATTGGATAATGTCCAGCAAAGGTCATTGGATAATGTCCAGCAAAGGTCATTAGGTAATATCCAGCAAAGGTCACTGGATAATGTCCAGCAAGGGTCATTGGATAACGTCCAGCAAAGGCCATTGGATAATGTCCAGCAATGGTCATTGGGTAATGTCCAGCAAAGGTCACTGGATAATGTCCAGCAAGTGTCATTGGATAACGTCCAGCAAAGGTCACTGGATAATGTCGAGCAAGTGTCATTGGATAATGTCCAGCAAGGGTCATTGGATAATGTCCAGCAAGGGTCATTGGATAATGTGCAGCAAGGGTCATTGGACAATGTCCAGGAAGGGTCATTGGATAATGTCCAGCAAAGGCCATTGGATAATGTCCAGCAAAGGTCATTGGATAATGTCCAGCAAAGGTCATTGGATAATGTCCAGCAAGCGTCATTGGATAATGTCCAGCAAAGGTCATTGGATAATGTCCAGCAAAGGTCATTGGGTAATGTCCAGCAAAGGTCACTGGATAATGTCCAGCAAGGGTCATTGGATAACGTCCAGCAAAGGTCATTGGATAATGTCCAGCAAAGGTCATTGGATAATGTCCAGCAAGGGTGATTGGATAATGTCCAGCAAGGGTCACTGGATAATGTCCAGCAAGGGTCATTGGATAATGTCCAGCAAGGGTCACTGGATAATGTCCAGCAGGGGTCATTGGATAATGTCCAGCAAGCGTCATTGGATAATGTCCAGCAAGCGTCACTGGATAATGTCCAGCAAGGGTCATTGGATAATGTCCAGCAGGGGTCATTGGATAATGTCCAGCAAAGGTCATTGGATAATGTCCAGCAAGGGTCACTGGATAATGTCCAGCAAGGGTCACTGGATAACGTCCAGCAAAGGTCATTGGATAATGTCCAGCAAAGGTCATTGGATAATGTCCAGCAAGGGTGATTGGATAATGTCCAGCAAGGGTCACTGGATAATGTCCAGCAAGGGTCATTGGATAATGTCCAGCAAGGGTCACTGGATAATGTCCAGCAGGGGTCATTGGATAATGTCCAGCAAGCGTCATTGGATAATGTCCAGCAAGCGTCACTGGATAATGTCCAGCAAGGGTCATTGGATAATGTCCAGCAGGGGTCATTGGATAATGTCCAGCAAAGGTCATTGGATAATGTCCAGCAAGGGTCACTGGATAATGTCCAGCAAGGGTCACTGGATAATGTCCAGCAAGGGTCATTGGATAATGTCCAGCAAGCGTCATTGGATAATGTCCAGCAAAGGTCATTGGATAATGTCCAGCAAAGGTCATTGGATAATGTCCAGCAAAGGTCATTGGATAATGTCCAGCAAGCGTCATTGGATAATGTCCAGCAAAGGTCATTGGATAATGTCCAGCAAAGGTCATTAGGTAATATCCAGCAAAGGTCACTGGATAATGTCCAGCAAGGGTCATTGGATAACGTCCAGCAAAGGCCATTGGATAATGTCCAGCAATGGTCATTGGGTAATGTCCAGCAAAGGTCACTGGATAATGTCCAGCAAGTGTCATTGGATAACGTCCAGCAAAGGTCACTGGATAATGTCCAGCAAGTGTCATTGGATAATGTCCAGCAAGGGTCATTGGATAATGTCCAGCAAGGGTCATTGGATAATGTGCAGCAAGGGTCACTGGACAATGTCCAGGAAGGGTCATTGGATAATGTCCAGCAAAGGTCATTGGATAATGTCCAGCAAAGGTCATTGGATAATGTCCAGCAAGCGTCATTGGATAATGTCCAGCAAAGGTCATTGGATAATGTCCAGCAAAGGTCATTGGGTAATGTCCAGCAAAGGTCACTGGATAATGTCCAGCAAGGGTCATTGGATAACGTCCAGCAAAGGTCATTGGATAATGTCCAGCAAGGGTGATTGGATAATGTCCAGCAAGGGTGATTGGATAATGTCCAGCAAGGGTCACTGGATAATGTCCAGCAAAGGTCATTGGATAATGTCCAGCAAGGGTGATTGGATAATGTCCAGCAAGGGTCACTGGATAATGTCCAGCAAGGGTCATTGGATAATGTCCAGCAAGGGTCACTGGATAATGTCCAGCAGGGGTCATTGGATAATGTCCAGCAGGGGTCATTGGATAATGTCCAGCAAGCGTCATTGGATAATGTCCAGCAAGCGTCACTGGATAATGTCCAGCAAGGGTCATTGGATAATGTCCAGCAAGCGACATTGGATAATGTCCAGCAAAGGTCATTGGATAATGTCCAGCAAAGGTCATTGGATAATGTCCAGCAAAGGTCATTGGATAATGTCCAGCAAGTGTCATTGGATAATGTCCAGCAAGGGTCATTGGATAATGTCCAGCAAAGGTCATTGCATAATGTTCAGCAAGGGTGATTGGATAATGTCCAGCAAAGGTCATTGCATAATGTTCAGCAAGGGTGATTGGATAATGTCCAGCAAAGGTCATTGGATAATGTCCAGCAAAGGTCATTGGATAATGTCCAGCAAGGGTCATTGGATAATGTCCAGCAAGGATCATTGGATAATGTCCAGCAAAGGTCATTGGATAATGTCCAGCAAAGGTCATTGGATAATGTCCAGCAAAGGTCATTGGATAATGTCCAGCAAGTGTCATTGGATAATGTCCAGCAAGGGTCATTGGTTAATGTCCAGCAAGGGTCATTGGATAATGTCCAGCAAGGGTGATTGGATAATGTCCAGCAGAGGTCATTGGAAAATGTCCAGCAAAGGTCACTGGATAATGTCCAGCAAGGGTCATTGGATAACGTCGAGCAAAGGTCATTGGATAATGTCCAGCAAAGGTCATTGGATAATGTCCAGCAAAGATCATTGGATAATGTCCAGCAAAGATCATTGGATAATGTCAAGCAAAGGTCATTGGATAATGTCCAGCAAAGGTCACTGGATAATGTCCAGCAAGGGTCATTGGATAGCGTCCCGCAAAGGTCATTGGATAATGTCCAGCAGGGGTCATTGGATAATGTCCAGCAAAGGTCATTGGATAATGTCCAGCAAGGGTCACTGGTAAAGTCCAGCAAGGGTCACTGGATAATGTCCAGCAAGGGTCACTGGATAATGTCCGGCAAGCGTCATTGGATAATGTCCAGCAAAGGTCATTGGATAATGTCCAGCAAAGGTCATTGGATAATGTCCAGCAAAGGTCATGAGGTAATGTCCAGCAAAGGTCACTGGATAATGACCAGCAAGGGTCATTGGATAACGTCCAGCAAAGGTCATTGGATAATGTCCAGCAATGGTCATTGGGTAATGTCCAGCAAAGGTCACTGGATAATGTCCAGCAAGTGTCATTGGATAATGTCCAGCAAAGGTCATTGGATAATGTCCAGCAAGGGTCATTGGATAATGTCCAGCATGGGTCATTGGATAATGTCCAGCAAGGGTCACTGGATAATGTCCAGCAAGTGTCATTGGATAATGTCCAGCAAAGGTCACTGGATAATGTCCAGCAAGTGTCATTGGATAATGTCCAGCAAAGGTCATTGGAGAATGTCCAGCAAAGGTCACTGGATAATGTCCAGCAAAGGTCATTGGATAATGTCCAGCAAGGGTCATTGGATAATGTCCAGGGAAGGTCATTGGATAATGTCCAGCAAGGGTCATTGGATAATGTCCAGCAAGGGTCATTGGATAATGTCCAGCAAGGGTCATTGGATAATGTCCAGCGAAGGTCATTGGATAATGTCCAGCAAGGGTCATTGGATGATGTCCAGCAAGGGTCATTGGATAATGTCCAGCAAGGGTCATTGGATAATGTCCAGGGAAGGTCATTGGATAATGTCCAGCAAGGGTCATTGGATAATGTCCAGGGAAGGTCACTGGATAATGTCCGGCAAGGGTCATTGGATAATGTCCAGCAAGGGTCACTGGATAATGTCCAGCAAGGGTCATTGGATAATGACCAGCAAGGGTCATTGGATAATGTCCAGCAAAGGGTCATTGGATAATTTCCAGCAAGGGTCATTGGATAATGTCCAGCAAGGGTCATTGGATAATGCCCAGCAAGGGTCATTGGATAATGTCCAGCAAAGGCCATTGGATAATGTCCAGCAAGGGGCATTGGATAATGTCCAGCAAGGGTCATTGGATAATGTCCAGCAAAGCTCATTGGATAATGTCCAGCAAGGGTCATTGGATAATATCCAGTGAGTGTCATTGGATAATGTCTAGCAAGGGTCATTGGATAATGTCCAGCAAAGGTCATTGGATAATGTCCAGCAAAGGTCACTGGATAATGTCCAGCAAGGGTCATTGGATAGCGTCCAGCAATGGTCATTGGATAATGTCCAGCAAAGGTCATTGGATAATGTCCAGCAAAGGTCATTGGATAATGTCCAGCAAAGGTCACTGGATAATGTCCAGCAAAGGTCATTGGATAATGTGCAGCAAAGGTCATTGGATAATGTCCAGCAAAGGTCATTGGATAATGTCCAGCAAGGGTCATTGGATAATGTCCAGCAAAGCTCATTGGATAATGTCCAGCAAGGGTCATTGGATAATATCCAGTGAGTGTCATTGGGTAATGTCTAGCAAGGGTCATTGGATAATGTCCAGCAAAGGTCATTGGATAATGTCCAGCAAAGGTCACTGGATAATGTCCAGCAAAGGTCATTGGATAATGTGCAGCAAAGGTCATTGGATAATGTCCAGCAAAGGTCAGTGGATAATGTCCAGCAAAGGTCAGTGGATAATGTCCAGCAAAGGTCACTGGATAATGTCCAGCAAAGGTCATTGGATAATGTGCAGCAAAGGTCATTGGATAATGTCCAGCAAAGGTCAGTAGATAATGTCCAGCAAGGGTCATTGGATAACGTCCAGCAAAGGTCATTGGATAATGTCCAGCAAGGGTCATTGGATAATGTCCAGCAAAGGTCATTGGATAATGTCCAGCAAGGGTCATTGGATAATGTCCAGCAAAGGTCATTGGATAATGTCCAGCAAAGGTCATTGGATAATGTCCAGCAAGCGTCATTGGATAATGTCCAGCAAAGGTCATTGGATAATGTCCAGCAAAGGTCATTGGGTAATGTCCAGCAAAGGTCACTGGATAATGTCCAGCAAGGGTCATTGGATAACGTCCAGCAAAGGTCATTGGATAATGTCCAGCAAAGGTCATTGGATAATGTCCAGCAAGGGTGATTGGATAATGTCCAGCAAGGGTCACTGGATAATGGCCAGCAAGGGTCATTGGATAATGTCCAGCAAGGGTCACTGGTTAATGTCCAGCAGGGGTCATTGGATAATGTCCAGCAAGCGTCATTGGATAATGTCCAGCAAGCGTCACTGGATAATGTCCAGCAAGGGTCATTGGATAATGTCCAGCAGGGGTCATTGGATAATGTCCAGCAAAGGTCATTGGATAATGTCCAGCAAGGGTCACTGGATAATGTCCAGCAAGGGTCACTGGATAACGTCCAGCAAAGGTCATTGGATAATGTCCAGCAAAGGTTATTGGATAATGTCCAGCAAGGGTGATTGGATAATGTCCAGCAAGGGTCACTGGATAATGTCCAGCAAGGGTCATTGGATAATGTCCAGCAAGGGTCACTGGATAATGTCCAGCAGGGGTCATTGGATAATGTCCAGGAAGCGTCATTGGATAATGTCCAGCAAGCGTCATTGGATAATGTCCAGCAAGCGTCACTGGATAATGTCCAGCAAGTGTCATTGGATAACGTCGAGCAAAGGTCATTGGATAATGTCCAGCAAAGGTCATTGGATAATGTCCAGCAAAGATCATTGGATAATGTCCAGCAAAGATCATTGGATAATGTCAAGCAAAGGTCATTGGATAATGTCCAGCAAAGGTCACTGGATAATGTCCAGCAAGGGTCATTGGATAGCATCCCGCAAAGGTCATTGGATAATGTCCAGCAAAGGTCATTGGATAATGTCCAGCAAGCGTCATTGGATAATGTCCAGCAAAGGTCATTGGATAATGTCCAGCAAAGGTCATTGGATAATGTCCAGCAAAGGTCATTGGATAATGTCCAGCAAGCGTCATTGGATAATGTCCAGCAAAGGTCATTGGATAATGTCCAGCAAAGGTCATTAGGTAATATCCAGCAAAGGTCACTGGATAATGTCCAGCAAGGGTCATTGGATAACGTCCAGCAAAGGCCATTGGATAATGTCCAGCAATGGTCATTGGGTAATGTCCAGCAAAGGTCACTGGATAATGTCCAGCAAGTGTCATTGGATAACGTCCAGCAAAGGTCACTGGATAATGTCCAGCAAGTGTCATTGGATAATGTCCAGCAAGGGTCATTGGATAATGTCCAGCAAGGGTCATTGGATAATGTGCAGCAAGGGTCACTGGACAATGTCCAGGAAGGGTCATTGGATAATGTCCAGCAAAGGTCATTGGATAATGTCCAGCAAAGGTCATTGGATAATGTCCAGCAAGCGTCATTGGATAATGTCCAGCAAAGGTCATTGGATAATGTCCAGCAAAGGTCATTGGGTAATGTCCAGCAAAGGTCACTGGATAATGTCCAGCAAGGGTCATTGGATAACGTCCAGCAAAGGTCATTGGATAATGTCCAGCAAGGGTGATTGGATAATGTCCAGCAAGGGTGATTGGATAATTTCCAGCAAGGGTCACTGGATAATGTCCAGCAAAGGTCATTGGATAATGTCCAGCAAGGGTGATTGGATAATGTCCAGCAAGGGTCACTGGATAATGTCCAGCAAGGGTCATTGGATAATGTCCAGCAAGGGTCACTGGATAATGTCCAGCAGGGGTCATTGGATAATGTCCAGCAGGGGTCATTGGATAATGTCCAGCAAGCGTCATTGGATAATGTCCAGCAAACGTCACTGGATAATGTCCAGCAAGGGTCATTGGATAATGTCCAGCAAGCGACATTGGATAATGTCCAGCAAAGGTCATTGGATAATGTCCAGCAAAGGTCATTGGATAATGTCCAGCAAGCGTCATTGGATAATGTCCAGCAAAGGTCACTGGATAATGTCCAGCAAGGGTCATTGGATAACGTCTAGCAAAGGTCACTGGATAATGTCCAGCAAAGGTCATTGGATAATGTCCAGCAAGGGTCATTGGATAATGTCCAGCAAGGATCATTGGATAATGTCCAGCAAAGGTCATTGGATAATGTCCAGCAAAGGTCATTGGATAATGTCCAGCAAAGGTCATTGGATAATGTCCAGCAAGTGTCATTGGATAATGTCCAGCAAGGGTCATTGGATAATGTCCAGCAAAGGTCATTGCATAATGTTCAGCAAGGGTGATTGGATAATGTCCAGCAAAGGTCATTGCATAATGTTCAGCAAGGGTGATTGGATAATGTCCAGCAAAGGTCATTGGATAATGTCCAGCAAAGGTCATTGGATAATGTCCAGCAAGGGTCATTGGATAATGTCCAGCAAAGGTCATTGGATAATGTCCAGCAAAGGTCATTGGATAATGTCCAGCAAGTGTCATTGGATAATGTCCAGCAAGGGTCATTGGTTAATGTCCAGCAAGGGTCATTGGATAATGTCCAGCAAGGGTGATTGGATAATGTCCAGCAGAGGTCATTGGAAAATGTCCAGCAAAGGTCACTGGATAATGTCCAGCAAGGGTCATTGGATAACGTCGAGCAAAGGTCATTGGATAATGTCCAGCAAAGGTCATTGGATAATGTCCAGCAAAGATCATTGGATAATGTCCAGCAAAGATCATTGGATAATGTCAAGCAAAGGTCATTGGATAATGTCCAGCAAAGGTCACTGGATAATGTCCAGCAAGGGTCATTGGATAGCATCCCGCAAAGGTCATTGGATAATGTCCAGCAGGGGTCATTGGATAATGTCCAGCAAAGGTCATTGGATAATGTCCAGCAAGGGTCACTGGTAAAGTCCAGCAAGGGTCACTGGATAATGTCCAGCAAGGGTCACTGGATAATGTCCAGCAAGCGTCATTGGATAATGTCCAGCAAAGGTCATTGGATAATGTCCAGCAAAGGTCATTGGATAATGTCCAGCAAAGGTCATGAGGTAATGTCCAGCAAAGGTCACTGGATAATGTCCAGCAAGGGTCATTGGATAACGTCCAGCAAAGGTCATTGGATAATGTCCAGCAATGGTCATTGGGTAATGTCCAGCAAAGGTCACTGGATAATGTCCAGCAAGTGTCATTGGATAATGTCCAGCAAAGGTCATTGGATAATGTCCAGCAAGGGTCATTGGATAATGTCCAGCATGGGTCATTGGATAATGTCCAGCAAGGGTCACTGGATAATGTCCAGCAAGTGTCATTGGATAATGTCCAGCAAAGGTCACTGGATAATGTCCAGCAAGTGTCATTGGATAATGTCCAGCAAGGGTCATTGGATAATGTCCAGCAAAGGTCATTGGAGAATGTCCAGCAAAGGTCACTGGATAATGTCCAGCAAAGGTCATTGGATAATGTCCAGCAAGGGTCATTGGATAATGTCCAGGGAAGGTCATTGGATAATGTCCAGCAAGGGTCATTGGATAATGTCCAGCAAGGGTCATTGGATAATGTCCAGCAAGGGTCATTGGATAATGTCCAGCGAAGGTCATTGGATAATGTCCAGCAAGGGTCATTGGATGATGTCCAGCAAGGGTCATTGGATAATGTCCAGCAAGGGTCATTGGATAATGTCCAGGGAAGGTCATTGGATAATGTCCAGCAAGGGTCATTGGATAATGTCCAGGGAAGGTCACTGGATAATGTCCGGCAAGGGTCATTGGATAATGTCCAGCAAGGGTCACTGGATAATGTCCAGCAAGGGTCATTGGATAATGACCAGCAAGGGTCATTGGATAATGTCCAGCAAAGGGTCATTGGATAATTTCCAGCAAGGGTCATTGGATAATGTCCAGCAAGGGTCATTGGATAATGCCCAGCAAGGGTCATTGGATAATGTCCAGCAAAGGCCATTGGATAATGTCCAGCAAAGGGCATTGGATAATGTCCAGCAAGGGTCATTGGATAATGTCCAGCAAAGCTCATTGGATAATGTCCAGCAAGGGTCATTGGATAATATCCAGTGAGTGTCATTGGATAATGTCTAGCAAGGGTCATTGGATAATGTCCAGCAAAGGTCATTGGATAATGTCCAGCAAAGGTCACTGGATAATGTCCAGCAAGGGTCATTGGATAGCGTCCAGCAATGGTCATTGGATAATGTCCAGCAAAGGTCATTGGATAATGTCCAGCAAAGGTCATTGGATAATGTCCAGCAAAGGTCACTGGATAATGTCCAGCAAAGGTCATTGGATAATGTGCAGCAAAGGTCATTGGATAATGTCCAGCAAAGGTCATTGGATAATGTCCAGCAAGGGTCATTGGATAATGTCCAGCAAAGCTCATTGGATAATGTCCAGCAAGGGTCATTGGATAATATCCAGTGAGTGTCATTGGGTAATGTCTAGCAAGGGTCATTGGATAATGTCCAGCAAAGGTCATTGGATAATGTCCAGCAAAGGTCACTGGATAATGTCCAGCAAAGGTCATTGGATAATGTGCAGCAAAGGTCATTGGATAATGTCCAGCAAAGGTCAGTGGATAATGTCCAGCAAAGGTCACTGGATAATGTCCAGCAAAGGTCATTGGATAATGTGCAGCAAAGGTCATTGGATAATGTCCAGCAAAGGTCAGTAGATAATGTCCAGCAAGGGTCATTGGATAACGTCCAGCAAAGGTCATTGGATAATGTCCAGCAAGGGTCATTGGATAATGTCCAGCAAAGGTCATTGGATAATGTCCAGCAAGGGTCATTGGATAATGTCCAGCAAGGGTCATTGGATAATGTCCAGCAAAGGTCATTGGATAATGTCCAGCAAAGGTCATTGGACAATGTCCAGCAAGGGTCATTGGATAATGTCCAGCAAACGTCATTGGATAATGTCCAGCAAAGGTCATTGGATAATGTCCAGCACAGGTCATTGGATAATGTCCAGCAAAGGTCATTGGATAATGTCCAGCAAGCGTCATTGGATAATGTCCAGCAAAGGTCATTGGATAATGTCCAGCAAAGGTCATTGGATAATGTGCAGCAAAGGTCATTGGATAATGTCCAGCAAAGGTCAGTGGATAATGTCCGGCAAGGGTCATTGGATAACGTCCAGCAAAGGTCATTGGATAATGTCCAGCAAAGGTCATTGGATAATGTCCAGCAAGGGTCATTGGATAATGTCCAGCAAAGGTCATAGGATAATGTCCAGCAAAGGTCATTGGATAATGTCCAGCAAAGTTCATTGGATAATGTCCAGCAAGGGTCATTGGATAATGTCCAGCAAACGTCATTGGATAATGTCCAGCAAAGGTCATTGGATAATGTCCAGCACAGGTCATTGGATAATGTCCAGCAAAGGTCATTGGATAATGTCCAGCAAGCGTCATTGGATAACGTCCAGCAAAGGTCATTGGATAATGTCCAGCAAAGGTCATTGGATAATGTCCAGCAAAGGTCATTGGATAATGTCCAGCAAAGGTCATTGGATAATGTCCAGCAAAGGTCATTGGATAATGTCCAGCAAGCGTCATTGGATAATGTCCAGCAAAGGTCATTGGATAATGTCCAGCAAAGGTCATTGGATAATGTCCAGCAAAGGTCATTGGATAATGTACAGCAAAGGTCATTGGATAATGTCCAGCAAAGGTCACTGGATAATGTCCAGCAAGGGTCATTGGATAGCGTCCCGCAAAGGTCATTGGATAATGTCCAGCAAAGGTCATTGGATAATGTCCAGCAAAGGTCATTGGATAATGTCCAGCAAAGGTCATTGGATAATGTCCAGAAAAGTCATTGGATAATGTCCAGCAAGGGTCACTGGATAATGTCCAGCAAGGGTCACTGGATAATGTCCAGCAAGGGTCATTGGATAATGTCCAGCAAAGGTCATTGGATAATATCCAGCAAAGGTCATTAGGTAATATCCAGCAAAGGTCACTGGATAATGTCCAGCAAGGGTCATTGGATAACGTCCAGCAAAGGCCATTGGATAATGTCCAGCAATGGTCATTGGGTAATGTCCAGCAAAGGTCACTGGATAATATCCAGCAAGTGTCATTGGATAACGTCCAGCAAAGGTCACTGGATAATGTCCAGCAAGTGTCATTGGATAATGTCCAGCAAGGGTCACTGGATAATGTCCAGCAAGGGTAATTGGATAATGTCCAGCAAAGGCCATTGGATAATGTCCAGCAAGCGTCATTGGATAATGTCCAGCAAAGGTCACTGGATAATGTCCAGCAAGGGTCATTGGATAACGTCCAGCAAAGGTCACTGGATAATATCCAGCAAGTGTCATTGGAAAGCGTCCAGCAAAGGTCACTGGATAATGTCCAGCAAGTGTCATTGGATAATGTCCAGCAAGGGTCATTGGATAATGTCCAGCAAGGGTCATTGGATAATGTCCAGCAAGGGTCATTGGATAATGTCCAGCAAAGGCCATTGGATAATGTCCAGCAATCGTCATTGGATAATGTCCAGCAAAGGTCATTGGATAATGTCCAGCAAAGGTCATTGGATAATGTCCAGCAAGCGTCATTGGATAATGTCCAGCAAAGGTCATTGGATAATGTCCAGCAAAGGTCATTGGGTAATGTCCAGCAAAGGTCACTGGATAATGTCCAGCAAGGGTCATTGGATAACGTCCAGCAAAGGTCATTGGATAATGTCCAGCAAAGGTCATTGGATAATGTCCAGCAAGGGTCATTGGATAATGTCCAGCAAAGGTCATTGGATAATGTCCAGCAAAGGTCATTGGATAATGTCCAGCAAAGGTCATTGGATAATGTCCAGCAAGCGTCATTGGATAATGTCCAGCAAAGGTCATTGGATAATGTCCAGCAAAGGTCATTGGATAATGTCCAGCAAAGGTCATTGGATAATGTCCAGCAAAGGTCATTGGATAATGTCCAGCAAAGGTCACTGGCTAATGTCCAGCAAGGGTCATTGGATAGCGTCCCGCAAAGGTCATTGGATAATGTCCAGCAGGGGTCATTGGATAATGTCCAGCAAAGGTAATTGGATAATGTCCAGCAAGGGTCACTGGATACTGTCCAGCAAGGGTCACTGGATAATGTCCAGCAAGGGTCATTGCATAATGTCCAGCAAGCGTCATTGGATAATGTCCAGCAAAGGTCATTGGATAATGTCCAGCAAAGGTCACTGGATAATGTCCAGCAAGTGTCATTGGATAATGTCCAGCAAGGGTCATTGGATAATGTCCAGCAAGGGTCACTGGATAATGTGCAGCAAGGGTCATTGGACAATGTCCAGGAAGGGTCATTGGATAATGTCCAGCAAAGGTCATTGGATAATGTCCAGCAAAGGTCATTGGATAATGTCCAGCAAGCGTCATTGGATAATGTCCAGCAAAGGTCATTGGATAATGTCCAGCAAAGGTCATTGGGTAATGTCCAGCAAAGGTCACTGGATAATGTCCAGCAAGGGTCATTGGATAATGTCCAGCAAAGGCCATTGGATAATGTCCAGCAAGGGTGATTGGATAATGTCCAGCAAAGGTCATTGGATAATGTCCAGCAAGGGTCATTGGATAACGTCCAGCAAAGGTCATTGGATAATGTCCAGCAAGGGTGATTAGATAATGTCCAGCAAGGGTGATTGGATAATGTCCAGCAAGGGTCACTGGATAATGTCCAGCAAAGGTCATTGGATAATGTCCAGCAAGGGTGATTGGATAATGTCCAGCAAGGGTGATTGGATAATGTCCAGCAAGGGTCACTGGATAATGTCCAGCAAGGGTCATTGGATAATGTCCAGCAAGGGTCACTGGATAATGTCCAGCAGGGGTCACTGGATAATGTCCAACAAGGGTCATTGGATAATGTCCAGCAAGGGTCACTGGATAATGTCCAGCAGGGGTCATTGGATAATGTCCAGCAGGGGTCATTGGATAATGTCCAGCAAGCGTCATTGGATAATGTCCAGCAAGCGTCACTGGATAATGTCCAGCAAGGGTCATTGGATAATGTCCAGCAAGCGACATTGGATAATGTCCAGCAAAGGTCATTGGATAATGTCCAGCAAAGGTCATTGGATAATGTCCAGCAAGCATCATTGGATAATGTCCAGCAAAGGTCACTGGATAATGTCCAGCAAGGGTCATTGGATAACGTCTAGCAAAGGTCACTGGATAATGTCCAGCAAAGGTCATTGGATAATGTCCAGCAAGGGTCATTGGATAATGTCCAGCAAGGATCATTGGATAATGTCCAGCAAAGGTCATTGGATAATGTCCAGCAAAGGTCATTGGATAATGTCCAGCAAAGGTCATTGGATAATGTCCAGCAAGTGTCATTGGATAATGTCCAGCAAGGGTCATTGGATAATGTCCAGCAAAGGTCATTGCATAATGTTCAGCAAGGGTGATTGGATAATGTCCAGCAAAGGTCATTGCATAATGTTCAGCAAGGGTGATTGGATAATGTCCAGCAAAGGTCATTGGATAATGTCCAGCAAGGGTCATTGGATAATGTCCAGCAAGGATCATTGGATAATGTCCAGCAAAGGTCATTGAATAATGTCCAGCAAAGGTCATTGGATAATGTCCAGCAAAGGTCATTGGATAATGTCCAGCAAGTGTCATTGGATAATGTCCAGCAAGGGTCATTGGTTAATGTCCAGCAAGGGTCATTGGATAATGTCCAGCAAGGGTGATTGGATAATGTCCAGCAGAGGTCATTGGAAAATGTCCAGCAAAGGTCACTGGATAATGTCCAGCAAGGGTCATTGGATAACGTCGAGCAAAGGTCATTGGATAATGTCCAGCAAAGGTCATTGGATAATGTCCAGCAAAGATCATTGGATAATGTCCAGCAAAGATCATTGGATAATGTCAAGCAAAGGTCATTGGATAATGTCCAGCAAAGGTCACTGGATAATGTCCAGCAAGGGTCATTGGATAGCATCCCGCAAAGGTCATTGGATAATGTCCAGCAGGGGTCATTGGATAATGTCCAGCAAAGGTCATTGGATAATGTCCAGCAAGGGTCACTGGTAAAGTCCAGCAAGGGTCACTGGATAATGTCCAGCAAGGGTCACTGGATAATGTCCAGCAAGCGTCATTGGATAATGTCCAGCAAAGGTCATTGGATAATGTCCAGCAAAGGTCATTGGATAATGTCCAGCAAAGGTCATGAGGTAATGTCCAGCAAAGGTCACTGGATAATGTCCAGCAAGGGTCATTGGATAACGTCCAGCAAAGGTCATTGGATAATGTCCAGCAATGGTCATTGGGTAATGTCCAGCAAAGGTCACTGGATAATGTCCAGCAAGTGTCATTGGATAATGTCCAGCAAAGGTCATTGGATAATGTCCAGCAAGGGTCATTGGATAATGTCCAGCATGGGTCATTGGATAATGTCCAGCAAGGGTCACTGGATAATGTCCAGCAAGTGTCATTGGATAATGTCCAGCAAATGTCACTGGATAATGTCCAGCAAGTGTCATTGGATAATGTCCAGCAAGGGTCATTGGATAATGTCCAGCAAAGGTCATTGGAGAATGTCCAGCAAAGGTCACTGGATAATGTCCAGCAAAGGTCATTGGATAATGTCCAGCAAGGGTCATTGGATAATGTCCAGGGAAGGTCATTGGATAATGTCCAGCAAGGGTCATTGGATAATGTCCAGCAAGGGTCATTGGATAATGTCCTGCAAGGGTCATTGGATAATGTCCAGCGAAGGCCATTGGATAATGTCCAGCAAGGGTCATTGGATGATGTCCAGCAAGGGTCATTGGATAATGTCCAGCAAGGGTCATTGGATAATGTCCAGGGAAGGTCATTGGATAATGTCCAGCAAGGGTCATTGGATAATGTCCAGGGAAGGTCACTGGATAATGTCCGGCAAGGGTCATTGGATAATGTCCAGCAAGGGTCACTGGATAATGTCCAGCAAGGGTCATTGGATAATGACCAGCAAGGGTCATTGGATAATGTCCAGCAAAGGGTCATTGGATAATTTCCAGCAAGGGTCATTGGATAATGTCCAGCAAGGGTCATTGGATAATGCCCAGCAAGGGTCATTGGATAATGTCCAGCAAAGGCCATTGGATAATGTCCAGCAAGGGGCATTGGATAATGTCCAGCAAGGGTCATTGGATAATGTCCAGCAAAGCTCATTGGATAATGTCCAGCAAGGGTCATTGGATAATATCCAGTGAGTGTCATTGGATAATGTCTAGCAAGGGTCATTGGATAATGTCCAGCAAAGGTCATTGGATAATGTCCAGCAAAGGTCACTGGATAATGTCCAGCAAGGGTCATTGGATAGCGTCCAGCAATGGTCATTGGATAATGTCCAGCAAAGGTCATTGGATAATGTCCAGCAAAGGTCATTGGATAATGTCCAGCAAAGGTCACTGGATAATGTCCAGCAAAGGTCATTGGATAATGTGCAGCAAAGGTCATTGGATAATGTCCAGCAAAGGTCATTGGATAATGTCCAGCAAGGGTCATTGGATAATGTCCAGCAAAGCTCATTGGATAATGTCCAGCAAGGGTCATTGGATAATATCCAGTGAGTGTCATTGGGTAATGTCTAGCAAGGGTCATTGGATAATGTCCAGCAAAGGTCATTGGATAATGTCCAGCAAAGGTCACTGGATAATGTCCAGCAAAGGTCATTGGATAATGTGCAGCAAAGGTCATTGGATAATGTCCAGCAAAGGTCAGTGGATAATGTCCAGCAAAGGTCACTGGATAATGTCCAGCAAAGGTCATTGGATAATGTGCAGCAAAGGTCATTGGATAATGTCCAGCAAAGGTCAGTGGATAATGTCCAGCAAGGGTCATTGGATAACGTCCAGCAAAGGTCATTGGATAATGTCCAGCAAGGGTCATTGGATAATGTCCAGCAAAGGTCATTGGATAATGTCCAGCAAGGGTCATTGGATAATGTCCAGCAAAGGTCATTGGATAATGTCCAGCAAAGGTCATTGGATAATGTCCAGCAAAGGTCATTGGACAATGTCCAGCAAGGGTCATTGGATAATGTCCAGCAAACGTCATTGGATAATGTCCAGCAAAGGTCATTGGATAATGTCCAGCACAGGTCATTGGATAATGTCCAGCAAAGGTCATTGGATAATGTCCAGCAAGCGTCATTGGATAATGTCCAGCAAAGGTCATTGGATAATGTCCAGCAAAGGTCATTGGGTAATGTCCAGCAAAGGTCACTGGATAATGTCCAGCAAGGGTCATTGGATAACGTCCAGCAAAGGTCATTGGATAATGTCCAGCAAAGGTCATTGGATAATGTCCAGCAAAGGTCATTGGATAATGTCCAGCAAGCGTCATTGGATAATGTCCAGCAAAGGTCATTGGATAATGTCCAGCAAAGGTCATTGGATAATGTGCAGCAAAGGTCATTGGATAATGTCCAGCAAAGGTCAGTGGATAATGTCCGGCAAGGGTCATTGGATAACGTCCAGCAAAGGTCATTGGATAATGTCCAGCAAAGTTCATTGGATAATGTCCAGCAAGGGTCATTGGATAATGTCCAGCAAAGGTCATTGGATAATGTCCAGCAAAGGTCATTGGATAATGTCCAGCAAAGTTCATTGGATAATGTCCAGCAAGGGTCATTGGATAATGTCCAGCAAACGTCATTGGATAATGTCCAGCAAAGGTCATTGGATAATGTCCAGCAAAGGTCATTGGATAATGTCCAGCAAAGGTCATTGGATAATGTCCAGCAAGCGTCATTGGATAATGTCCAGCAAAGGTCATTGGATAATGTCCAGCAAAGGTCATTGGATAATGTCCAGCAAAGGTCATTGGATAATGTACAGCAAAGGTCATTGGATAATGTCCAGCAAAGGTCACTGGATAATGTCCAGCAAGGGTCATTGGATAGCGTCCCGCAAAGGTCATTGGATAATGTCCAGCAAAGGTCATTGGATAATGTCCAGCAAAGGTCATTGGATAATGTCCAGCAAAGGTCATTGGATAATGTCCAGAAAGGTCATTGGATAATGTCCAGCAAGGGCCACTGGATAATGTCCAGCAAAGGTCATTGGATAATATCCAGCAAAGGTCATTAGGTAATATCCAGCAAAGGTCACTGGATAATGTCCAGCAAGGGTCATTGGATAACGTCCAGCAAAGGCCATTGGATAATGTCCAGCAATGGTCATTGGGTAATGTCCAGCAAAGGTCACTGGATAATATCCAGCAAGTGTCATTGGATAACGTCCAGCAAAGGTCACTGGATAATGTCCAGCAAGTGTCATTGGATAATGTCCAGCAAGGGTCACTGGATAATGTCCAGCAAGGGTAATTGGATAATGTCCAGCAAAGGCCATTGGATAATGTCCAGCAAGCGTCATTGGATAATGTCCAGCAAAGGTCACTGGATAATGTCCAGCAAGGGTCATTGCATAACGTCCAGCAAAGGTCACTGGATAATATCCAGCAAGTGTCATTGGAAAGCGTCCAGCAAAGGTCACTGGATAATGTCCAGCAAGTGTCATTGGATAATGTCCAGCAAGGGTCATTGGATAATGTCCAGCAAGGGTCATTGGATAATGTCCAGCAAGGGTCATTGGATAATGTCCAGCAAGGGTCATTGGATAATGTCCAGCAAAGGCCATTGGATAATGTCCAGCAATCGTCATTGGATAATGTCCAGCAAAGGTCATTGGATAATGTCCAGCAAAGGTCATTGGATAATGTCCAGCAAGCGTCATTGGATAATGTCCAGCAAAGGTCATTGGATAATGTCCAGCAAAGGTCATTGGGTAATGTCCAGCAAAGGTCACTGGATAATGTCCAGCAAGGGTCATTGGATAACGTCCAGCAAAGGTCATTGGATAATGTCCAGCAAAGGTCATTGGATAATGTCCAGCAAGGGTCATTGGATAATGTCCAGCAAAGGTCATTGGATAATGTCCAGCAAAGGTCATTGGATAATGTCCAGCAAAGGTCATTGGATAATGTCCAGCAAGCGTCATTGGATAATGTCCAGCAAAGGTCATTGGATAATGTCCAGCAAAGGTCATTGGATAATGTCCAGCAAAGGTCATTGGATAATGTCCAGCAAAGATCATTGGATAATGTCCAGCAAAGGTCACTGGCTAATGTCCAGCAAGGGTCATTGGATAGCGTCCCGCAAAGGTCATTGGATAATGTCCAGCAGGGGTCATTGGATAATGTCCAGCAAAGGTAATTGGATAATGTCCAGCAAGGGTCACTGGATAATGTCCAGCAAGGGTCACTGGATAATGTCCAGCAAGGGTCATTGCATAATGTCCAGCAAGCGTCATTGGATAATGTCCAGCAAAGGTCATTGGATAATGTCCAGCAAAGGTCATTGGATAATGTCCAGCAAAGGTCATTGGATAATGTCCAGCAAAGGTCATTGGATAATGTCCAGCAAAGGTCATTAGGTAATATCCAGCAAAGTTCACTGGATAATGTCCAGCAAGGGTCATTGGATAACGTCCAGCAAAGGCCATCGGATAATGTCCAGCAATGGTCATTGGGTAATGTCCAGCAAAGGTCACTGGATAATATCCAGCAAGTGTCATTGGATAACGTCCAGCAAAGGTCACTGGATAATGTCCAGCAAGTGTCATTGGATAATGTCCAGCAAGGGTCATTGGATAATGTCCAGCAAGGGTCATTGGATAATGTGCAGCAAGGGTCATTGGATAATGTC
The DNA here is from genome assembly GCF_052327205.1 of Somniosus microcephalus. NCBI lineage: Eukaryota > Metazoa > Chordata > Chondrichthyes > Squaliformes > Somniosidae > Somniosus > Somniosus microcephalus. The sequence continues at coordinate 14,084,098 of NC_141009.1, forward strand.
CAGCAAGGGTAATTGGATAATGTCCAGCAAAGGCCATTGGATAATGTCCAGCAAGCGTCATTGGATAATGTCCAGCAAAGGTCATTGGATAATGTGCAGCAAAGGTCATTGGATAATGTCCAGCAAGCGTCATTGGATAATGTCCAGCAAAGGTCATTGGATAATGTCCAGCAAAGGTCATTGGGTAATGTCCAGCAAAGGTCACTGGATAATGTCCAGCAAGGGTCATTGGTTAATGTCCAGCAAAGGTCACTGGATAATGTCCAGCAAGGGTCATTGGTTAATGTCCAGCAAAGGTCATTGGATAATGTCCAGCAAAGGTCATTGGATAATGTCCAGCAAAGGTCATTGGATAATGTCCAGCAAGCGTCATTGGACAATGTCCAGCAAGGGTCATTGGTTAATGTCCAGCAAGCGTCATTGGATAATGTCCAGCAAAGGTCATTGGATAATGTCCAGCAAAGGTCATTGGATAATGTCCAGCAAGCGTCATTGGATAATGTCCAGCAAAGGTCATTGGATAATGTCCAGCAAAGGTCATTGGGTAATGTCCAGCAAAGGTCACTGGATAATGTCCAGCAAGGGTCATTGGTTAATGTCCAGCAAAGGTCACTGGATAATGTCCAGCAAGGGTCATTGGATAACGTCCAGCAAAGGTCATTGGATAACGTCCAGCAAAGGTCATTGGATAACGTCCAGCAAATGTCATTGGATAATGTCCAGCAAAGGTCATTGGATAATGTCCAGCAAGGGTCACTGGATAATGTCCAGCAAGGGTCATTGGATAATGTCCAGCAAGGGTCACTGGATAATGTCCAGCAGGGGTCATTGGTTAATGTCCAGCAAGCGTCATTGGATAATGTCCAGCAAGGGTCACTGGATAATGTCCAGCAAGGGTCATTGGATAATGTCCAGCAAGCGTCATTGGATAACGTCCAGCAAAGGCCATTGGATAATGTCCAGCAATGGTCATTGGGTAATGTCCAGCAAAGGTCACTGGATAATATCCAGCAAGTGTCATTGGATAACGTCCAGCAAAGGTCACTGGATAATGTCCAGCAAGTGTCATTGGATAATGTCCAGCAAGGGTGATTGGATAATGTGCAGCAAGGGTCACTGGATAATGTCCAGCAAGGGTAATTGGATAATGTCCAGCAAAGGCCATTGGATAATGTCCAGCAAGCGTCATTGGATAATGTCCAGCACAGGTCATTGGATAATGTCCAGCAAAGGTCATTGGATAATGTCCAGCAAGCATCATTGGATAATGTCCAGCAAAGGTCATTGGATAATGTCCAGCAAAGGTCATTGGGTAATGTCCAGCAAAGGTCACTGGATAATGTCCAGCAAGTCTCATTGGATAACGTCCAGCAAAGGTCATTGGATAATGTCCAGCAAAGGTCATTGGATAATGTCCAGCAAGGGTCATTGGATAATGTCCAGCAAAGGTCATTGGATAATGTCCAGCAAAGGTCATTGGATAATGTCCAGCAAAGGTCATTGGATAATGTCCTGCAAGCGTCATTGGATAATGTCCAGCAAAGGTCATTGGATAATGTCCAGCAAAGGTCATTGGATAATGTCCAGCAAAGGTCATTGGATAATGTCCAGCAAACGTCATTGGATAATGTCCAGCAAAGGTCATTGGATAATGTCCAGCAAATGTCATTGGATAATGTCCAGCAAGGGTCATTGGATAATGTCCAGCAAAGGTCATTGGATAATGTCCAGCAAAGGTCATCGGATAATGTCCAGCAAAGGTCATTGGATAATGTCCAGCAAAGGTCATTGGATAATGTCCAGCAAGTGTCATTGGATAATGTCCAGCAAAGGTCAGTGGATAATGTCCAGCAAAGGTCATTGGATAATGTCCAGCAAAGGTCATTGGATAATGTCCACCAAAGGTCATTGGATAATGTCCAGCAAAGGTCACTGGATAATGTCCAGCAAGGGTCATTGGATAGCGTCCCGCAAAGGTCATTGGATAATGTCCAGCAGGGGTCATTGGATAATGTCCAGCAAAGGTCATTGGATAATGTCCAGCAAGCGTCATTGGATAATGTCCAGCAAAGGTCATTGGATAATGTCCAGCAAAGGTCATTAGGTAATATCCAGCAAAGGTCACTGGATAATGTCCAGCAAGGGTCATTGGATAACGTCCAGCAAAGGCCATTGGATAATGTCCAGCAATGGTCATTGGGTAATGTCCAGCAAAGGTCACTGGATAATATCCAGCAAGTGTCATTGGATAACGTCCAGCAAAGGTCACTGGATCATGTCCAGCAAGTGTCATTGGATAATGTCCAGCAAGGGTCATTGGATAATGTCCAGCAAGGGTCATTGGATAATGTGCAGCAAGGGTCATTGGATAATGTCCAGCAAGGGTAATTGGATAATGTCCAGCAAAGGCCATTGGATAATGTCCAGCAAGCGTCATTGGATAATGTCCAGCAAAGGTCATTGGATAATGTCCAGCAAAGGTCATTGGATAATGTCCAGCAAGCGTCACTGGATAATGTCCAGCAAAGGTCATTGGATAATGTCCAGCAAAGGTCATTGGGTAATGTCCAGCAAAGGTCACTGGATAATGTCCAGCAAGGGTCATTGGATAACGTCCAGCAAAGGTCATTGGATAATGTCCAGCAAAGGTCATTGGATAATGTCCAGCAAGGGTGATTGGATAATGTCCAGCAAGTGTCACTGGATAATGTCCAGCAGGGGTCATTGGATAATGTCCAGCAAGGGTCACTGGATAATGTCCAGCAGGGGTCATTGGATAATGTCCAGCAAGGGTGATTGGATAATGTCCAGCAAGGGTCACTGGATAATGTCCAGCAAGGGTCATTGGATAACGTCCAGCAAAGGTCATTGGATAATGTCCAGCAAAGGTCATTGGATAATGTCCAGCAAGGGTGATTGGATAATGTCCAGCAAGGGTCATTGGATAATGTCCAGCAAGGGTCACTGGATAATGTCCAGCAGGGGTCATTGGATAATGTCCAGCAAGGGTCACTGGATAATGTCCAGCAAGGGTCATTGGATAATGTCCAGCAAGCGTCATTGGATAACGTCCAGCAAAGGCCATTGGATAATGTCCAGCAATGGTCATTGGGTAATGTCCAGCAAAGGTCACTGGATAATGTCGAGCAAGTGTCATTGGATAATGTCCAGCAAGGGTCATTGGATAATGTCCAGCAAGGGTCATTGGATAATGTGCAGCAAGGGTCACTGGATAATGTCCAGCAAGGGTCATTGGATAATGTCCAGCAAAGGCCATTGGATAATGTCCAGCAAGCGTCATTGGATAATGTCCAGCAAAGGTCATTGGATAATGTCCAGCAAAGGTCATTGGATAATGTCCAGCAAGCGTCATTGGATAATGTCCAGCAAAGGTCATTGGAAATTGTCCAGCAAAGATCATTGGGTAATGTCCAGCAAAGGTCACTGGATAATGTCCAGCAAGGGTCATTGGATAACGTCCAGCAAAGGTCATTGGATAATGTCCAGCAAAGGTCATTGGATAATGTCCAGCAAGGGTCATTGGATAATGTCCAGCAAAGGTCATTGGATAATGTCCAGCAAAGGTCATTGGATAATGTCCAGCAAAGGTCATTGGATAATGTCCTGCAAGCGTCATTGGATAATGTCCAGCAAAGGTCATTGGATAATGTCCAGCAAAGGTCATTGGATAATGTCCAGCAAAGGTCATTGGATAATGTCCAGCAAAGGTCATTGGATAATGTCCAGCAAAGGTCAGTGGATAATGTCCAGCAAGGGTCATTGGATAATGTCCAGCAAAGGTCATTGGATAATGTCAAGCAAAGGTCATTGGATAATGTCCAGCAAGGGTCATTGGATAATGTCCAGCAAAGGTCATTGGATAATGTCCAGCAAAGGTCATTGGATAATGTCCAGCAAAGGTCATTGGATAATGTCCAGCAAGCGTCATTGGATAATGTCCAGCAAAGGTCATTGGATAATGTCCAGCAAAGGTCATTGGACAATGTCCAGCAAAGGTCATTGGATAATGTCCAGCAAAGGTCACTGGATAATGTCCAGCAAGGGTCATTGGATAGCGTCCCGCAAAGGTCATTGGATAATGTCCAGCAGGGGTCATTGGATAATGTCCAGCAAAGGTCATTGGATAATGTCCAGCAAGGGTCACTGGATAATGTCCAGCAAGGGTCACTGGATAATGTCCAGCAAGGGTCATTGGATAATGTCCAGCAAGCGTCATTGGATAATGTCCAGCAAAGGTCATTGGATAATGTCCAGCAAAGGTCATTGGATAATGTCCAGCAAAGGTCATTGGATAATGTCCAGCAAATGTCATTAGGTAATATCCAGCAAAGGTCACTGGATAATGTCCAGCAAGGGTCATTGGATAACGTCCAGCAAAGGCCATTGGATAATGTCCAGCAATGGTCATTGGGTAATGTCCAGCAAAGGTCACTGGATAATATCCAGCAAGTGTCATTGGATAACGTCCAGCAAAGGTCACTGGATAATGTCCAGCAAGTGTCATTGGATAATGTCCAGCAAGGGTCATTGGATAATGTCCAGCAAGGGTCATTGGATAATGTGCAGCAAGGGTCATTGGATAATGTCCAGCAAGGGTAATTGGATAATGTCCAGCAAAGGCCATTGGATAATGTCCAGCAAGCGTCATTGGATAATGTCCAGCAAAGGCCATTGGATAATGTCCAACAAGCGTCATTGGATAATGTCCAGCAAAGGTCATTGGATAATGTCCAGCAAGCGTCATTGGATAATGTCCAGCAAAGGTCATTGGATAATGTCCAGCAAAGGTCATTGGGTAATGTCCAGCAAAGGTCACTGGATAATGTCCAGCAAGGGTCATTGGATAACGTCCAGCAAAGGTCATTGGATAATGTCCAGCAAAGGTCATTGGATAATGTCCAGCAAGGGTGATTGGATAATGTCCAGCAAGGGTCACTGGATAATGTCCAGCAAGGGTCATTGGATAATGTCCAGCAAGGGTCACTGGATAATGTCCAGCAGGGGTCATTGGATAATGTCCAGCAAGCGTCATTGGATAATGTCCAGCAAGGGTCACTGGATAATGTCCAGCAAGGGTCATTGGATAATGTCCAGCAAGCGTCATTGGATAATGTCCAGCAAAGGTCATTGGATAATGTCCAGCAAAGGTCATTGGATAATGTCCAGCAAAGGTCATTGGATAATGTCCAGATAGGGTCATTGGATAACGTCCAGCAAAGGTCACTGGATAATGTCCAGCAAGGGTCATTGGATAATGTCCAGCAAAGGTCATTGGATAATGTCCAGCAAAAGTCATTGGATAATGTCCAGCAAAGGTCATTGGATAATGTCCAGATAGGGTCATTGGATAACGTCCAGCAAAGGTCATTGGATAATGTCCAGATAGGGTCATTGGATAATGTACAGCAAAGGTCACTGGATAATGTCCAGATAGGGTCATTGGATAACGTCCAGCAAAGGTCACTGGATAATGTCCAGCAAGGGTCATTGGATAATGTCCAGCAAGGGTCATTGGATAATGTCCAGCAAAGGTCATTGGATAATGTTCAGCAAGGGTGATTGGATAATGTCCAGCAAAGGTCATTGGATAATGTCCAGCAAAGGTCATTGGATAATGTCCAGCAAGGGTCATTGGATAATGTCCAGCAAGGATCATTGGATAATGTCCAGCAAAGGTCATTGGATAATGTCCAGCAAGTGTCATTGGATAATGTCCAGCAAGGGTCATTGGTTAATGCCCAGCAAGGGTCATTGGATAATGTCCAGCAAGGGTCATTGGATAATGTCCAGCAAGGGTCATTGGATAATGTCCAGCAGAGGTCATTGGATAATGTCCAGCAAAGGTCACTGGATAATGTCCAGCAAGGGTCATTGGATAACGTCGAGCAAAGGTCATTGGATAATGTCCAGCAAAGGTCATTGGATAATGTCCAGCAAAGGTCATTGGATAATGTCCAGCAAAGGTCAGTGGATAATGTCCAGCAAGGGTCATTGGATAACGTCCAGCAAGGGTCATTGGATAACGTCCAGCAAAGGTCATTGGATAATGTCCAGCAAAGGTCATTGGATAATGTCCAGCAAAGGTCATTGGATAATGTCCAGCAAAGGTCATTGGATAATGTCCAGCAAGGGTCATTGGATAGAGTCCCGCAAAGGTCATTGGATAATGTCCAGCAGGGGTCATTGGATAATGTCCAGCAAAGGTCATTGGATAATGTCCAGCAAGGGTCACTGGATAATGTCCAGCAAGGGTCACTGGGTAATGTCCAGCAAGGGTCATTGGATAATGTCCAGCAAGCTTCATTGGATAATGTCCAGCAATGGTCATTGGATAATGTCCAGCAAAGGTCATTGGATAATGTCCAGCAAGCGTCATTGGATAATGTCCAGCAAAGGTCATTGGATAATGTCCAGCAATGGTCATTGGATAATGTCCAGCAAGCGTCATTGGATAATGTCCAGCAAAGGTCATTGGATAATGTCCAGCAAAGGTCATTGGATAATGTCCAGCAAAGGTCACTGGATAATGTCCAGCAAGTGTCATTGGATAACGTCCAGCAAAGGTCACTGGATAATGTCCAGCAAGGGTCATTGGATAACGTCCAGCAAAGGTCATTGGATAATGTCCAGCAATGGTCATTGGGTAATGTCCAGCAAGGGTCATTGGATAATGTCCAGCAAAGGTCATTGGATAATGTCCAGCAAGGGTCACTGGATAATGTTCAGCAAGGGTCACTGGATAATGTCCAGCAAGGTTCATTGGATAATGTCCAGCAAAGGTCATTGGATAATGTCCAGCAAAGGTCATTGGATAATGTTCAGCAAGCGTCATTGGATAATGCCCAGCAAAGGTCACTGGATAATGTCCAGCAAGGGTCATTGGATAACGTCCAGCAAGGGTCATTGGATAATGTCCAGCAAGGGTCATTGGATAATGTCCAGCAATGGTCATTGGATAATGTCCAGCAAGGGTCATTGGATAATGTCCAGCAAGGGTCATTGGATAATGTCCAGCAAGGGTCATTGGATAATGTGTAGCAAAGGTCATTGGATAATGTCCAACAAAGGTCACTGGATAATGTCCAGCAAGGGTCATTGGATAACGTCCAGCAAAGGTCATTGGATAATGTCCAGCAAAGGTCATTGGATAATGTCCAGCAGGGGTCATTGAATAATGTTCGGCAAGGGTCATTGGATAATGTCCAGCAAGTGTCATTGGATAATGTCCAGCAAGGGTCATTGGATAATGTCCAGCAAAGGTCATTGGATAATGTCCAGCAAAGGTCATTGGATAAAGTCCAGCAAGGGTCATTGGTTAATGTCCAGCAAAGGGTCATTGGATAATGTCCAGCAAAGGGTCATTGGATAATGTCCAGCATGGGTCACTGGATAATGTCCAGCAAGGGTCATTGGATAATGTCCAGCAAGGGTCATTGGATAATGTCCAGTAAGTGTCATTGGATAATGTCTTGCAAGGGTCACTGGATAATGTCCAGTAAGTGTCATTGGATAATGTCTTGCAAGGGTCACTGGATAATGTCCAGTAAGTGTCATTGGATAATGTCTTGCAAGGGTCACTGGATAATGTCCAGCCATGGCCATTGGATAATGTCCAGCAAGGGTCACTGGATAATGTCCAGCAAGGGTCATTGGATAATGTCCAGCAAAGGTCACTGGATAATGTCCAGCAAAGGTCATTGGATAATGTCCAGCAAAGGTCACTGGATAATGTCCAGCAAAGGTCATTGGATAATGTCCAGCAAAGGTCACTGGATAATGTCCAGCAAGTGTCATTGGATAGCGTCCCGCAAGGGTCATTGGATAATGTCCAGCAAAGGTCATTGGATAACGTCCAGCAAGGGTCATTGGATAATGTCCAGCAAAGGTCATTGGATAATGTCCAGCAAGGGTCACTGGATAATGTCCAGCAAAGGTCATTGGATAATGTCCAGCAAAGGTCATTGGATAATGTCCAGCAAGGGTCACTGGATAATGTCCAGCAAGCGTCATTGGATAATGTCCAGCAAAGGGCATTGGATAATGTCCAGCAAAGGTCATTGGATAATGTCCAGCAAGCGTCATTGGATAATGTCCAGCAAAGGTCATTGGATAATGTCCAGCAAAGGTCATTGGGTAATGTCCAGCAAAGGTCACTGGATAATGTCCAGCAAGGGTCATTGGATAACGTCCAGCAAAGGTTAAGGGATAATGTCCAGCAAGGGTCATTGGATAATGTCCAGCAAGGGTCATTGGATAATGTCCAGCAAAGGTCATTGGATAATGTCCAGCAAGGGTGATTGGATAATGTCCAGCAAAGGTCATTGGATAATGTCCAGCAAGTGTAATTGGATAATGTCCAGCAAGGGTAATTGGATAATGTCCAGCAAAGGCCATTGGATAATGTCCAGCAAGCGTCATTGGATAATGTCCAGCAAAGGTCATTGGATAATGTCCAGCAAAGGTCATTGGATAATGTCCAGCAAGCGTCATTGGATAATGTCCAGCAAAGGTCATTGGATAATGTCCAGCAAAGGTCATTGGGTAATGTCCAGCAAAGGTCACTGGATAATGTCCAGCAAGGGTCATTCGATAACGTCCAGCAAAGGTCATTGGATAATTTCCAGCAAAGGTCATTGGATAATGTCCAGCAAGGGTGATTGGATAATGTCCAGCAAGGGTCACTGGATAATGTCCAGCAAGGGTCACTGGATAATGTCCAGCAAGTGTCACTGGATAATGTCCAGCAGGGGTCATTGGATAATGTCCAGCAAGCGTCATTGGATAATGTCCAGCAAGGGTCACTGGATAATGTCCAGCAAGGGTCATTGGAAAATGTCCAGCAAGCGTCATTGGATAATGTCCAGCAAAGGTCATTGGATAATGTCCAGCAAAGGTCATTGGATAATGTCCAGCAAGCGTCATTGGATAATGTCCAGCAAAGGTCACTGGATAATGTCCAGCAAGGGTCATTGGATAACGTCCAGCAAAGGTCACTGGATAATGTCCAGCAAGGGTCATTGGATAATGTCCAGCAAAGGTCATTGGATAACGTTCAGCAAAGGTCATTGGATAATGTCCAGCAAAGGTCATTGGATAATGTCCAGCAAAGGTCATTGGATAACGTTCAGCAAGGGTGATTGGATAATGTCCAGCAAAGGTCATTGGATAATGTCCAGCAAAGGTCATTGGATAATGTCCAGCAAGGGTCATTGGATAATGTCCAGCAAGGATCATTGGATAATGTCCAGCAAAGGTCATTGGATAATGTCCAGCAAAGGTCATTGGATAATGTGCAGCAAGGGTCATTGGATAATGTCCAGCAAGGGTCATTGGATAATGTCCAGCAGAGGTCATTGGATTATGTCCAGCAAAGGTCACTGGATAATGTCCAGCAAGGGTCATTGGATAACGTCGAGCAAAGGTCATTGGATAATGTCCAGCAAAGGTCATTGGATAATGTCCAGCAAAGGTCATTGGATAATGTCCAGCAAAGGTCAGTGGATAATGTCCAGCAAGGGTCATTGGATAGCGTCCCGCAAAGGTCATTGGATAATGTCCAGCAGGGGTCATTGGATAATGTCCAGCAAAGGTCATTGGATAATGTCCAGCAAGGGTCACTGGATAATGTCCAGCAAGGGTCACTGGATAATGTCCAGTAAGGGTCATTGGATAATGTCCAGCAAGCGTCATTGGATAATGTCCAGCAAAGGTCATTGGATAATGTCCAGCAAAGGTCATTGGATAATGTCCAGCAATGGTCATTGGATAATGTCCAGCACGCATCATTGGATAATGTCCAGCAAAGGTCATTGGATAATGTCCAGCAAAGGACATTAGGTAATATCCAGCAAAGGTCACTGGATAATGTCCAGCAAGGGTCATTGGATAACGTCCAGCAAAGGTCATTGGATAATGTCCAGCAATGGTCATTGGGTAATGTCCAGCAAAGGTCACTGGATAATGTCCAGCAAGTGTCATTGGGTAATGTCCAGCAAAGGTCACTGGATAATGTCCAGCAAGGGTCATTGGATAACGTCCAGCAAAGGTCATTGGATAATGTCCAGCAATGGTCATTGGGTAATGTCCAGCAATGCTCATTGGGTAATGTCCAGCAAGGGTCATTGGATAATGTCCAGCAAAGGTCATTGGATAATGTCCAGCAAGGGTCATTGGTTAATGTCCAGCAAGTGTCATTGGATAATGTCCAGCAAGGGTCATTGGATAATGTCCAGCAAGGGTCATTGGATAATGTCCAGCAAGGGTCATTGGATAATGTCCAGCAAGGGTCATTGGGTAATGTCCAGCAAAGGTCATTGGATAATGTCCAGCAAAGGTCATTGGGTAATGTCCAGCAAAGGTCACTGGATAATGTCCGCAAGGGTCAGTGGATAACGTCCAGCAGGGGTCATTGGATAATGTCCAGCAAAGGTCATTGGATAATGTCCAGCAAGGGTCACTGGATAATGTCCAGTAAGGGTCACTGGATAATGTCCAGCAAGGGTCATTGGATAATGTCCAGCAAGCGTCATTGGATAATGTCCAGCAAAGGGTCATTCGATAATTTCCAGCAAGGGCCATTGGATAATGTCCAGCAAGGGTCATTGGATAATGTCCAGCAAGGGTCATTGGATAATGTCCAGCAAGCGTCATTGGATAATGTCCAGCAAAGGGTCATTCGATAATTTCCAGCAAGGGCCATTGGATAATGTCCAGCAAGGGTCATTGGATAATGTCCAGCAAAGGGTCATTCGATAATTTCCAGCAAGGGCCATTGGATAATGTTCAGCAAGGGTCATTGGATAATGTCCAGCAAGGGTCATTGGATAATGTCCAGCAAGGGTCATTGGATAATGTCCAGCAAGGGTCATTGGATAATGTCCAGCAAGGGTCATTGGATAATGTCCAGCAAGGGTCATTGGATAATGTCCAGCAAGGGTCATTGGATAATGTCCAGCAAGGGTCATTGGATAATGTCCAGCAAGGGTCATTGGATAATGTCCAGCAAGGGTCATTGGATAATGTCCAGCAAGGGTCATTGGATAATGTCCAGCAAGGGTCACTGGATAATGTGCAGCAAAGGTCACTGGATAATGTCCAGCAAAGGTCATTGGATAATGTCCAGCAAAGGTCATTGGATAATGTCCAGCAAAGGTCACTGGATAATGTCCAGCAAAGGTCATTGGATAATGTCCAGCAAAGGTCACTGGATAATGTCCAGCAACGGTCATTGGATAACGTCCAGCAAAGGTCATTGGATAATGTCCAGCAAAGGTCATTGGATAATGTCCAGCAGGGGTCATTGAATAATGTCCAGCAAGGGTCATTGGATAATGTCCAGCAAAGGTCATTGGATAATGTCCAGCAAAGGTCATTGGATAATGTCCAGCAAGGGTCATTGGTTAATGTCCAGCAAGTGTCATTGGATAATGTCCAGCAAGGGTCATTGGATAATGTCCAGTAAGTGTCATTGGATAATGTCTAGCAAGGGTCATTGGATAATGTCCAGCAAGGGTCATTGGATAATGTCCAGTAAGTGTCATTGGATAATGTCTAGCAAGGGTCATTGGATAATGTCCAGCAAGGGCCATTGGATAATGTCCAGCAAGGGTCACTGGATAATGTCCAGCAAGGGTCATTGGATAATGTCCAGCAAGTGTCATTGGATAATGTCCAGCAAAGGTCATTGGATAATGTCCAGCAAAGGTCATTGGATAATGTCCAGCAAGGGTCATTGGTTAATGTCCAGCAAGTGTCATTGGATAATGTCTAGCAAGGGTCATTGGATAATGTCCAGCAAGGGCCATTGGATAATGTCCAGCAAGGGTCACTGGATAATGTCCAGCAAGGGTCATTGGATAATGTCCAGCAAGGGTCATTGGATAATGTCCAGCAAGGGTTATTGGATAATGTCCAGCAAGTGTCACTGGATAATGTCCAGCAAAGGTCACTGGATAATGTCCAGGAAAGGTCATTGGATAATGTCCAGCAAGGGTCACTGGATAATGTCCAGCAAAGGTCATTGGATAATGTCCAGCAAGGGTCATTGGATAATGACCAGCAAAGGTCATTGGATAATGTCCAGCAAAGGTCATTGGGTAATGTCCAGCAAAGGTCGCTGGATAATGTCCAGCAAGGGTCAGTGGATAACGTCCAGCAAAGGTCATTGGATAATGTCCAGCAAAGGTCATTGGATAATGTCCAGCAAAGGTCACTGGATAATGTCCAGCAAGGGTCATTGGATAACGTCCCGCAAAGGTAATTGGATAATGTCCAGCAGGGGTCATTGGATAATGTCCAGCAAAGGTCATTGGATAATGTCCAGCAAGGGTCACTGGATAATGTCCAGCAAGGGTCACTGGATAATGTCCAGCAAGGGTCATTGGATAATGTCCAGCAAGCATCATTGGATAATGTCCAGCAAAGGTCATTGGATAATGTCCAGCAAAGGTCATTGGATAATGTCCAGCAAGGGTCATTGGATAATGTCCAGCAAGGGTCACTGGATAATGTCCAGCAAGGTCATTGGATAATGTCCAGCAAGGGTCACTGGATAATGTCCAGCAAGGGTCATTGGATAATGTCCAGCAAGCGTCATTGGATAATGTCCAGCAAAGGTCATTGGATAATGTCCAGCAAAGGTCACTGGATAATGTCCAGCAAGGGTCATTGGATAACGTCCAGCAAAGGTCATTGGATAATGTCCAGCAAAGGTCACTGGATATTGTCCAGCAAAGGTCATTGGATAATGTCCAGCAAAGGTCATTGGATAGTGTCCAGCAAGGGTCATTAGATAATGTCCAGGAGTAGAGAATTAGTTATTAACTCAGTCCAGGATGTGGGTGTGAAGGATTTTGGACTTTTTAAATATGGACTTTTTGATGCCTACTTTTTAAGGAGGACGAAGTAAAGACTATGGAGCAGGAACTGTTAGGGCGACATTCGTCTGGAAACCGTGAGATGGATAAAGAAATAGACTTGAAATCCTGGATTAGCAAGGTGAATGCTGGGTAAAAGAGCATGATAGATTAATAGTCTGAACAGCAAATGAAGGATAACTCATGTGCAATCAATACAATCAAGTCAAAATTAGAGGTAGACTAATTTGGGATCGATAGCTTACCAAGGGACAGATCGTTTGAAACACCAATGGAGCAAAGGACTATGTTAAACCTGGCCAATATCAGATAGCATACAACAACAAAAACAACAACTTGTATTTATATCGCACCTTTAGCGTAGTAAATCATCCCAAGGTGCTTCACAGGAGTATTCGAATACAAAAAATTTGACACCGAGCCACATAAGGAGACATTAGGGCAGGTGACCAAAAGCTTGGTCAGAGAGATAGGTTTTAAGGAGTGTCTTAAAGGAGGAAAGAGAGGTAGAGAGGCGGAGAGGTTTAGGCAGGGAATTCCAGAGCTTCGGGCCGAGGCAACAGAAGCCACGGCTACCGATGGTTGAGTGATTATAATCAGGGATGGTCAAGAGGGCAGAATTAGAGGAGCGCAGATATCTCAGGGGGTTGTGGGGCTGAAGGAGATTACAGAGATATGGAGTGGCGAGGCCATGGAAGGATTTGAAAACAAGGATGAGAATTTTGAAATCGAGGCATTGCTTAACTGGGAGCCAATCTAGGTCAGAGAGCACAGGGGTGATGGGTGAACGGGACTTGGTGCGAGTTAGGACACGGGCAGCCGAGTTTTGGATCACCTCAAGTTTACGTAGGGTAGAATGTGGGAAGCCAGCCAGGAGTGCGTTGGAATAGTCAAGTCTAGAGGTAACAAAGGCATGGATGAGGGTTTCAGCAACAGATGAGCTGAGGCAAGGGCGAGACGGACGATGTTATGGAGGTGGAAATAGGCGGTCTTAGTTATTGGACTATTGTTAAACTTGACCAAGTTCGAAAGGCATCATGGATCTTGTTATTGCATCAAACTGCTTGGGAAAGACTGTGTACTTTCGAAGGACACTAACTGCCACTAAGAGATATAAACAAGGTTAAAGATCAAACCTGCTGGACCTTGGGAACTAGGAGAAACACCAGCAAGCTGTTCTCCTAGTAGCAGGAAAACGAGATATAAAAACATAGGCTTACAAGGAATTTTAGTCCACAAAGCATTCAAAGAAGAAGTCGTTGACTAAATTAACCCCTCACAATCTCCCAGATAGCTTCTGAGCTATACTCCCCGGATAAGGTTGTATGGCATCTTTATCTGGAATACTGTTGCGTCTTAATGTCAATAAAAGTGTTTATAGAGTGTTTAAAATTGTTCTAAAGTGTTTCAGTCTTGGTTGATTCTTACCATTTGTACTCTAAAGAGTTAAAAACACTACAAGTGTCACTGACACGTGTGGCATTAATTGCCCACCCCTGGTTGCCCCAAGAAGTTGGTGCTGAGCATTCTTCCTAAACCACTGCAGTCTGTGTGGTTACAAAAACTGAGTGGCTTGTTAGGCCCCTTCAGGGGGCAGTTAAGAGTCAACTACATTAGTGTGGGACTGGAGTCACATATGGGCCAGACCGGGTAAAGACGGCAGGTTTTCTTCCCTAAAGGACATTAGTGAACCAGTTGGGTTTTTACAACAATCCGATGGCTTCATGGTCACTTTTCTTTTATACTGAATTCAAATTTGCGAACTGCCGTGGTGGGATTTGAACCCGTGATCTCTGAGTTACTAGCCCGGGCCTCTGGATTACTACTCCAGTAACATACCCACTAGATTACCATATCCCTTACTGGCTAATGTGCCCTTTCCTAGCCGAGAGACATTGCAGCCAATTACATCCCCTCCACTGCTACCCCGACTGTGAACGACTAATTTAGCACAGGTCATAAATTGTACCTGGGGTTTTCCAGGTCTGTGCAGCTCCATATAACATTGGGCAATGCATTTATCCATGAAGCCACCAGGGGAACTTTTTACATTCACCTTTGGAACATGACTTACCTGTCAGATTTAGTTGCATTTTTGAAGATGTCCTCCATGCTGTATATGCTGTTACGGAAGTCCAGGATGGATTTGCAGTGCGCTGTCTGGAGTGCTGTAAACTCAATTTTCAGTTTTTTCAAAGCTTCATCTACCCCTTTACAGTGACGTTCCACTTTCTCCTTGTGCAGGCGCAGTTCCGCTGTGAAACAAGGTCAATGGTTATTTTCAACAAAGCTGGAAAGATAAAGTGGGGGAAATTCCACAGGGGGGGTTCTCCCACTCGTCTTCTGTAATTTTGGCGGAAGAGCCGCAGACACCAGGAAAAATGACGTAAATGGCGACAGCCTGGTCTTGCACATAAGCCGTGACACTATCAAAATGGAGGTTACCTGCACAGAGGGATAACTGTATCATGGCCTACCAAAAACGGGGAGAAAATTAGTCAGGTGGTTGCCTGGTAAGGCCCAAGCAGATTTGAAAGTAGTTTGTATATGGTTTCACAAACACTGGCAGCCTTCACTACCGCTACTGGCCATTTTTTGGGCATGAGGTTAGACCGTGTGTGTCGACAGGCTATTTGACTATGGGCGGCGTCTCAGATGAGTCACTGAATAATAAGGAACGAACCCTTTGCCAATTATTTTCTCCCCCTAGCCCAGGGACATTGGGATGATTTGTAGTTTCCCTATTGTAATTCTGGTTGTGATCAAACCAGGAATCAAACATGGAACCTTGCAGATCTGTAGGAGGTAATATAACACCAGATGGTGCATTTACTGACTGAGACATGGTTGGGGGTGGGGGCTAAGTGGGCCCTTCAGTTTGTATATACTTTAGAAATAGTACCGATACAGTACCTGCTCTGACATGGAGCACATCCATCTTAATGCGTTTTGCTCTGGGCTCGTGCAGGTGTGTTCGCAGCTCCAACTCCGCTTTAAACTCTTTCTTCTTGATCACAGCGATATTCCTGGCATTTTCCATGGCTTTATCATACCAATCCTCTAAGTGTTCAAAAAAATTCAAGCGAATCCTATATAGATGAGGATAAGATATCCAGATTTGGCAAAAAACAATACATTTCCAAAGTCCAGTGTTGTTAAATGGCGAGCTTGTTCTGTAGCAATATATTGACAGACTTTCAAACGTCGCCACAGAGACTACATGAATGCCGAGAGTGAATTACCAGCTAACAATCCAATCAAGAGGATCTGATCATTCCAATAAATGCTCAAGCAGTTTAGAACCATTTCTCAGACCTTCAAGATTACATTAGTGTCTGTAATTCACTGATATCCATCTAGTATTTATCTATAAACATTATGCCATGTGCACACCTGTCCAACACACTTTAGACCTCACGCACTAATGCAAGTTTCTGTATCATACTTGAGAGAAGTGTAAAGGAGAAAAGCTGGCATTTGGAATCAATAGTGAAACTTCCGAGCAATAGAACACAGCAGAGCCAGAAAGTCTGCACTGTCACAAACTCAAGGTTTTGATTAGTAGTCTAAATAGCAATCAACCTTTGCATTAACTCAAATCAGTTAAACATTTTAGCCTTGTAGGGTTTACATAGAAACATAGAAGATAGGAGCAGGAGTAGGCCATTCGGCCCCTCGAGCCTGCTCCACCATTTAATGAGATCATGGCTGATCATCCAAATTCAGTACCCTGTCCCTGCTTTCTCTCCATATCTCTTGATCCCTTTAGCCTTAAGAAATATATCTAACTCCTTCTTGAATATATTTAATAAGTTGGCCTCAACTGCCTTCTGTGGTAGAGAATTCCACAGGTTCACCACTCTCTGGGTGAAGAAATTCCTCATCTCTTTCCTAAATGGCTTACCCCTTATCTTTAGACTGTGACCCCTGGTTCTGGACTCCCCCGCCATCGGGAACACCCTTCCTGCATCTAGTCTGTCTAGTCCTGTTAGAATTTTATAAGTTTCAATGAGATCCCCTCTCATTCTTCTAAACTCCAGCGAATATAAGCCCAATCGACCCAATCTCTCCTCATACGTCATTCCTGCCATCCCAGGTATCAGTCTGGTGAATCTTCGCTGCACTCCCTCCATGGCAAGAACATCCTTCCTCAGATAAGGCGACCAAAACTGCACACAATACACATGATATAATGATCCTATTCCATTAAATAGCACATCCTCTGGCTTGCTGTGAGTAACACCACAGAGATCCACTAGTGTATATATAAAAGTCTAGCGCACATTTTTGCCTGTCAAACTTCAGCTGTCAAACTTCAGCTGTCACACTTGTCACATATGTAAATTTCCGTGGCACATTTGCACCCAATTGGCTTAAATTCTATATTCATAAAAAGCAACAAATCACAAATGTACAGGTATGGGATGTATCGATCAAGAGCGCAAACAAAAACTACCAATCAAGGTCTACTAATCAGCCGGGAGCGGCACCGGAACCCACCAACTGCCACAATTCCGCCTTCACTGGCAAAATCGCGGCCATAATGTTCAATGCAGCACATAGTTGTGCCAGGCTACGGGTTCACAACCATAATCCCAACTTGCTGAGTTCCCAATCGAGGTGAGGAAGGGGTACGGGAAAGGAAATGTAGAAAGCACAGGATAGGCTCTTTCTGACAGGAAGGGAGAAAAAAATGTGAGGGCGAGTACAGCTGAGTAATGATGTTGGCAATGACATATGACCTGGGCTGTCCTAGGAATATAAATCAATTGAAAACAGCATGGAAAGTGAAACAACATACTGCGCTGAAAAATATTTATATATTTCTGACCACCTATGTAGGCAGTATAGATACCAGACTTAATGTCTAATTAACAGAGGATCAAACCTATCTGGATTATAATGTCTTTTGGATGAGACATTAAACCAAGGATCCATCTGCTTGCTTGGGTGGGTGTAAAAGATCCCAAGGCACAATTCATAGAGGAGTAGGAGAATCCTCCCAGTATTGTGGCTGATGGTCACCCCTCAATCAGTGCACCAAAACCCTTAACCAATACCACCAAAAACCATTAACTGGACATTTATATGTGGGATCTCGCTGTGTGCAATTTGGCTGCCTAGAAAACAATAGTGGCTGCAACTTCAAAAGTAATTAACTGGCTGTGAAGTTCTTTGGGACATCCTGAGAATTTGAAAGGCACTATAAAAATGCAAGGTCTTTCTTTCTGTCTTCTAAATTCCTTTCGTAACTAAATAATACAATTATGATATAGATAGAAGTTTTCCCCACTAACCTTTTCTTTAAATCCAGAAACACTGCTACAGGAAGAAAGGCATGTTTCATATAGTCTAGAAGATACTTTTGCTCTTCAACTTCAGTCAGAAAAGTGATCTTACTCGACCTGTCTCTTTTTTTCTCACGCAGCACTGAATAGGTGTTCCCTTTGGAGGTTCTGAAGTACTCAAATTTAATAACACTTTTGCCGTAATATGTTGCTTCAAAAACATCCTAGAAAAACAAAAAGGGGAGTTCCTATTGCACTGTGCTTCAGGATGTAGAATAATATGTTATTCCTGACCAACTGTCATAGAAACTGCAACACAAACGTATACTTGAATTAAAACTTTCGGTAACAATCAGTTTCCCTCGTGGCCAGATGGTTGCTGGCTCCAGTTTTGACTGCTGGTCTGTCCTGAGTTATCTGATTTTGGGCAGGGGTGCAGAAAGGGTGCAACAACAGTTCTCAATACCCCTGGTTAGGGAAGGAGAAAAATCAGGCAGAGTTCCTGCTCCTGACCACTTTCCAAACTCCTGCTGGAAGGTTATGTGGGTGCACACACCAGGAGTTCAGCTGTGATGCTCACCACACTGGAACAGACTGGCAACACTCACTTGGCTAGACTCACACCTGAAGAAGAGCCACTTGAGTGAGGTATGAGAGAGAGGAGAGGAGAGGAGAAAATTCAGAGGAAAAAAACTTTTAATAGAAGTAGCCTACTGCTACAGCGTATCATATGAACGCATTGTACATTGCAGTGGTAGGACACAGGTTTCACACTTGCAAGTCCTCATGTTGCTGATTTCTGCTAGGATATTAAGAGCAGAGGTTGGGAGGAGGTGAACGACTAACCCACGGGTACAGAACAGCACTGGCAGAGCCCTAGGAACTGATCTCTCAATCGTGGAATTGTGAATACTGCGGGGAGAACTTCATTTTGAAAAATTTCTAATAATTGATTATACTGTAGATAGCTTTGAAGTATCAGCTTTATGCCTACACATGACCACCTTTAAAAGGCGTTCCAGAATATAAATACAAATACAAGACAATCGTAAAATATTTTTAAAAACCATGGAACGAGAAAAGGCCACTCAGCCAAATGGACCCTGCTCTGTCCACAAATCTTGCAGAGTCTAACCTATCATGGATTGTATCGCGCCCATTCAATATCCCGAAGGAAGTCTCTGCACTTATTATACTCCTTGATTTTCCGAAGTTTATTAAGCAGATCTGCAGAATATTCACCCGTATCCACATCTTGATATTCAACCCTACACTGCCTGCCTCTACAAATATTCCCCGCTCCCTCAGCCCCAGCATGCGTATTTAACAATCTCCGTTATGGCCGTAAGTTTCCTTGGAGCTGCTCCCACTTCGCCACCGTGATTTCGGGAGATAAGCACCGGGAACCCCATTTACACGTGCAAACGGGTTTTCTGCCACACATCCGGCGACGGAGCAGGAGCAGCTCCGAGGAAATTGCTGGCCTATAGCTATCCCCATAACCTGCAGTCCTGTTCCCAACCAGGTACAAAGCCAGCTGTTAACTGAAGATTTTGGAAAAAAACAACTTATATTTAATTGCTTTGCTGGGTGGGAGTCTGCTCCACAAATCTGCCACACCACGTGGGGGAAAATTTGTTTCATCTCTAGTTCAGTTTGCATTGGGGCTTCATATAAGTATCAGCCAAGTACAGAGTCTGCTTGCAGGTTGGGCACCCCACCAGCCATTTCACTAACATACATACATATATGAATCATCCACTTGGACAGAAATTCCCCAATCCTGTCAATAATGTGTCCGTGAAGGGGTATTGGGCACCAGAGTTGCCCTGCCAAGAATATAGTGTAAATAAGGTGAGCTCAAATCATGGATCTCAGTAACATTAAAAACAAGATGATTCCAGGAGCTTATGGCACCTTTTCTCTCTTTGATCTTGCACTTTGTTGCTCAGGGAAGAAAGCCTCCTCCTCCTCCTCCTCCTCATACTCAAACTCAGAAAAGTGCTGGCTAGCTGATAACTCCGGATCCGACTGATCACTGGTGAATCTACTTTCGTCAGGATCCTCCTGTTTGTGATCACTTTCGATGCTGAGGCCTAAAGTGAAGAAGAATTAGGAACACAAAGAGGTAAGGGCTGCATATCCATGCGTGTGATTGGATCGGTCACATTTCACTGTCTTTATTTTTTACTATACATATAATCCAATGACTCCTGCTGGAATGTGCATGCATGTGGACATCGGATGAAGAAAGGAATGGACTTGGCTGTGATCCCTCTACAGTCACAAGCCTGCAGACGTGCACCATCAAGGCTGCTTGGGTAAGGTACCAGAGGGAAAATAACCCCCGCCCCCCTCAACAATTATCACCTTCAGGTGAGCAGCCGGGAAAAGGGGAGAAAAATCAAGAAATAAATAAATCTTTCAAAGTGCACTTGCAATTAATTGAATACGTACCAATTGTGGAAAAGGAAAAATAAATAGTTATAAAGACAACCGATGATAATTGAAATTCATATTTTTGGAAACATTCTTAAGGCATTCTTAATGCCTTCGATAAGGTACCACACGGTTGGCTCATGACAAAGGTTAGGACACGTGGAGTCAGGGGACAAGTAGCTGAATGGGTAGCAAATTGGCTAAAAAATAGAAAATAGGGGTAGATGGTAGTTATTCAAATTGGAGGAAGATAAAAAGCAGTGTTCCACTAGGATCAGTGCTGGGACCACTGTTATTCATAATTTACATTTATGATTTGGACTTAGGAACAAGTAACTCAATATCAAAATTTGCCGATGATACCAAACTGGGGGGTATGGCTAACACTGAGGAAGAATGCAACATAATACAAGACATTAGAAAACGTGCAGACTGGGCAGTTAAGTGGCAAATTAACTTTAACATAGATAAATGTGAGGTGATGCACTTTGGTAGGAAAAATTGAAACATCACCCATACCTTAGAAAATAAGAAACTGAGTGGGGTAGAAGAGCAAAGGGAGCTAGGGATACAGGTAAGAAAATCATTAAAAGCAGCATTGCAGGTCAGCAAAGCAATTCTAGGGGTATAGAATTCAAAAGTAGTGAAGTTATGCTAAACTTGTATAGGACCCTGGTCAGGCCACACTT
Organism: Somniosus microcephalus; assembly: GCF_052327205.1. Lineage (NCBI taxonomy): Eukaryota > Metazoa > Chordata > Chondrichthyes > Squaliformes > Somniosidae > Somniosus > Somniosus microcephalus. Next base: position 14,105,410 of record NC_141009.1, read on the forward strand.
CGAGTACTGTGCACAGTTCTGGTATCCAGACCATAAAAAGGACATAGAAACAGTGGAGAAAGTGCAAAAAAGATTTACAAGGATGGTACCAGAACTGAGATATTACAGCTAACAGGAAAGATTGAACAGGTTGGGGCTTTTTTCTTTAGAAAGAGATGACTTAGAGGTGACCTGACAGAGGTTTTTAAAATAGTGAATGGGTTGGACAGGGTAGATGTGGAGAGAATGTTTCCACTTGTGGGAGAATCCTAAACTAGGGGCCAGGAACACAAGATAATTACTAATAAATCCAATAGGGAAATAAGGATAAATGTCTTTACTCAGAGATTGGTTAGAATGTGGAACTCGCTACCACAGGAAATGGTTGAGGCAAATAGCTTAGATGCTTTCAAGAGGAAACTAGACGAGTGCATGAGAGAAAAGGGAATAGAAAGATATGCTGAAAGGCTGAGATGAGGTAGATGGAATGGGAGGAGACTCAGGTGGAGTATAAACACCAGCACAGACTAGTTGGACTGAATGGCCTGTTTCTGTGCTGTATATTCTATGTATCTATATAAAAAATATTGCAGCATGAAGCCTTACAGGTAATGCTAATTATACAGTGCCCCTTTCTGCATTGTGATATTTGTATTTAATCTGTAGAGAGGCAGCTCACATGATACAATGGGATGTATTTAAAAAACACAGGCTATGCTCATAATAGTCTCCTTTAAAACAAGTATATCTCTGTAATTGGTTAATTTAACAATCATACCTTATATTTATCAACTCCAAAGGCTTTTTCCTCTCATCTTGGATCTCACCTTCCCCCAAAAGTTTGTTCTCTGTTTTGGAAGTACATGAGTTCTTTTTCTCTGTGTTTTTCCACTCTTATTGGCCCCTCCTATATCATGTACCTTCTGTAACTAAGAGAGCGAGGCAGCGTCTGCCCCCAGGTGCTGCCCTTGGCCAGTTACCAGGAGCTGTGCAAGTGACCCAACAAAGATTCACCTTTTGATTTTCCCTTCCCTTCTCTCTTCCTCTCTCCTTTGAGGGATGCCTGGTGTCTGCTCAGCACATCCAGGGGCTAAGATCAGAGACTAGGCTGAGTGGAGGCGATCAAACCTTCATCCACCACTCTGTGCAGTGCAACAATACAAGACTTTGTGCCTAGAATATTCGTAACGCTTCATCCATTAAATCTGATCTATAAGATTGAAATTTTTTTCATAAACTCTACTCTAGCTGAGAAAATGAAACCATTATAAAGAATTATGATTAACTTTCATATCATTTTGTTCTTTCACCATTCTATTCTATTTTAAAAAAATAGAACAATGCGGAATATTTTTCTTTGTTTAACGTTAGTAATAAAAAAAGTCAGCGTGAGCGTAAAGCTTTACCCTCATCCTGATTTTTCCAGTCAATGCAATTGAGATGATGGGGGAGAACTGTATAAGAGGATTTGCAGGACCACCCAACGGTGTGAAAGAGGTGAGTGAGTATTAGAAAAGACAGTCATTAACCCAGTGGCTGAGTCATTTTAAATGTGTAGATTAATTCACCTCCCTTGCACTGTTAGTCTCAGTAAATCCTTTATGCACATCCACAGAATGTGCAATTAGTGCTCAATGTTCATACAAAAATATTCACTCCCACACAAAAAAAAATCAAAAGAAATGGAAAAACACAGAAGGATGTTAAACAGAATTCTTTTTTTAACTTTCATTTTTTATGGTGAGGTTCCCACTTAAAGCACGTTCTTATTTTCATAATGTAAACCGGAATCTGCCTCAAGTTTACACAGTGCACATTCTGAAAACAGCTGTAATTGTTTTAAAGATGACTTGAGGCATAGAATAATAAATACGGGTCTACAGCCTGAACTTTAGGAGGTTCTATGTTGAAGTTATTTAGTTTAAAAATACACACCTGGAGTTTGAGGGCTTTGTTCATGCTCTAGAGGCTCTACTCCTTCCTCCTAGAACATAGTAATGCAGGTCAATGTTATCATTTGCTATGAAAATTATGTTATCCTCACCCTCTTTAAAGAGGTACTGTCATGATAAAGCATTGGTAAACTTTTTTTGTTTGGGGAGGAGGATCACGTACTATTTTCACCACGATGAAGGTTTTTGAAATGATGCGTCTCATTACAATCAGGTCTAAACAAATTAAGAAAAGTTTGCGAAACACCTTTGTATGAAGATGGCAGTTTTTAAAAACTATCGACCTTATAAGTGTAGTGTATGTACTTTGCAGAAGGAACTATATTCTGCAGCCCCTGTATACTGCAGTACCAGTAGTGACCACCCCTGTATATAAGCCTGTGTAGTAACTCTGCATAGTAGTTCCAGTTTTGTCTCCACTCAGTAAACACCTGTTATAACCAACTCCTGCAGTCCGTGTCTCAATTACACACGGACATAATACTGGCGATGAGCAGATCCGAACTTACCTACAGTCTGCACCACCTCATGGGGATCCATCCCTGAAGCGAAGTTGTCAGAGGTCGAGGCCAGAAGGAAGAAAGAAAAAAACAAACAAACAGAAGAAACGGGTGTCGACCGTGGGCAACCGCCTCTGATTCATCGGATTTGAAGATTTGCAGGAGAGGCTGTCGAGAGCGGGGCTTGGTTATCCTGTCTATGGTGTTCCAGCTAATTGGGCTGGTGGCAGGTAGTACACTGATCCTTCCTGGGCTGCGGCGGGCTGGAGCTCGATCGGGTGGCTTTTCAACGGGGCCGAGCAGCGTTGTCGGGAAGAGGAGAGAGAGAGAGAGGGTAGAGCACACAGGGCGCGGCCGGTGCTACGAAGCCGGGCAGCGTACCGACCCGAGAAGAGGGAGGAAAGTGTCCCATAGGGTTTGCTCTGATGACAGGAAAATAAAAGAAATTAGAAGCGCAGAAAGCCGCGAGGAGCTGCAGTTTGCCACGGGGACCGCGGAGAGCGGCGTTAGCAGCAGCGCGGGGAGGAAGTGCGCGAAGACCATAGGGCGTCGCCATCAAGGCATAAAAACGCCAGCAACAGCGCTAGCAGCAGCGGAGAAGACAGAAAGCGCGGGAGGCGCCATCTTAATCCAGCGGGGAAGAAGGCAAAGCGCGGGAGGTGCCATTTTGTTCAATCGGGGAAGAAGGCAAAGCGCGGGAGGCGCCATCTTAGATTTCCAAGATGCCGAAGACTGGCAATATCATTGCCTTCGATAATGCAATAGAAGGCTGGACCACGTATGTGGAAAGAGTCGAAGTATATTTGCAAAGCAAACGAAGTAGCCGATGAGAAAGAGGCATCGGTACTACTAAACTTAATGGGCGCAAGAACGTACGGCCTATTGCAGAACCTGATTACTCCAGCCAAACCGATGGCGAAGAGTTTTAACGAAATTGTTGATATCCTACAGGAACACCTAAATCCTACACCGCTGCTGATAGCAGAAAGATTTAAATTCCACAGGAGAAATCAGCATAAAGATGAGAGCAATGCTGATTACCTTACGGAACTACGCAAGCTATCAAAGCACTGCCAGTTCGGAGCAGGACTGGCAGATACTCTACGGGACAAATTTGTCTGTGGACTCCTGAGTGAAGGAACCCAGAAGAGGTTACTCTCAGAGAAAGAGCTGACGCTGGATAAGGCTTTCAGCTTGGCAGTATCGTACGAAGCAGCAGCAAGGGGAGCTGCGGAAATACAGCAAAAGCCACAGGAATACGGCACCCATGAAATGACACGGAGATTTGAAAAATGTTATCGCTGCGGCAGAACAACCCATGACCAGAAGGACTGTTGGTCCAAGGACAAAATATGCAGGCAATGCGGAAAGATGGGACACATTGCACGAGTTTGCAGGTCTGGAAAGAAGACTAACGACAACAAAAAGGCTACTAAGGAACAGTACAGGAAAGTACAAAAGATGACGGACAGTAGTTCCGAAGACCAGAAGAGCGATAGTGAATCCGGGAACAAGAGACTAAGCTGTCTCAAACTTCACAACGTAATCACGAAAGAGGATCACTGAACCATTTGGGTCACCCTCATGATAGCAGGGTCCCAAGTCAAAATGGAATTGGATACAGGATCAGCCCTGACCGTCATGAATCGACGAGACTACGAGCGGCTATTCTCACACATATCCTTGAAAGAGACATCCATTGTCTTGAAGACGTATACGGGGCAGAAAGTATACCCCAGAGGGAAAATAAGGGTGCCTGTCGAATACAATGGCAAAGAAATACAGAAATTGTATCTGTACATACTGCAAGATGTGTGGATCCAGAGTAGTAATTCCACCCAAATTGAAGGATAGAGTGCTCAATGAGCTTCATGAGGGTCATCTGGGAGGGGTAAAAATGAAGAACTTAGCCAGAGCGTTTGTGTGGTGGCCGGGAATCAATAGAGAAATTGAAGAGATAACCAAGAGCTGTACAGGATGCCAGAAGGTCCAAAACGCCCCACCACAAGCCCCTCTACATCCATGGGAATGGCCCTCATCTCCATGGCAAAGGGTGCACATTGATTTTGCTGGTCCATTTATGGACTCGATGTTTTTAATTGCGGTGGATGCACATTCAAAGTGGCCAGAGGTAATAAAAATGTCCTCAACCACCACAGAAAAAACTATCACAGTCTTACGAACCATATTCGCCAGAAATGGGCTGCCTGAACAGATTTGCTCCGACAATAGACTACAGTTTGTGTCTGAAGAGTTCCGGAGGTTCTTAAAGAACAATGGTGTTAAGCATTACACATCCACCCCATATCATCCAGCCACCAATGGATTGGCTGAGAGGTTCGTTCAAACATTCAAGAAGGCTATCAAGGCAATGTGTAATGAAGACATACCCCTACAACACAAGGTGGATAACTTCTTGTTTGCCTACCGGAATGCGATACATGCGGTTACCAACCAAACTCCAGCCATGATGTTCTTCAATCGAAGACTACGATGCTGCTTGGATTTGGTTAAGCCAAACATCAGAAGAGATGTGGAGAACAGGCAGTTTCAGAATATGAATGAAAGGCCGACCAGGAGTTTTAAGATAGGTCAACCAGTTTTGGCCCGGGACTACCGCACAGAGAAATGGCAGCCAGGAATGATCTGCCCATGGCAAGGACCTCTAATGTATACTGTGGATGTTGGAGAGAGCATTGTAAGACGCCATGCTGACCAGATTCTAGAGTCACTGGAAAACGTCAATTCCACACCACGATCCGATACACCTGGTGATGAAACCGAAGTACCAATTGCATCTACCTCAGAATCGGTGATATTGGAAGCAGACGAACCAAACAACGACGTTGATCCCGAATCAACTTTGCCAGAAGAACCTGATACCCCAAAGAGGCGTTATCCAGACAGAATCAGGAAGCCTCCTCAAAGACTGAACTTATAATTGCTTAACTTCAGCTAATGTATCTAGCAACTGTAATTGTAAATATGTTATTTAATTATTAATCGAATGTTATGTACTGTTTAGCTAAAATGGGGGGGGAATTGTAGTGTATGTACTTTGCAGAAGGAACTATATTCTGCAGCCCCTGTATACTGCAGTACCAGTATTGACCACCCCTGTATATAAGCCTGTGTAGTAACTTTGCATAGTAGTTCCAGTTTTGTCTCCACTCAGTAAACACCTGTTGTAACCAACTCCTGCAGTCCGTGTCTCAATTACACACGGACATAATAATAAGTGTATAAGAAACCAGCGTCAAGACCATAGGGTCATTCACTTCAGCTTTCGTTATTGTACTTGGCTATTAGCTAAGTATAGCTACTTCATGTGGCGAGGACTCAGTGTTAGAATATTTTTTTTCATTCGTTCATGGGATGTGGGTGTCGCTGGCAAGGCCAGCATTTATTGCCCATCCCTAGTTGCCCTTGAGAAGGTGGTGGTGAGCCGCCTTCTTGAACCGCTGCAGTCCGTGTGGTGAAGGTGCTCCCACAGTGCTGTTAGGGAGGGAGTTCCAGGATTTTCACCCAGCAACGAAGAAAGGACGGCAATATACTTCCAAGTCAGGATGGTTTGTGACTTGGGGGCGGTGGTGTTCCTATGCGCCTGCTGCCCTTGTCCTTCTAGGTGGTAGAGGTCGCGGGTTTGGGAGATGCTGCCAAAGAAGCCTTGGTGAGTTGCTGCAGTGCATCTTGTAGATGGTACACACTGCAGCCACAGTATGCCGGTGGTGAAGGCAGTGAATGTTTAAGGTGGTGGATGGGGTACCAATCAAGTGGGCTGCTTTGTCTTGGATGGTGTCGAGCTTCTTGAGTGTTGGAGCTGCACTCATCCAGGCAAGTGGAGAGTATTCTATCACACTCCTGACTTGTGCCTTGTAGATGGTGGAAAGGCTTTGGGAGTCAGGAGGTGAGACACTCGCCGCAGAATACCCAGCCTCTGACCTGCTTTTGTTGCCAGTGTTTATGTGGCTGGTCCAGTTAAGTTTCTGGTCAATGGTGAGCCCCCAGGATATTGATGGTGGGGGATTCGGTGATGGTAATGCTGTTGAATGTCAAGGGGCAGTGGATAGACGGTCGCTTGTTGGAGATAGTCATTGCCTGGCGCGAATGTTACCTGCCACTTATCAGCCCAAACCTGAATGTCGTTCAGGTCTTGCTGCATGCGGGCATGGACTGCTTCATTATCTGAGGAGTTAATAATGGCACTGAATACTGTGCAGTCATCAGCGAACATCCCAACTTTTAACCTTATGTTGGAGGGAAGGTCATTGATGAAGTAGCTGAAGATGGTTGGGCTTAGGTCACTGCACTGAGTAACTCCAGCAGCGATGTCCTGGGGCTGTGATGATTGACCTCCAACCACCACAACTATCTTTCTTTGTGCTAGGTATGACTCCAGCCAGTGGAGAGGTCCCCCCCCTGATTCCCATTGACTTCAATTTTACTCGGGCTCCTTGATGCCACACTCGGTCAAATGCTGCCTTGATGTCAAGGGCAGTCACTCTCACCTCACCTCTGGAATTCAGCTCTTTTGTCCGTGTTTGGACCAAGGCTGTAATGAGATCTGGAGTCGAGTGGTCCTGGCAGAACCCAAACTGGGCATCAGTGAGCAGGTTATTGGGGAGTAAGTGCTGCTTGATAGCACAGTTGACGACACCTTCCATCACTTTGCTGATGATTAAGAGTAGACTGATGGGGCGGTAATTGGCCGGATTGGATTTGTCCTGCTTTTTATGGACAGGACATAGCTGGGCAGTTTTCCACATTGTCGGATAGATGCCAGTGTTATAGCTGTACTGGAACAGCTTGGCTAGAGGCGTGGCTAGTTCTGGAGCACAAGTCTTCAGCACGACAGCCGGGATGTTGTCAGAAACATAGAAACATAGAAACTAGGAGCAGGAGTAGGCCATTCGGCCCTTCGAGCCTGCTCCGCCATTCAACGAGATCATGGCTGATCATCCAAACCCTAGCACCCGGTCCCTACACCGACAGCCATCCCACCCAAGCCCTATCCCCGTAACCCCACATATTTAATCCCCCCTAACGCTAAGGGCCAATTTTTATCATGGCCAATCAACCTAACCCGCACATCTTTGGGCCCACAACCTTTGCTCTATCCAGTGCGCTCAGCCGTTTCTTGATATCACGTGGAGTAAATTGAATTGGCTGAAGACTGGCTTCTGTGGTGGTGGGGACCTTAGGAGGAGGTCGATATGGATCATCCACTTGGCACTTCTAGCTGAAGATGGTTGCAAATGCTTCAGTGTGCTGGGCTCCACCATCATTGAGGATGGGGATATTCATGGAGCCTCCTCCTCCCATTAGTTATTTAATGGCCCACCACCATTCACGACTGGATGTGGCAGGACTGCAGAGCTTTGATCTGATTCGTTGATTGTGGGGTCGCTTTTTAGCATGCATGTAGTCCTGTGTTGCAGCTTCCCCAGGTTGGCACTGCATTTTTAGGTATGCCTGGTGCTGCTCCGGCCATGCTCTTCTACACTCCTTATTGAATCAGGGTTGGTCCCCTGGCTTGATGGTAATGCGAGAATGAGGGATATGCCAGGCCATGAGGTTACAGGTTGTGGTGGAATCAATTCTGCTGCTGCTGATGGCGCACAGCACCTCATGGATGCCCAGTGTTGAGCTGCTAGATCTGTTCTGAATCTATCCCATTTAGCACAGTGGTAGTGCCACACAGCACGATGGAGGGTATACTCATTGTGAAGGTGGGACTTCGTCTCCACAATGACCGTGCGGTGGTCGCTGCTACCAATGCTGTCATGGACAGATGCATCTGCGACAGGTAGATTGGTGAGGACGAGGTCAAGTAGGTTTTTCCCTCGTGTTGGTTCACTCACCACCTGTCGCAGGCCCAGACTGGCAGTTATGTCCTTCAGGACTTGGCCAGCTCAGTCAATATGGTGCTACCGAGCCACTCTTGGTGATGGACATTGAAGTCCCCCACCCAGAGTACATTCTGAACCCTTGCTACTCTCTGTGCTTCTTCCAAGTGGTGTTCAACATGGAGGAGTACTGATTCATCAGCTGAAGGATGGCGGTAGGTGGTAATCAGTAGTTGGTTTGCTTGCCTTTGCAGGACATACCTAGGTATGGTGATGGAGGAGTTTTGGCCTAAAGGTATGATTATGTCAGGTTGTTGCTTGACTAGTCTATGGGACAACTCTCCCAATTTTGGTACAAGTCCCCAGATGTTGGTGAGAAGAACTTTGCAGGGTCGACTGGGCTGGGTGCGCCGTTGTCGTGTCCATAGCCGGTGCTGAGGTCGATGCCGGGTTCTCCGTCCGGTTTTATTCTTATTGTTTATCGTAGTGGTTCTTTACAACTGAGTGACTTGCTAGGTCATTTCAGAGGGCAGTTAAGAGTCAACCACATTGCTGTGGGTCTGGAGTCACATATAGGCCAGACCAGGTAAGGATGTAAAGGACATTAGTGAACCAGATGGGTTTTTAAGACAATCTGATAGTCACCATTACTGATACTAGCTTTTTATTCCAGATTTATTTAATTAACTGAATTTAAATTCCCCAGCTGCCGTGGTGGGATTTGAACTCACGTCTCTGAGATCATTAGTCCAGGCCTCTGGATTACTAGTCCAGTAACATAACCATTATGCTACCGTTCCACCAACCTTTGCATGGGAACTGCAACTTTAATACACATAACCATATTGCTACTACACAAATGGGAAGACTTGGCAGGCAGTAGCTGCTACACACAGCGCGAGTAGTTACACCAGGTTAGTGGCAAGAAAACAGCACCACCTAGTTTGACGGGGATACTTGGTGTCATCACACATTCTTACACTTTGATCCTCAAGGATGACTGACTGGTCCATCGTTAGTTCTTCCCTAGTACTTTGACTCCCATCACTTTCCTCTGGACTATCCTCAGAAACGTCTACACTGGCATCTAGAGAGAGGAACAAAAACGACAATTGGAGCCATAAAGAGGCAAATATTGTACACACGTAAATGATAGCGTGGTGACCAGTCACCGGAGCTACTGTGTAGATTGAATGCTCCACGTAGGGCAGTCTTTTAAAGCACACTCCAAAAATCCTATTTTATTTTTATGCATTGGCCTTTCTTTTAAAATGAATAAGGTGAAAATGCCTGTCTTTCTCCGTAAGTGATTAAACTACATTCTCAGAAATCAGAAATTTGTGTGTCCGGCAAATCCATTAACACATCATTATATCCGAGGAAAAAACAGGCATTCCTGTATTCCATTAAAAAGGGATTTAGGCAGTGTCACGCACTATATCCAGGCTGAGCTAGCAAGGCACTGACTCATTTCCAGTCCCCCTGCCTATGAAGCAATTTCAGTTCCCTGCACATGGGGGAACAGCCTCACCCCTCGCTTGAATTATTATTTTAAAAGCCAGCTGGATCGTTAAGAAGCTTTAGAAGTTTCTGCTCACATCTGGCTCGTGGTGTTCAGAATATTCTTAAATATTCATAAACTCCCATCAGTATATTGAAATGCTTCGTCCACTCTAATGTAGCAAAGACATTTTGAAAGTGCCTGCGTATTTTTGCAGTGCAAACTTAAAGCTCAATAACTGGTGCCCAGCTCATATGGGTAACTTCTTCTGAAAGCTACCATGATTGTAATAAAGCTTTTGCCTTGAAATTGTGCACTTTCTATGAATACATTATGTAATTTCTTTGTCGGCTACCTTAATTAAGGTATTAAGCTGAAACGGGTCAATAATATTGTTAAAATGGCAGACAGAAGGATTTCATTTGACCGTGATAGTATATTCATTACTAATACCAAGGCACATGCCTCTATCTGAACTTGATACATTTCTAAATTAATGTTATGAAAGAAGCATACCTTCATTCGGAGAGTTTGCCTTGTACTCCATAGGGGGGTCTATTATTATCTTTAGTTTATTCTACAAAGCAATGACAATGCATATTAATAGTATAGTTTTACAATGCAAGTCCAGTAACACAAGAAAGTCATTGAGCTTAAGATCTGTCACTGCCTGTGTTGGTTCCAAACAGCCCAATTTTTGAACAGCCCGGTTTTGGAGTGTCACATCTGAACATTTCTAAAATACAAACCACACATCAAAAGTTTGAACTTGCAAGTCCTTTCGTACTACACTTATGGTGCAGAGGCATTAGTTAGGAAGGCTTTCAATTCATTTTCACCAACAGAAAGCTAAACATCAGAACTCAAGCCACGATCTCGCTCACCCACTTCCCCATCCTTATCCTGCCCCCGTCTCTGGGCTCAGCTAAAGGCGGCAATCCTATTTCGGTAGCTTGCCAACTACAGGTCAGTTTTACCAAGAAAAAAACTACCATTGCTAGAAATATGAAATAAGAACAGCTATTGTTGCAAATGCGCAGCAGGTCTGTCAACTTCTGAAAAGAGAAAGAAAAACAGGTTAAAGTATTGGATAAAGACTCCATCCTTTTGACAAAGCCTGGAATGCTAACCTGCCTTAACTCTTTTCTGATGCTGATGGACCTGCAGTGCATTTCTGGCATTTGCTGTTTTTATTTTGGGTCAGATCTGCCACATCTCTCTAAGGACGTCACTTACAGAGTGGCATTTACAGAATCTTAGGAACTCTGTTGGAGCATGAAGGAGAAAAGAAGGCAACAAATGAGCAGGAAATATATATTACATCAGATTACATAGGACATACAGCACAGAAACAGGCCATTCGGCCCAACCAGTCCATGCGGGTGTTTATGCTCCACTCGAGCCTCCTCCCGTATTTCCTCATCTAACTCAATCAGCATAACCCTCTATACCCTTCTCCATCATATGCTTATCTAACCACCCCTTGAATGCATCTATACTATTCGCTTCAACCACTCCCTGTGGCAGCGAGTTCCAGATTCTCACCACTCTCTGGGTAAGGAAGTTTCTTCTGAATTCCCTATTGGATTTCTTGGTGACTATCTTATATTGATGGCCTCTAGTTTTGCTCTTCCCCACAAGTGGAAACACTCTCTCTGTAACTACTCTTTCATAATTTAGAAAACCTCTATTAGGTCACCCCTAAGTCTTCTCTTTTCAAGAGAAAAGAGACTCAGCCTGTTCATCCTTTCCTGACCCTCACATTTCTGGTATCATCCTTGTATATCTTCTCTGCACCCTCTCCAGTGCTTTTATATCCTTTTTATGTTATGGCGACCAGAACTCCACGCAGTACTCCAAGTGTGGTCTAACCAAGGTTCGATACAAGTTTAGCATAACTTCACTACTTTTCAGTTATATTTGATTTGAATATCTGATTTGAAAGTCGATTGTAAAAACGTTGTGTGGTATATTTTCCTCTGCCATAGCTTGGAGTATAAAGCAGGGAATATTACTTTATACTCATATTGACTTTTGGCTAAGAACAACAAACAGAGGAAAATATTCTCCCAAGTATCTCATTACTTCTGTCACTTTGTTACAAGGTTGAAGAGTTTTCATACCAGTTTATAGATTTCGTTTACTTCAAAATATTTACTGATAGCAGTGCTGAATCTGTACAGCTCCTTTTCCGACATGGAAGGGTAAAGATTAACTATATTCAGCTGCTTTTGGTAAAAGCTCTCGTATCTGTGTATGGAATAAAACCGTAAGTTAAAACAGCTAACAGCATTATATGGTTAGACTGAACTTATTAAAATGAATGTACTATTAATAGAGTGGAACTATTTTATAGTGAAACTTGTGCATTTTAGCAAAATTTCAGTTTGATGAAACAGAGAAAGCATTCATTCTCCCCACTTTTTAGTGGTGCTAATCAATAAGACCAGATTTGAATCCCAATCTGTATAGAGTAAGCTGATGTTAGTACAGCAGTTGGAATGCTACAGTTGTTCTCTCCGTCCCTGGGCTGGAAAGGAAAACAATCCAGGCTTTCTGCTCCTGATCACTCTCCAGTGATTTCTACTAGAAAGCGTGCATATGTGGATCTTGCGTCAGAACGGGATTGGGCTTGACTGCGATGCCTGCTATGGTCAAATAAACTCACTGTCCATGTTTACACGTGAGAAATGGCCACTTGGAACAGGATCCACAGGGCTCCCTTTGCCCATAAGACTGTATCCCAGGAAGAGTTTGCACCTTCAGGAAAGCAGGAAAGAACATTGGAAATAAAAAAAGAAAGCATCTAATTTGAGTTCAGTAAACAGTCAATCAGAGTGATTTGAAGACACTCTAACCCAAAGGTAGCACATTCTCTACTTCAGCATGACCAGAGGAGGGAGGGGGAGGTAGGCAGGCAATTGCGGTCAGGGAAGGAAAGCCCGGGTCCTAGTTTTCTTGTGGGGTATGGAGGAGCACTCCTGCTCTTCCTGGCCCACAAGGAAACTTCCTTTTTAAAAAAAAATGACTTACCCTTTAGGGCCTGCTGCTCCTTCACGCCAGGTTTCCCCGCCAAGGCCAGCACCAGGTCGCCGACCTCGTGACACAAAGTTAAAATTGGCGTCAACAGACCCCGGGCTTCTACATTTTAATGAGGCCTTCGCCATCTTGCGGCAAGGGCCTGACATGCTTCCTGAAACCAGGGAGTTAAAATACTGGCTGGCGTGAGTGCGGCGTCAAGCCGGAGGGTATGACGGCGCCTCTATTTTACCACCCCCCCCCCCCCCCCCCGCACATCCCACTGGCGGGGCAGGGCAGGGCTGGGCTAAAATCGGCCTTCAAGTGTACGTTTCAGAAAAAAAAAGGCGAGTCTCAATCTAGTTATTGAAAAAAGGGCACGAATGGTGAGAGCTGTCAGGGCTGGAAAGAAAACAGTGAGATAGACTCATGGGACCAAACCTATGCAAATTGGAGAGCATTCCCCAGAAAACTAGACAAATGGAGTGAGTCTGGGCACAGGGAATGAGATAGAGTCATAGAGACATACAGCACAGAAAGTGGCCCTTCGGCCCATCGTGTCCACGCCGGCTATCAAGCCCTGTCTATTCTAATCCTATTTTCCAGCACTTGGTCCGTAGCCTTGTATGCTATGGTGTTTCAAGTGCTCATCTACATGCTTATCTACACAGAGATGTAGGGAGAGGAGCACCAGCTCAACACCACTTCATTTGTGAGAAAGGAGATTATGTTTTGACCATGAAGATAAAAAAAAAGCAGAGAAACTTATCTTAAAAAAAACTTTGCAAAGTAGAAATACTTACCCTTTTTTGATCCCATCCAGCAGGCAAATGGCCTTCTTAAGGTCTGACTTCAGTTCCATCTGTGTGTGTCTCTGTCTTAGTTGATCAATAAGCATATCCAGCTGTGCTTCCCTCGCCTGATAAAACATTAATATTTTTAATAGATGCACAAAAACACAAACTTTGCTATAAAATGTTCGATGAATGAAAATTTGACAACTTTTCTTTTGCATGGGGTGGGGGCATGAGAAAAGTATGCTAATTAAGCAGGGTCAACAGATATTACACACATCCCTTTTGAAATGATTAGATTTGCCAACAAATGTCATTAAATTTTGAAATATTACCAATTCCTAATATTTCAAACATCCGGAAATCCAAGCAACTAGTTACTTTAGTGAAACGCATTTGTGTCACGCTGATGCAAAAGTCACGACGCCAACATTTTTTTTAACGACAGACCAATTGGCATGAGATTGTTTGCACTAGCACAGTATCAAACGATATTTGTCTCTCTGAATACCTCCATTTAGGAACGAGTCAGCGGAGTAAACGCCCCAATGACGAGCTGGAAATTAACCCCAGCGTGATTCCACACTGAGCGCCAGGGCCCTCTGCCTACCTGATTTACTTTATCGTGTTTATTCCGACATTCATCGAGTTGCTCTTTCAGCTGGTGTTCCTGGTCAGCCAGGTTCATTCTGTGCTCCTCCCACAGACGAGCGGCGACCTTGCAAGTATTAAATATCACCGTACACTGAAAGTTCATCTGCTGGGCTAAGCTCTCCATGTGTTTCTGTCAATGTGGAAGACAAGTTACCTAAGGGAGTTTGCAGTAGCTGCGTGGAAACAGTCAGAGCATCTTCCTGGCATTTCACTATCTGATGATTTCCTCTTAAAAAATCTCGACATCGGCTCCCCGATGCCTCAGCACTGAGCAGCTTAGCCGCACTGAGTGAGAAGGCCCTCTTGTTTGATTGCTGGTCTGTGTTGCGTTCGCTGATCTCATTTGGGGTAGCAGTAGGGCCTTAGCACCCTCGACTGGGAAGGGAAAAATCAGCGAAAGTATCTGTTCCCGATCACTATCCAGCAGGCCCTACTGGACAATGCATGTGTGTAAGTGTTAGCCATGGCTCAGTTGGTAGCACTCTTGCTTCTGACCTCTCATGGGGACATAAAAGATCCCATGGCACTATTTTGAAGAAGCGCAGGGGAGTTATCCCCATTGTCCTGGCCAATATTTATCCCTCAATCAACATCACTACAACAGAATATTTGGTCATTATCACATTGCTGTTTATGGGAGCTTTCTGTGTGGAAATTTGCTGCCACGTTTCCTACATTACAACAGTGACTACACTTCAAAAGTACTTACTTGGCTGTAAGCCGCTTTGGGATGTCCTGAAAGGCGCTATAGAAATGCAAGACTTTCTTTCTTTCTTGAGTGCCATTCCAGGGTAGGATTGGGCTTGGCTTTGATGATCCACCCCCTCCCCTATATCCCACCAACACCACTGACTAAACTTACAGATGAGGAATGGCCACTGCAGCAAGGTACTGGTAGCTGCTTGAGAACCGTATCGCATCAGGAATCAATGCTTTCAGGAGCGAAGAACATTTGCAACAACCCAGTAGAACACATAATATGGCCCAGAGGCCAGTTACTGCCTGCCTTTACCTACTTTTCTTGGTAGCTGTGCTTCCATTCATACCCTGCCTGGCTGCAGGATGCTGCCAGAGCTAGGATTTTATGATCTTTCCTGCTCTTTATCTTTCTCTCCAGCAAAAGGGAAGCAAATGTTTTTGGAACGCAAGGTTATCCCAGCTTCCATATAGCAAGTGAAAAGGCCCCAATAACATAAGTTGAACAGAATCATGGCTTCAATTGCTTTCCTCTCTTCTGGAGAATTGCTTGCTGTCCACAGTGACATGATTGAAATCAGCAGTTCATTGTGTGGAGAATCCTAGGTGCAGATCTGAGCCCCATTACACCGTGCTGAAGCGTGTTGCAGTATACCTGAGAGAAGCTCTCAAGAAAGACGTTGGTTGGGATTATGACCCTTGACAAGAACTTGGTACACTAAAATTCCTGTCCCTTCCCACAGCATAACACTGCACCAAGAAACTGCTCCAAAGTCATTTCATAACCACCAGAGAAAGGAGACTTCCACCCCTTCAGTCTGAGCTGGATTTAAACTTAAGTCCCTGCCATTGGAACCACCCAGTCTCCCCATTTATTCAATTGCCATGAACGTTTTGGTATTACTGCCCATTCAAAAAAAAAATAAACAGACTTACATCTACGGTGGACTGCTCCTCTTCAAACTGACGTTGTAAGTTGCCAACAAGTGGCAGAAAGTCAGAGATCATCAGCTGTTTGGCCTCTTGTTCTGTACATGCCTGTAAGCTCATGAGCTCCTCCTGAATTATGATAGATACATAAGAACATAAGAAATAGGAGCAGGAGTCGGCCATTTGGCCCTTCGAGCCTGTTCTGCCATACAATAAGATCATGGCTGATCTTCTACTTCATCTCCACTTTCCTGCACTATCCCCATATCCCTTGATTCCCTTAATATCCAAAAATCTATCGATCTTTGTCTTGAATATGCTCAATGACTGAGCCTCCACAGCCCTCTGGGGTAGAGAATTCCAAAGATTCACCACCCTCAGTGAAGAAATTTCTCCTCATCTCAGTCCTAAATGGCCAACCCCTTATTCTGAGACTGTGACCCCTGGTTCTAGACTCCCTAGCCAGGGGAAACATCTTCCCTGCATCTACCCTGTCAAGTCCTGGAAAAATTTTGTATGTTTCAATGAGATCACCTCTCATTCTTCTAAACTCTAGAGAATATAGGCCTAGTCTACTCAATCTCTCCTCATAGGACAATCCCCCCATCCCAGGAACCAGTCCGGTGAACCTTCGTTGCACTCCTTCTATGGCAAGTATATCCTTCCTTAGGTAAGGAGACCAAAACTGTACACAATACTCCAGGTGTGGTCTCACCAGGGACCTATATAATAGTATATATAATATATAATAATATATATATAATATACAGAAAGAATATTACCATAAATAACTCAGTAATAAACCTGACAGTACAGCAACTCCAGCACATGTAGTACCAGAAAATTAATAAAATTACATCGTGTAACGGCCAGCTTGTAAACACTGAAGAAAGCACAACAGGACTTTTCACTTCTTGGCCCTGAATTTCCAATCGGAGGCTTCCTGCGGGCGGATGCCTCCGATCAGCAAAAAATCTACACATCTACCTGCTGTACCCGGAGATACGGAGGCTTCCGATCCTGGGCCTGTCCTCTTGGAAATGCACAGAGGCCCACGTATTTCAGGAGCGCATGCGGTTCACAAGCACCCCTGCGATCACGTGGGCCAGCTCAACCAATGGAAGAAAGGAATCCCCCTTCATACTTTTGACAGTTCCGTATGCACGGAATTGTCAAAAGTATGAATGGGGATGACTACAAAAATGCACCAACACACTGACATAAATAAAGAAAAGCCATTACATATATAACATTAATTAAAATGGCACTTAATTAAATATGTTAAACAAAAATCTAACTTTTTGAATACATTCTTTATATGTTTTAATGGGGTTTAATATAAACTTACCTTATTGGACAGGGTTATTAATTTATAAGTGTGATAAAATCTTATTTTTCTATTTTTTAAACTCTTATGCTGGTAAAAGTAGGCCTTACATCTGCTTTTACCAGGCATAAGAATTCTATGGCCTTTCAGTGGGCGGAGGTTGAGCAAATAGCGCAACTCTCCACCCGCAGAGGCACTTTTCTTGGGCGCGCGGATGATCTGTCAAGAGAATTTTTGACAGATCGCAAGTTCCGGGTTTCAGCGCATGCGCTTCGCTTGCCTAAACCCGGAACTTGCGCGACCCCTATGGGCACGTGCGCACCTCGTATGCACCCGTGGGGGTCGGAAAATGTGGGCCAAAAATTATCTTGTAATGGACTATTGGGGAAGGCAGAGTTGTAAACAGGCACTTTTTTCAATATTTGTTCTCAGGACATGGGTAGTGCTGGAAAGGTCACATTTATTGCCCATTCCTGATGGTGGGCCTTCCAGCAATAGCTTACTAGGCCTCTTCAGAGGGCATTAAGAGTGAACCACATTGTGTGAGACTAATTCTACATAAACTGACTGACAAGACTAAATGAAAGAATTCCCTTGTCATCGTCACCACCACTATGATCTAGCCAAGGAGTGACCGAGGCCATCACATGCACTGGCAGTCAGACTGTTCTACTTCCACATTCCAGTTTTATCAGAACCCGGCACAATTAAGGAATTAATGATTGCACCTGAACCTGAACCAGAGCGGGACAAATATCCTTGCGGGGAGGTTTGCTAGCACTGTTGGGGGGGGTTTAAACTAACTTGGCAGGGGGATGGGATACAGAGGGGAGCTGAAATAGGGGGGGATGTGCTGCCAATTATAGAGAAAAATATATAAGGGCAAGGCTGGATGGCATCTATTTTAATGCAAGGAGTCTTGCAAATAAGGTGGATGAACTGAAGGTGTTGATAAACACATGGGAGTATGATATTGTTGCTATCACGGAGACATGGTTGAGGGAAGGGCAAGACTGGCAGCTCAATATTCCGGGGTACAGAATCTTCAGGCGAGACAGAGGGGGAGGTATAAGAGGAGGGGGTGTTGCAATATTAATTAAGGAGTCAATTACTGCAGTAAGGAGGGATGATATATTAGCAGGGTCCTCTAATGAGGCCATATGGGTGGAGCTTAAAAACAAAAAGGGGGCAAGCACTTTGCTGGGAGTGTACTATAGGCCTCCAAACAGTCAGGGGGAGATAGAGGAACAGATATGTAGGCAAATCTCAGAGAAATGTGCAAATAATAGGGTAATAATAATGGGGGATTTCAACTTCCCCAATATTAACTGGGATAGTCAGAGTGTGAAAGGCTCAGAGGGTGTAGAATTCTTAAAGTGCATCCAGGAGAGCTTTTTGAGCCAGCATGTAGAAAGTCCTACAAGAGAGGGGGCGGTACTGGACCTAATTCGAGGGAATGTGGCCGGCCAAGTGGAAAAAGTGCTAGTAGGTGAGCACTTTGGTGACAGTGACCATAATATGGTAAGATTTAAGGTGGTCATGGAAAAGGACAGGGATGGGCCGGAAATAAAGGTTCTAAATTGGGGGAAGGCCGATTTTAATAGGATAAGGCAGGATCTGGCCAAAATGGACTGGGATCAGCTACTTGTAGGAAAATCCGCATCGGAGCAATGGGAGGCTTTCAGAAGGGAGATTGAGATCATACAATGGCAACATGTTCCCGTAAAGGTCAAGGGTGGTTCCAAAAACCACAGGGAACCTTGGATGTCAGGGGATATACGAGAATGGATTAGGAAAAAAAGGAGGGCTTTTGGTAGATACAAAAGGCTAAAGACGGAGGAAGCCCTAGAGGAGTACAAAAAGTGCAGGGGGATACTTAAAAAAGAAATTAGGAGATCAAGGAGGGGCCATGAAATAACACTGGCGAGCAAAATAAAGGAAAATCCTAAGATGTTTTATAAGTATATTAAGGGTAAGAGGATAACTAGGGAAAAAATAGGGCCCATTAGGGACAAAAGTGGCAATCTGTGTGTGGAGCCGGAAGATGTAGGAGGAGTTCTAAATGAATTTTTTGCATCTGTTTTCACTATGGAGAAGGACGATGTAGACATAGAAATAGGGCGGGGGGACTGTGATATGCTCGAACATATTAACATCGAGAGGGAGGAGGTATTGGCGGTTTTAGCTGGCCTAAAAATGGATAAATCCCCAGGCCCGGATGAAATGTATCCCAGGCTGCTGTGTGAGGCAAAGGAGGAGATTGCGGGGGCTCTAACACATATATTCAGGACCTCTCTGGCCACAGGGGATGTGCCAGAGGACTGGAGAACCGCTAATGTAGTACCATTGTTCAAGAAGGGTAGTAGGGAAAAACCGGGGAACTACAGGCCAGTGAGCCTAACATCAGTGGTAGGAAAATTATTGGAAAAAATCCTGAGGGACAAAATTTGTCTCCACTTGGAGAGGCAAGGATTAATCAGGGATAGTCAACATGGCTTTGTCAAGGGAAGATCATGTCTGACTAATTTGATTGAATTTTTTGAGGGGGTGACTAGGTGTGTGGATGAGGGTAACGCAGTGGATGTGGTATACATGGATTTCAGTAAGGCCTTCGATAAAGTCCCGCACAGGAGACTGGTCAAGAAGGTAAGAGCCCATGGAATCCAGGGTGCCTTGGCACATTGGATACAAAACTGGCTTAGTGGCAGAAGGCAGAGGGTGATGGTCGAAGGTTGTTTTTGTGACTGGAAGCCTGTGGCCAGTGGGGTACCACAGGGATCGGTGCTGGGTCCCTTGCTGTTTGTGGTCTACATTAATGACTTGGATATGAATGTAAAGGGTATGATCAGTAAGTTCGCGGATGATACAAAAATTGGTAGGGTGGTAAATAGCGAGGAGGGTAGCCTCAGTCTGCAGGACGATATAGATGGGTTGGTCAGATGGGCGGAACAGTGGCAAATGGAATTTAACCCGGAAAAGTGCGAGGTGATGCACTTTGGGGGGACTAACAAGGCAAAGGACTACACAATGAATGGAAAGACCCTAGGCAAGACGGAGGGTCAGAGGGATCTGGGTGTGCAAGTACACCGATCCCTGAAGGCGGCGGAACAGGTGGATAAGGTGGTAAAAAAGGCATATGGGATACTTGCCTTCATTAGCCGAGGCATTGAATATAAGAGCAAGGAGGTTATGATGGAGCTGTATAAAACACTGGTTAGGCCACAGCTGGAATACTGTGTGCAGTTCTGGTCGCCACACTACAGGAAGGATGTGATCGCGTTAGAGAGGGTGCAGAGGAGGTTCACCAGGATGTTACCAGGGCTGGAGCGCTTCAGCTATGAAGAGAGACTGGGCAGATTGGGTTTGTTTTCCTTGGAGCAGAGGAGGCTGAGGGGGGACATGATTGAGGTGTACAAAATTATGAGGGGCATAGATAGGATGGATGCTGAGGAGCTTTTTCCCTTAGTAGAGGGGTCAATAACTAGGGGGCATAGATTCAAGGTAAAGGGCGGGAGGTTTAGAGGGGATTTGAGAAAGAACTTTTTCACCCAGAGGGTGGTTGGAGTCTGGAACTCACTGCCTGAAAGGGTTGTGGAGGCAGAAACCCTCACAACATTTAAGAAGCATTTGGATGTGCACTTGAAATGCCATAGCATACAAGGCTACGGGCCAAATGCTGGAATATGGGATTAGATTAGGCAGGGCTTGATGGCCGGCGCGGACACGATGGGCCGAAGGGCCTCTATCCGTGCTGTATTACTCTATGACTCTATGACTCTATGACTGTCACCGTCGCCATTCACCCACCCTCAGTGGCACTGCTGTAATAAATGTAAATACCTCCAGTGGCATCTGTACCACCTTTAAAAAGGTGGGTTTTTGCATTCCCACCGATGCTTTGAACTCTGCCCTGTGGTGCAAACAGGGCAGATTCTACAGACGCATACACAACCGCTTCTATTTAATGCAGTTCAGCACAATATAAACTGGCCACTCACTGTTACACAGCAACACCAGACAAATCTGTTGTCATTCTCTGTTACAATACTACACATTTTACTGGACAGATTTGCACAGCAGCAAGTTACCCTGTTAGGGACATGCAGGAGCCACAGTTGCCTGCACCTAATCGGCACGTCTCCTACATTTGCCAAAGGGTTTGGACAACGGGAAAAATTCAAGTTTGGAGTTCAGATAAAATCAGCCCTCGGGAGAAATAGTCTGCTTTGAAAATAATATTTCATCAATCCCCCAACCCCACTCCCGCCATACTCTTACTATGAATTCAAAGGGCTGGATTTTGCCAATGGGGAGCTTTTGGAGGCGGGACTCCCACTTGTCGGGTTTTAGTCCCGCCTCCATCGACTTCTGGCCAACCCACGCAATTTTCTCTTGCTTGACCTTGTTAAGCCTGCCCAGCGGGCTTAATAGGCCAATTAAGGGGAAGCCGGTTACAGAGAATGTCAGCGTATGATGTTTCATCTGTCAAAGATTTTTGACAGATGAATTGTCATTGTTTGACGGCTCTGTGAAGCTGTCAAACACTGACATTCTCTGTAGTTTGATGAGTTCTTGTATTCAAGACTCATCAAAACTCTTTCTTTAGCAGAAATTAGATGGTTGTTGCATTGGAGAATGCAGCGTCCATCTGTCATCTCTGCCGCGGAGATGCGAGACTCTTCGCATCCACAACTGTTGAAGCCTGCAGGAAGAAACAAAGGTAAGTAAACTTTTTCTAACACTTACCTTCACAGTGCACTTTTGCATCCCACCAACCCCCGCAGACCCACTGCTCGCCTCAGTGACCCTGGCAGGGTTCACAGCCTTCAGGAAGCCCACACTTGTGTGGGTGAAATGGGGATAATCCTCTTATCTGCCTGTTAACTACCTGTTAACGGGCAGTTAAGTGGCTGTAATCCCCTTCCCACCTCCAGGAGACGGAACCCGGCGCGGGTCGGCTACCCACCTCCTGGGACGATGGCACGGAGGCAGGTTGGGGGCGGGTGCCCACCCGCCCCCAGATTCTGCCACCCGCCCCCAGATTCTGCCATTTTCCCGGCAGCCGCGCCACCAAACCCGCCTCCCCAGAGCTGGCAAGATCGCGCCCATAGGTCCCCTGGATTTACTGCATATGCACTGTAATGCAGCATGGAAGATATCTATTCTAAATTTACTTTTCACTCATTTCCATTTCTAGTCAAGTGTCCTAATTTCTTTGAAGTAAAGGGAGGAAAAAGAGTGGGAGAGCAATAGTGGTAGGGGACTCTATCGTAAGGGGAACAGACAAGACGTTTCTGTGGCTGCAGACGTGACTCCAGCATGGTATGTTGCCTCCCTGGTGCCAGGGTCAAGGATGTCACTGAATGGCTGCAGGGCATTCTGAAGGGGGAGGGCGCACAGTCAGAGGTCGTGGTTCACATTGGTACTAACGACATGGGTAGAAAGAGGGATGAGGTCCTGCAACAAGAATTTAGGGAGCTAGGTAGCAGATTAAAAAGCAGGACATCAAAGGTTGTAATCTCTGGATTACTCCCGGTGCCACGTGCAAGTGAGTATAGGAATAGAAGGATAGAGCAGTTGAATGCGTGGCTAAAAAGTTGGTGCAGGAGGGAGGGCTTTAGTTTCCTGGATCACTGGGTCTGCTTCTGGGGAAGGTGGGACCTGTACAAGTCAGATGGGTTGCACCAGAACTGGAACGGGACCAACATACTTGCGGGGAGGTTTGCTAGTACTGTTGGGGGGGGTTTAAACTAACTTGGCAGGGGGATGGGATACGGAGTGGAGCTATAGTACGGGGTGATGCACAGCCAAATATAGAGGAAAAAACAAGTCAGCCTGGAAGACAGAGTAAATATGTAATGGCACAAGGGAGTATGGCAAGGCTGGATGGCATTTATTTTAATGGATAGAAACATAGAAGATAGGAGCAGGAGTAGGCCATTCGGCCCTTCGAGCCTGCTCCGCCATTCATTGAGATCATGGCTGATCATCCAAATTCAGTACCCTGTCCCTGCCTTCTCCCCATATCCCTTGATCCCTTTAGCCTCAAGAAATATATCCAACTCTTTCTTGAATATATTTAATGAACTGGCCTCAACTGCCCTGTGTGGCAGAGAATTCCACAGGTTCACCACTCTCTGGGTGAAGAAATTCCTCCTCATTTCAGTCCTAAATGGCTTACCCCTTATCCTTAGACTATGACCCCTGGTTCTGGACTCCCCGGCCATCAGAAACATCCTTTCTGCATCTAGTCTGTCCAGACCTGACAGAATTTCATAGGTTTCGATGAGATCCCCTCTCAATCTTCTAAACTCCAGTGAGTATAAGCCCAATTGACACAATCTCTCCTCATACGTCATTCCTGCCATCCCAGGTATCAGCCTGGTGAATCTTCGCTGCACTCCCTCCATGGCAAGAACGTCCTTCCTCAGGTAAGGTGACCAAAACTGCACACAATACTCAAGGTGCGGTCTCACCAAGGCCCTGTACAACTGCAGCAAGACATCCTTGTTCTTGTACTCGAACCCTCTTGCTACGAAGGCCAACATACCATTTGCCTTCTTAACCGCCTGCTGCACCTGCATGCTTACCTTCAGCGACTGGTGCACAAGAACACCCAGGTCTCTTTGCACTTCCCCTTCTCCCAATCTATTGCCATTCAAATAATAATCTGCCTTCCTGTTTTTGCCACCAAAGTGGATAACCTCACATTTATCCACATTATAGTGCATTTGCCATGTTTCTGCCCAATCACCCAACCTGTCCAAATCGTACTGGAGTTTCATGACATCCTCCTCACAGCATACCCTCCAACCCAGCTTTGTGTCGTCTGCAAATTTGGAGATATTACATCCAATTCCCTCGTCCAGATCATTAATATATATTGTGAACAGCTGGGGTCCTAGGACCGATCCTTGTGGTACCCCACTAGTCACTGCCTGCCACTCGGAAAACGACCCGTTTATTCCAACTCTTTGCTTTCTGTCCGCCAACCAGTTCTCTATCCAAGTCAATACCTTGCCCCCAATCCCATGTGCCTTAATTTTGCACGCTAACCTCTTATGCGGGACCTTATCGAAAGCCTTCTGAAAGTCCAAATACACCACATTCACTGGTTCTCCCTTATCTATTTTACCAGTTACATCCTCAAAAAATTCCAGTAGATTAGTCAAGCATGATTTACCTTTTGTAAATCCATGTTGACTTTGTCCGATCCTGTCATTGCTTTCCAAGTGCTCTGCTATTACATCTTTTATAATGGACTCTAGCATTTTCCCCACTACCGATGTCAGGCTTACCGGTCTATAATTCCCCGCTTTTTCTCTGCCACCTTTTTTGAATAGTGGGGTAACATTAGCTACCCTCCAATCCATGGGTACTGTTCCAGAGTCTATCGAGTTCTGGAAGATGACCAGCAATGCATCTACTATTTCTAGGGCCACTTCCTTAAGTACCCTGGGATGTAGATTATCAGGCCCTGGGGATTTATCGGCCTTCAGTCCCATCAATTTTCCTGACACCATTTCCCTACAAATACTGATTTCTTTCAGTTCCACCCTTTCATCAGACCCTATGTTCCGCAGTATTTCTGGGAGGTTATTTATGTCCTCCTTTGTGAAGACAGAACCAAAATATGTATTTAGTTGGTCTGCCATTTCTTTGCTCCCCATTATAAATTCCCCCGATTCTGACTGCAAGGGACCTACGCTTGACTTCACCAATCTTTTCCTCTTTACATATCTATAAAAGCTTTTACAGTCAGTTTTTATGTTCCCTGAAAGCTTACTCTCATATTCTATTTTCCCTTTCTTAATTAATCCCTTTGTCCTCCTTTGTTGAATCCTAAACTGCTTCCAATCCTCAGGATTATTGCTTTTTCTGGCCAATTTGTATGTCCTCTCCTTGGATCTTATGCTATCCCTAATTTCCCTTGTTAGCCACAGTTGAGTCACCTTTTTTGTTTTATTTTTATGCCAAACTGGGATGAACAACTTCTGTAGTTCATCCATTCTGTCTTTGAATGTTTGCCATTGCCCATCCACCGTCAACCCTTTGAGTGCCATTCCCCAATCAATCCTACCCAACTCGCTCCTCAGACCATCGTAGTTTCCTTTATTTAAATTGAGGACCCTAGTTTCTGAGTCAACTACTTCATTCTCCATCTTAATGAAGAATTCGATCATGGAGCCTTGCGAGTAAGGCAGATGAATTGAAGGTGTTGATGAACATATGGGAGTATGATATTGTTGCTATCACAGAGACATAGTTGAGGGAGGGGCAGGACTGGCAGCTCAATATTCTGGGGTATAGAATCTTCAGGCGAGACAGAGGGGGGTGTAAAAGAGGAGGGGGTGTCGCAATATTAGTCAAGGAGTCAATTACTGCTGTAAGGAGGGATGATATCTTAGCAGGTTCCTCTAATGAGGCCATATGGGGAGAACTTAAAAACAAAAAGGGGGCAAGCACTTTGCTGGGAGTGTACTATAGGCCCCCAAACAGTCAGGGGAGATAGAGGAACAGATATGTAGGCAAATCTCAGAGAAGTGTAGAAATAATAGGATAATAATAGTAGGGGATGTCAACTTCCCCAATATTAACTGGGATAGTCAGAGTGTGAAAGGCTTAGAGGGTGCAGAATTCTTAAAGTGCATCCAGGAGAGCTTTTTGAGCCAGCATGTAGAAAGTTCTACAAGAGAGGGGGCGGTACTGGACCTAATTCTAGGGAATGTAGCCGGGCAAGTGGTAGATGTGTCAGTAGGAGAGCATTTTGGTGACAGTGACCATAATTCAGTGAGATTTAAAGTAGTCATGGAAAAGGACAAGGATGGACCGGAAATAAAGGTTCTAAATTGGGGGAAGGCCGATTTTAATATGATAAGGCAGGATCTGGCCAAAATGGACTGGGATCAGCTACTTGTAGGAAAATCCACATCAGAGCAGTGGGAGTCTTTCAGAAAGGAAATAGAGAGAGTACAACGCCAACATGTTCCCGTAAAAGTCAAGGGTGGGTCCAACAAGCCCAGGGAATCCTGAATGTCAAGGGATATCCAAGAATGGATTAGGAAAAAAAGGGAGGCTTTTGGCAGACACAAAGGACAAAAAACAGTGGAAGCCCCAGAGGAGTATAGAAAGTGCAGGGGGCTACTTAATAAAGAAATTAGGAGAGGGAAGAGGGGGCATGAAAAAACACTGGCGGGCAAAATAAAGGAAAATCCCAAGGTGTTTTATAAGTATACTAGCTGGAGTTCCCGGCGGTGCCGAGGCTTTTTTGAGGGCATGTTGTTGTTGGAAGAGAGAGAGAGAGCGACTAGGGGGAAGAGAGAGTGTGACTGGGGGGAAGAGAGAGAGCGACTGGGGGGAAGAGAGAGAGCGACTGGGGGGGGAAGAGAGAGAGCGACTGGGGGGAAGAGAGAGAGCGACTGGGGGGAAGAGAGAGAGCGACTGGGGGGAAGAGAGAGAGCGACTGGGGGGAAGAGAGAGAGCGACTGGGGGGAAGAGAGAGAGCGACTGGGGGAAGAGAGAGAGCGACTGGGGGGGAAGAGAGAGAGCGACTGGGGGAAGAGGGAGAGCGACTGGGGGGAAGAGAGAGAGCGACGGGGGGAAGAGAGAGAGCGACTGGGGTGAAGAGAGAGAGTGACTGGGGGGAAGAGAGAGAGCGAGTGGGGGTAAGAGAGAGAGCGAGTGGGGGTAAGAGAGAGAGCGACTGGGGGTAAGAGAGAGAGTGACGGGGGGAAGGGGGGTAGGGGGAGGGTAGGAGGGGGGGGAGGGGGAGAGGGGGAACATAAGAACATAAGAAATAGGAGCAGGAGTAGGCCAATCGGCCCCTCGAGCCTGCTCCGCCATTCAATAAGATCATGGCTGATCTGATCCTAACCGCCAATCTACTATCACAGAACCATCTCCTGAATCTAACAGAATTAGACACGCGAAAAAGGAGCAGGATCAGGCTACACGGCCCCTGGGCCCACTCCGCTACCCACAGGGCCATGACCGATCCGAACCTAGACTCATGTCCAAATTCCTGCCCGCTCCCCTTAACCCTTAATTCCCTTTACTTCTAGGAAACTGTCTATTTCTCTTTTAAATTTATGTAATGATGTAGCTTCTACAGCTTTTTGGGGCAGCATATTCCATGGACCTATCACCCTCTGAGTGAAGTAGTTCCTCCTCATCTCAGTTTTGAAAGAGCAGCCCCTTATTCTAAGACTATGCCCCCTAGTTCTAGTTTCACCCATCATCGGGAACATCCTCCCCGCATCCACCCGATCCAACCCTCTCACAATCTTATATGTTTCAATAAGATCGCCTCTCATTCTTCTGAACTCCAATGAGTAGAGTCCCAATCTACTCAACCTCTCCTCATATGTCCATCCCCTCATCCCCAGGATTAACCGAGTGAACCTTCTTTGTACTGACTCGAGAGCAAGTATGTCTTTTCTTAAGTATGGACACCAAAACTGTATGCAGTATTCTAGGTGCGGTCTCACCAATACCTTGTACAACTGAAGCAATACCTCCCTATTTTTATATTCTATCCCCCTAGCAATGAAAGCCAACATTCCATTGGCCTTCTTAATCACTTGCTGCACCTGCATACTAACCTTTTGAGTTTCGTGCACCAGGACCCCCAGATCCCTTTGTACTTCAGTACTTTCCAGTTTCTTGCCATTAAGATAAGCTTGCTCTACGATTTTTCCTGCCAAAGTGCATAACCTCACACTTTCCAGTATTGTATTCCATCTGCCAAATCTCTGCCCACTTACTTAGCCTGTCTATGTCCCCTTGCAGGTTTTTAATGTCCTCCTCACTCACTACTTTCCCTCCCATCTTAGTATCATCTGCAAACTTTGATATGTTACACTCGGTCCCCTCCTCCAAATCGTTAATATAGATTGTAAAGAGTTGGGGACCCAGCACTGACCCCTGCGGAACACCACTAGTTACTGATTGCCAGTCTGAGAATGAACCATTTATCCCAACTCTCTGCCTTCTGTTAGATAGCCAATCCTCTATCCATGCCAGAGTATTACCCCCAATCCCGTGATTTTTTATCTTAAGCAATAATCTTTTGTGTGGCACCTTGTCAAATGCCTTTTGGAAGTCTAAATACTGGTCCACTGGTTTCCCCTTTATCCACCCTATATGTTACTTCCTCAAAGAACTGCAGCAAATTTGTCAAACATGACTTCCCCTTCATAAAACCATGCTGACTTTGTCCTATTAAATTATGTTTATCCAAATGTCCTGTTACTGTCTCCTTAATAATGGACTCCAAAATTTTACCTACCACAGATGTTAGGCTAACCGGTCTATAGTTTCCAGCCTTCTGTCTACTGCCCTTTTTAAATAAGGGTGTTACATTAGCAGTTTTCCAGTCTGCCGGGACCTTTGCTGAGTCCAGGGAGTTTTGGAAAATTATTACCAATGCATCCACAATCCCTACCGCCACTTCCCTCAAGACCCTAGGATGTAAGCCATCAGGTCCAGGTGATTTATCCGCCTTGAGTCCCATTATTTTACCGAGTACCACTTCCTTAGTGATTTTGATCGTGTTTAGCTCCTCCCCCCCTGTAGCCCCCTGTTTGTCCAGTGTTGGGATATTCTTAGTGTCCTCTACTGTAAAGACTGATACAAAATATTCATTCAGTGTTTTTGCCATCTCCATATTTCCCACCATTAATTTCCCGGTCTCATCCTCTAAGGGACCAACATTTACTTCAGCCACCCTTTTTCTTTTTATATAACTATAAAAACTCTTACTATCTGTTTTTATATTTTTTGCTAATTTACTTTCATAATCTATCTTTCCTTTCTTAATCAATCTTTTTGTTATTTTTTTCTGTCTTTTAAAGTTTTCCCAATCCTCTATCCTCCCACTAGATCTGGCTACCTTATATGCCCTTGTTTTTAGTCGAATACTATCCTTAATTTCTTTACTTAGCCACGGATGGCTGTCTTTTCTTTTACACCAGGAAGGGAGGGGGAGGGGAAGGGGGGGAGGGGAAGGGGGAGGGGAAGGGGGGGAGGGGGAGGGGAAGGGGGTGGAGGGGGAGGGGGGATGGAGGGGGTGGGGGTGGAGGGGGAGGGGGAGGGGGAGGGGGGGAGGGGGTGTGGGGGGGGAAAGGGGGGTGGGAAGGGTGTGGGGGAAGGGTGGGGGAAGGAGGGGGGAGGGGCGAAGGGAGAAAGGGAGAGGGAGAGAAAGGGAGGGGGGGAGCCATCAGACCCTCTCCCCTCTGCCGGCGATGGCTCCGCGGAGCTCCTTGCCGCCCCACGCACTGACATGGCCCAGCCGAGCGCAGCGCCCCGGTCAGACCGAGCCCCGCCCCCCGCCCTCCCGAGCCCCGGCTTCAAGACCGCCGATTGCGGCTGGGCCTGCACTGGAGCGAAGCCGCGGGAACGGGCATGAGCCGGCTTGAGGCTGTGAGAGAGGGCCGGGCGCGGTTGCCGGGGTAACTCTTCCCCCCCCTTCCCGCTCTCCCGAGCACCGGCCTCCTGAGCCCCGCCCTCCCGAGCCCCGGCCCCCCGCCCGAGCCGCGGGGAAGGAGAGAGAGAGCCGCCGCTCCTCCGGTCGATGTGTTGCGGGCTGACCCCTGATGAGCGCCTGATCAGCTGAGCCCGAGCCCCGCGGTGACCGCAACTGACCTCCCGCTAGGCTCCCTTCCGCCCCGCCAGCCTTTACCAAAATGGCGGCGATGGCTACGCTCGACCCAGTCCTGCGCCGCCAGCCTTTGCAAAGATGGCAGCGATCGCAGGGCGGGCCCAGCGGGAGAGGCGGTGCCTAGCTCGGGCATGGCTGGGCAACAGAGGCCCAGGCTTCCAGGCCTGCAAAAACGGTGAAAGGTAGGAAAATTATAGAGGTTAGAGAAAAGATTTACAAATTAATTAACTTTTTTTAAAAACAATTTGTGTTTTAAAAGAAACTTGTTTTTTGCTGGAAATCTAGATTTGAAAAGAAACACACAGAAAGTGGGAAAAAAAAATAAACTTACGAATCAAGATGGCTGACACTCACCTCAGTTCAGAATGATAAGGCCCGCCCACACACGCACTGATTGGTCAACCGTCAGGTCACTGAACTGTAGGATTGGTCAATCATCACGTCACTCAACTCTAGGATGGCCCGCCCGCACACACAATGAATCCGCCCCCACTCGATGCTAATGAGCGGATAATGAGCGGAATTTTGAATGTTTTTTGGATACCGTCGGCACAATTTTTGTCCGACCAAAAAGTAAATACGCCTACAAGAGTCCCCTAATGATGAGCTTTCTTTTGATATAACATATGTGTAGGTACGCTCTATAACTTTTGATTGTATAGCCGGACAGACAGACAGACAGACAGAGAGACAGACAGACATACTGTTTTATATATATATAGATTAAGGGCAAAAGGATAACCAGGGAAAGAGTAGGGCCCATTAGGGACCAAAGTGGCAATCTGTGTGTAGAGCCGGAAAATGTAGGTGAGGTTTTAAATGAATATTTTGCATCTGTGTTCACTATGGAGAAGGGTGATGTAGGCATAGAAATCAGGCAAGAAGACTATGATATACTTGAACAAATTAGTATTGAGAGGGAGGAGGTACTAACGGTTTTAGCGGGCTTAAAAGTGGATAAAACCCCAGGCCCTGACGGGATGTATCCCAGGCTGCTGTGTGAGGCAAGGGAGGAGATTGCAGGGGCTCTGACACAAATTTTCAGAACCTCTCTGGCCACAGGGGAGGTGCCAGAGGACTGGAGAACAGCTAACGTAGTACCATTGTTCAAGAAGGGTAGTAGGGATAAACCAGGGAATTACAGGCCAGTGAGCCTAACATCAGTGGTAGGGAAATTATTGGAAAAATTCTGAGGGACAGAATTAGTCTCCACTTGGAAAGGCAGGGATTAATCAGGGATAGTCAGCATGGCTTTGTCAGGGGGAGATCATGTCTGACCAATTTGATTGAATTTTTTGAGGGGGTGACTAGGTGTGTGGATGAGGGTAGTGCAGTTGAGGTAGTCTACATGGACTTCAGTAAAGCTTTTGACAAAGTCCCGCATGGGAGACTGGTCAAGAAGGTAAGAATCCATGGGATCCAGGGCAATTTGGCACATTGGATCTAAAATTGACTTAGTGGCAGGAGGCAGAGGGTGATGGTCGAAGGTTGTTTTTGTGACTGGAAGCCTGTGTCCAGTGGTGTAACGCAGGGATCGGTGCTGGGTCCTTTGCTGTTTGTAGTGTACATTAATGATTTAAATATGAATGTAGGAGGTATGATCAGTAAGTTCGCAGATGACACAAAAATTGGTGGAGTGGTAAATAGCGAGGAGGGAAGCCTCAGGCTACAGGACGATATAGACGGGATGGTTAGATGGGCAGAACAGTGGCAAATGGAATTTAACCCTGAAAAGTGTGAGGTGATGCATTTTGGGAGGACTAACAAGGCAAGGGAATACACAATGAATGGTAGGATCCTAGGAAGGACAGAGGATCAGAGGGACCTTGGTGTGCATGTACATAGATCCCTGAAGGCAGCAGGACAGGTAGATAAGGTGGTTAAAAAGGCATATGGGATACTTATATTCTATGCCTCGGCTAATGAAGGCAAGAGCAGGGAGATTATGATGGAGCTGTACAAAACGCTAGTGATATACCTATCAATTCCTCCAATAAAAGGCGAAGAGTTACGAAGGTGACTAAAGGTTTTTATTGACTAAATAACAGAGCCCACTCTCGTGGGTGATCCGATCCAAGCAGGAGGAATACCAGTCAGTCGCTCACCTTTATACCTGGCCTGGTGGGTGGAGCCAAGGCGGAGTCGGCGGTGGTCATCCCAGGTATAGCAGTGTGGCAAGAGGCGACCTCGTACCGTGATACAATAGTGGTCAGTGATACAGTTATAACGAACAGTGGTGAACAGTGCTAACTACTAACAGTGATACGATAGTGAACGTGGTTTACCACATTCACCCCTTGTTTAGAATTAAGTCCGGCGGGGTGAAGTGTACTACCAATTCTGGTAGGTCAGTCTGTCCGGAGGCTTCGTAAGCCTCTCCGATCGCCGCAGCGGTGGTGTTGCCTTATCCGGTGCTGGTGCCTTATCCGGTGTTGATGCTGGTGTTTGCGTGGTCGGCGAGGGCTCGTGGGGTTCCGGCATGCCGTCTACCTGGGCTGGGGTTGGGGGGGGTGGTGGCGGTGTTTCCGGATCGGCTGAGGGTGCGAGGTCTCGTAGGGAGACAGTGTCCTCCCGCCCGTCTGGGTACGCCACGTAGGCGTACTGGGGGTTGGCGTGCAGGAGGTTCACCCTCTCGACCAGGGGGTCCGTTTTATGGGCCCTCACGTGTTTCCGCAGCCAGACCGGCCCCGGGGCGGTCAGCCAGGTTGGTAGAGTGGTTCCCGTAGTCGACTTCCTGGGGAAAACGAACATTCGTTCATGGGGGGTGGTGTTAGTGGCCGTGCAAAGTAATGACCGGATGGAGTGCAGCGCTGTCGGGAGGACTTCTTGCCAGCGGGAGGTTGGGAGGCCCTTAGACTTTAAGGCTAAGAGGACGGCCTTCCATACCGTCGCGTTCTCTCTTTCCACCTGACCGTTACCTCTGGGGTTGTAGCTGGTGGTCCTGCTTGCTGCAATACCTCTCTCTAGGAGGAATTGCCGGAGTTCCTCGCTCATGAAGGAGGAGCCCCGGTCGCTGTGTATATAGTTCGGGAACCCGAACAAGGCGAAGAGGGCATTCAGGCACTTGATGACCGTGCTACTGGTCATGTCGGGGCAGGGGAAGGCAAAGGGGAAACGGGAGTACTCATCAACGATGTTGAGGAAGTACACATTACGGTCAGAGGACGGGAGGGGCCCCTTAAAGTCGATGCTCAGGCGCTCGAAGGGGCGGGTGGCCTTGATCAGGCTTGCTCGGTCCGGCCTATAGAAGTGCGGTTTGCACTCCGCACAGGTCTGGCAGTTCCTGGTCATGGTCCTGACCTCCTCGATGGAGTAGGTCAGGTTGCGGGCCTTAATGAAATGGTAGAGTCTGGTGACTCCGGGGTGGCAGAGCTGGTCGTGGAGGGTCTGAAGCCTATCGATATGCGCGCTGGCGCATGTCATTCGTGAAAGGGCATCAGGGGATTCGTTCAGCTTGCCTGGCCGGTACAAGATCTCATAATCGTAGGTGGAGAGCTCGATTCTCCATCTCAAAATCTTGTCATTCTTGATTTTGCCCTTCAGCTTGTTATTAAACATGAAAGCCACCGAACGCTGGTCGGTGAGGAGGGTAAATCGTTTGCCTGCCAGGTAGTGCCTCCAGCGCCGTACTGCCTCCACGATCGCCTGGGCCTCTTTCTCGACCGACGAATGTCGGATCTCGGGGCCCTGTAGGGTCCTTGAGAAGAAGGCCACTGGCCTCCCCTCCTGGTTTAGGGTGGCGGCTAAGGCGAAGTCGGATGCGTCGCTCTCCACCTGGAAGGGGATGGACTCGTCCACTGCGTGCATCGTGGCCTTGGCTATGTCTCCCTTAATGAGGGAGAAGGCCGCGCACGCCTCCTCCGTGAGGGGGAAGGAAGTGGCTTTCAGGAGGGGTCTGGCTTTGTCCGCGTAATTGGGTACCCATTGGGCATAGTAGGCGAAAAGCCCCAGGGTTCTCCTAAGTGCTTTAGGGCAGTGGGGGAGGGGTAGCTCCATGAGGGGGCGCATTCTTTCTGGGTCGGGGCCGATGATTCCGTTCTCCACTACGCAGCCGAGGATGGCAAGGCGTGTGGTGTTAAACACGCATTTCTCCTTATTGTAGGTGAGGTTCAGCCGTTGGGCCGTACGGAGGAATTTCTCCAGATTCGCGTCATGTTCCTGCCGGTCGCGGCCGCAGATAGTGACGTTATCTAGGTAGGGGAATGTAGCCTGCAGTTCGTTCTGGTCAACCATCTGGTCCATCTCCCTTTGGAAGACCGAGACCCCATTAGTGACACCGAAGGGGACCCTAAGGAAGTGGTATAGGCGCCCATTCGCCTCGAAGGCGGTATACTGGCGGTCCTCAGGGTGGATAGGGAGTTGGTGGTAGGCCGACTTCAGGTCGATGGTCGAGAATACTTTATACTGTGCAATCTGATTGACCATGTCAGATATGCGGGGGAGGGGGTATGCGTCCAGCTGGGTATATCTGTTTATGGTCTGGCTGTAGTCGATGACCAGGCGGTTTTTATCGCCGGTCTTTACGACTACGACCTGGGCACGCCAGGGGCTGCTGCTCCCCTCGATAATGCCCTCTTTCAGGAGGCGCCGCACCTCAGAGCTAATGAAGGCTCTGTCCCCGGCGCTATACCGCCTGCTCTTGGTAGCGACGGGTTTGCAGTCAGGGGTAAGGTTAGCAAACAGAGAGGGTGGCGGGACCTTGAGGGTGGAGAGGCTGCAGGTGTTACGCGGTGGGCGGTTTAACATTTGCTGGTTGTTGACTGTGAGTGGGGGGAGGGGTCCACCGTATGCTAGGGTTACGCTTTGGAGGTGGGATTGGAAGTCCAGCCCTAGTAGGACGGCAGCGCAGAGATGGGGGAGGACGAGGAGTTTAAAGTTTTTATACTCCGTGCCCTTAACCGACAGGGTCACGACACAGTAGCCGCTGATGTCCGTGGCGTGGGACCTCGATGCCATCGAGATTCGGCTGCGCGTTGGTAGGACAGAGAGGGAGTAGTGGCTCACCGTGTCTGGGTGGATGAAGCTCTCCGTGCTTCCGCTGTCGAACAGGCAGGTCGTGGCGTGGCCGTTCACTTTGATGTCCATCATTGACTTGGACAGATGGTGCGGGCGGGCTTGGTCCAGGGTGACGGAAGCTAGTGTGTAGCTGAGCGAGTCGTTGTCATCTGCGGGCGAGGCGGTCGGGCGTGGTGAGTAAAATGGCGTCTCCCACGAGGTAGGGCAAAATGACGGAGAAGATGGCTGCCCCCGTAGCTCACATGAGGCACTATTGGGGTCGGTTGCCTTAATCAAAGATGGCCGCCCCCATGACTCATGTGTGGGGATGCTGGCCTCAGTTGCCCTAAACAAAGATGGCCACCCCCATGACTCATGTGTGGGGATGCTGGCCTCAGTTGCCCTAAACGAAGATGGCCGCCCCCATAGTTCGCATGCGGCACTGCTGGCCTCTGAGGATCCGCTCCTGCAGGCCTTGGAGAAGTGGCCTTTCTTCAGGCAGGTTCTGCATGTGGAGTTCTTGGCTGGGCAGCGCGACCTCGGGTGCTTCTCCTGGCCACAAAAAAAACAGCCGGCGGCCCGATCGCGGATGCCCGATGTCGGGGCCGGTGCCGGGGGTGGCGGGGCCGGTCGGGTCCGGGACGCCGACGCAGAGGTAGGTCCCGGGGGCGGCGCTGGGAAGGGTGCTGTGGTAGGGGTCGGGCCCGAGTCCCAGGGTCGCGAGCAGTACCTGGTGAATGCTTCCTGATCTTGGTGGGCCACTTCCAGGGAGATAGCGAGGGCTTCAGCTTTTTCCATGCTGAGGTCTTTAGCTTCCAGCAGTCTTTGCCGTGAGTACTCGGACCGTAGGCCTTTCAGGAATGCGTCGCGGATATTATCTTCAGTATTTTCGGCTGCCGACACCGATTTAAAGTCACAGTTCCTGGCGAGTGCATATAGCGCCTGTGAGAATTCGGCTACTGATTCTCCTGGCTGTTGCGGCCGTGATCTTAGGAGGTGCCTAGCGTACATGTAGTTTACCGGGGTCCGGTACTTCTGTTTCAGCAGGTTGATGGCGGTCTCGTAGGTAGTCATGTCCTCGATGAGAGTGTATACTCTCGGGCTCAGTTGCGCCTGCAGGACACTTAGTTTGGATGCCTGAGGGACGCTGGATTCTCTCAGGTATGATTCGAAGCAGACCAGCCAGTGTTTAAAGTCTGCGGCTGAGTTTGCTGCTCGTGGGTTCAGGTCCAGGTACGGCGGTCTGAGGGCTCGCAGCCAAGCTGGCTGGTGTGGCTGTGCTCCTGGGAGCTGCGCTGGTGGCTCCTCCGCCGGTTGTGACTCGTTGTCGGACATCATTAAATTTAGTCAATAAAATTGATATACCTATCAATTCCTCCAATAAAAGGCGAAGAGTTACGAAGGTGACTAAAGGTTTTTATTGACTAAATAACAGAGCCCACTCTCGTGGGTGATCCGATCCAAGCAGGAGGAATACCAGTCAGTCGCTCACCTTTATACCTGGCCTGGTGGGTGGAGCCAAGGCGGAGTCGGCGGTGGTCATCCCAGGTATAGCAGTGTGGCAAGAGGCGACCTCGTACCGTGATACAATAGTGGTCAGTGATACAGTTATAACGAACAGTGGTGAACAGTGCTAACTACTAACAGTGATACGATAGTGAACGTGGTTTACCACAGCTAGTTAGGCCACAGCTGGAGTACTGTGTACAGTTCTGGTCGCCACACTATAGGAGGGATGTGATTGCATTGGAGAGGGTGCAGAGGAGATTCACCAGGATGTTACCTGGGCTGGAGTGCTTCAGCTATGAAGAGAGACTGGACAGGCTGGGGTTGTTTTCCTTAGAGCAGAGAAGGCTGAGGGGGGACCTGATTGACGTGTACAAAATTATGAGGGGCATAGATCGGGTAGATAGAAAGAAAATTTCCTCTTAGTAGAGGGGTCAATAACCAGGGGGCATAGTTTCAAGGTAAGGGGCAGGAGGTTTAGAGGGGATTTGAGGAAAAACTTTTTCACCCAGAGGGTGGTTGGAATCTGGAACTCACTGCCTGAAAGGGTGGTAGAGGCAGGAACCCTCACAACATTCAATAAGCATTTAGATGAGCACTTGAAACGCAATAGCATACAAGGCTACGGACCAAGTGCTGGAAAATGGGATTAGAATAGACAGGGCTTGATGGCCGGCGCGGACACGATGGGCCGAAGGGCCTCTTTCTGTGCTGTATAACTCTATGACTCTATAATAATCCCAGTTTATCTGTACCATTTAATATTTAATATACTCTTATGAGGTCTTTCCTAAATCTCTTCTTTCTAGCTTTTAATCTTTCCTCATACCTCATTCACTTTACACTTGGGATCAATCTTATTGCTCGTTTCTGCACTCTTTCTAATGTAAGTCACAGCTTCTAATCAAAACTGAGACTCATTTGCAGATCAGAGAATTGTTAGGATCTCCCTCAGCCTCAGCCACTGTGTTTTGAATACTGAAGTCAAACTCTTCCCCTTGCCCTCAATACACAAAAGGAGACGTGTGTGCTTATATACAAAGCAGAAATACTCTAATCTGAACGGGTAATACATGGATCATGCCTGTCCAATTTGCTGCCTGACTCCCTTCCTAACAGTCCATCTCCCCATTCTCCAGGGGACTTGTCCTTCTCCCACTTTGCACCACTTTAACACATGTACCCACCTTACAGCGGTCAATTTCTATCATCCATTCATGATAGAGCTTTTCATAATATGCCTGCAATTTATTTATGTATTGAATATGTAGTGAATCTGGAAAGAAAAGAAATTTAAACATGTATTATTATCGAAGATCCTCCATTGTACAGATTATATATTTATAACTTCATACTGGAGTAAATTGTTTTTCCCAAAATGTGGCATGAGGCAAATTAGAGATAACTGATCGTGACAAACTATCACACGGACTAGTGATGGCATGATCTTCCCTTTTGAAATCCGTACTGACTATTCTTTATTATATTTTTGATTTCTAGATGTTTTTCTTTTACATCTTTGTGTAAAGATTCCATTATCTTTCCTACCACCGATATTAAGCTAACTGGTCTATAGTTCCCTAGATTTGTTCTATTTACCTTTTAAATATAGGAATAACATTAGCTGTCCTCCATTCCTCTGGCACTATTCCCTTTTCTAATTAACTTAGTGCCTCTGTTATCTGTTCCCATGCTATTTTTAGTATGCACGGATGCAATGCATCTAGACCAGGGGTTTTATCCTCTCTAAGTTTGACGAGTTTATCAATTATCTCCCCCCTTTCTATCTTAAATGCCTTGATCTCTTTTTTGATCTCTTCTTCTAATGTCATGTTCACCCTGTTAGTCGCCCTGGTAAATACTGAAACAAAGTAATTATTTAATATTTCTGCCACTTCGCTGTCATTATGTGTGAGAATATCTTGTGCATCCCTATCCTGATTTTCCTTTTGTTATTTATGTGTCTGTAGATTATTTTACTATTTCTTTTTATATTCCTTGACAATTTAATTTTGTAGTTCCTCATTGCCTTCCTAATTCTTTTTTTAATTTCTTTCCTAGTCTCTTCGTATTCCCCTTTGTCATTCTCTCCTTTATTGTCAGACGACACAAAGCTGGGTGGGCGTGTGTGCTTTGAGGAGGATGCAGAGAAACTCCAGTATGATTTGGACAGGTTAATGATTGGGCAGGTGCATGGCAGATGCAGTATAATGTCTAAATGCAAGGTTATCCACTTTGGTGGCAAAAACAGGAAGACAGATTATTATCTGAACGGCAATAGATTGGGAAAAGGGGAAGTGCAACGAGACCTGGGTGTCCTTGTGCACCAGTCGTTGAAGGTAAGCATGCAGGTGCAGCAGGCGGTTAAGAAGGCAAATGGTATGTTGGCCATCATAGCGAGAGGATTTGAGTACAGGAGCAAGGATGTTTTGTTGCAGTTGTACAGGGCCTTGGTGAGACCACACCTTGAGTACTGTGTGCAGTTTTGGTCGCCTTATCTGAGGAAGGATGTTCTTGCCATAGAGAGAGTGCAGCGAAGATTCACCAGACTGATACCTGGGATGGCAGGAATGACGTATGAAGAGAGATTGGGTCGAATAGGCTTATATTCGTTAAGAGTTTAGAAGAATGAGAGGGGAGCTCATTGAAACTTATAAAATCCTAACAGGACTAGACAGACTAGATGCAGGAAGGATGTTCCCGATGGCGGGGGAGTCCAGAACCAGGGGTCACAGTCTAAGGATAAGGGGTAAGCCATTTAAGACTGAGATGAAGAGGAATTTCTTCACCCAGAGAGTGGTGAACCTGTGGAATTCTCTACCACAGAAGGCAGTTGAGGCCAACTTACTAAATATATTCAAGGAGTTAGATATATTTCTTAAGGCTAAAGGGATCAAGGGATATGGGGAGAAAGCAGGGACAGGGTACTGAATTTGGATGATCAGCCATGATCTCATTAAATGGCGGAACAGGCTCGAGGGGCCGAATGGCGTACTCCTGCTCCTATCTTCTATGTACTTACTGTATGCCTTTTTCTTTATTTTCAATTTTGGCCTTATCTCTTTATTCATCCATGGTGTTTCATTATTGGCTAGTTTGTTCTTGTTTTTTAGCAGAATATATTTCTCCTGAACTCTATTGATCACCTTTTTAAATATGTCCCACTGCTGTTCTATCTCTTTGTTTGTCAATAATTTTTTTTTCAGTTCATCTTCAGTTTATAGTTCCATTCTCATCCCCTCAAAATAATTCTTTTTTCCAATCTATTACTTTGGTCTTTGTCTTACTCAATCATTTTCTTAAACCTTATTATGTTGTGATCGCTACTGCCTAGATGTTCCCCTATGCTTACTACTCTTATCTGCTCTGGTTCATTTCCCATTACTAGATCCAGCAGTGATTCATCTCTTGTTGGGCTTCTTATGTACTGGGTAAGAAAGGAGTCCTGTACACACTGTAAAAACTCCTTTCCTTTTCCCCTATTCCTACCTCTTGCCAGTTTATTTGGGGGCAGTTGAAATCGCCCATGATTATTATCCTATGTCTTAGTTCTAATTTTCATAGATTTGCTTACATATTTCTGCATCCACTTCCCTTCCACCATTAGGTGGTCTGCAGAATACCTCTATTAGCGTGATCGCTCCCTTCTTATCCTTTATCTCAATTCATTTGGATTCTGATTCCATCTTAATGTTACTTATGTCCCTTTATTCTACTTCTATTATGTTATCTCTCATTAGTACAACTACCCAACCCACCTTTTTCCTTCCCTATCCTTTCTAAATATGTTATATCCTGCAATATTTAACTGCCAGTCTTGTTATTTATGTAGCCATGTTTTGGTTATCCCTACTACATCTGGTTCCTCGCTATGAATGATTGCCTCCAGTTCCTCTGTTTTGTTTCGGCTGCTATGCAAATTGCTGTACAGGCAGTATTTAATTCATTTTTGTTAATTGTTCCTCTCACTTTATTTTTAACAGTCATTTTATACTTATGTTCTATAACTGTATCTATTCCCTGACCATTTATGTTACCCTTATTCCATACCTTGGTCTGACCTTTACTCTCATCTCTTATATCTTTTATCTTCTTCAGGCTTATGTTATTTCCACCAGATCCCTCCCCTCAACTTACTAGTA
The DNA here is from genome assembly GCF_052327205.1 of Somniosus microcephalus. NCBI lineage: Eukaryota > Metazoa > Chordata > Chondrichthyes > Squaliformes > Somniosidae > Somniosus > Somniosus microcephalus. The sequence continues at coordinate 14,145,908 of NC_141009.1, forward strand.
TAAATCTTATCCAGGGCCCTTTATCCTTTCCTTTAGGACTTTGGTCCCATTCGTCCCAGCGGAACAGCTCCTTCCTGTTCCAGTACTGGTGCCAGTGTCCGATAAATTAATGCACTCATTAACCTACTTACCTTATGAGTTAACAACTGATTTAATAAAAGCACTTAGCAATTTTATGTGATTACAGGAAACTTTGGCACCGACGGGACCGAGCTGTTGCCGATCTATCAAAACTGCTGGACATACAAAGTTAATGTTGAAGCATATGGAGGTTTTCATCTCCGTATCTGACAACAAACACTGTTGCTTAGCAACAGCTTCTAAAGAGTCGGCTGCAGCTGCAAGCGTCTCTAGCTGAAGCTGTTGCTATAGCTACAGACCTTGCAGTGCCTGACTGGGAAAAAAAAAGAACGAGAACTAAAAAAACTTATAGAAAACGGCTCCTGATTTTTGCCGTTAGATCGAGTATTCCGGACATACAACCTCCGAATAAACCAAAGTTTCCTGTATATTAACTAGTATCCTACCAAAAGGAAATCAAAGCCCTTGATGATTTCTGTCTACTTCAGTCATATATGCTTACCTATCTCCAGATTTAAGGCTTTTAAGGAGTCATGCCACTCAGCCATTGAGGCTTTATTGCAGTCAGAAGGATTCAGGTTTCTGCAGAAAGCACAAATAAACCAATGACAAACAGAACTGTTTATATTCCAAATAAACATTAAATAAGCTACTTAACAAATAACCAAATTGAGCTTCAAACACCATAGCCTATCAATCGTTAACAAAACCCACTCCCACCTCCACAATGTCATCTGCATCCACCCTTACTCATCCCCACCACTGCTGAAACCCTTATTCACATTCCTGTTCCTTCACACTTCCTTAACACCCTCTTCACCATCTTCGCCAGCCTGCACTGCTTACCCCACCCAATGCATTGAATTCAAAATTCTTAACCTCATTTCCAAATCCCTCCTAGGCCTTGTCTCAACTTACTTATGCAACCTATTCCAGCCCTATACTGTACCAGTGCTGTTCAGTCCTCCAACTTTGGCCTCTTATGCATCTCCCCTTCCTTGATCCACCATCAGTGACAGAGCCTTCAACTGTCTTGGTCCCCACTCTCTGAAACTTCCTTTGTAGATCACTACCTCTCCCCTAGTCTTTACAAAGCTTACTCAAAACCCATCTCTTTGAAACATAGAAACATAGAGATAGGAACAGGAGTAGGCCATTCGGCCCTTCGAGCCTGCTCCGCCATTCAATGAGATCATGGCTGATCTTCGTCTGAGATCTTAGCTGATCTTACCAGTTCAGTACCCCGTCCCCGCCTTTTCTCCGTAACCCTTAATCCCCTTAGCCTTCAGAAATATATCCAATTCTCTCTTGAAAATATTTATTGAATTAGCCTTCACAGCCCTCTGTGGCAGGGAATTCCACAGGCTCACCACTCTTTGAGTGAAGAAATTCTTCCTCATCTCTGTTTTAAATGATTTGCCCGCTATTTTTAGACTGTGGCCCCTGGTTCTGTGCTCCCCTGCCATTGGAAACATTCTCTCTGAATTCAGCCTGTCCAGGCCTGCCATAATTTTATATGTTTCGATGAGATCCCCTCTCAATCTTCTAAACTCCAGTGAGTACAAGCCCAAACTATTCAATCTCTCCTCGTAGGTCATTCCCGCCATTCCAGGTATCAGCCTGGTGAATCGCCGCTGCACTCTTTCCATGGCAAGAACATCCTTCCGCAGATGGGGCGACCAAAACTGTACACAATACTCCAGATGCGGTCTCACCAGCACCTTGTACAGCTGTAGTAAGGTATCCCTATTCCTATACTCGAACCCCCTTGATATGAAGGCCAACATACCATTTGCCTTCTTAATCGCCTGTTGCACCTGCATGCTCTCCTTCAGTGACTGGTGCACAAGAACACCCAGGTCCCTCTGCACTTCCCCATCTCCCAATCTATTGCCATTTAGATAATAATCTACCCTCCTGTTTTTACCCCCAAAGTGGATAACCTCGCATTTATCCACATTATAGTGCATCTGCCACGTATCCGCCCATTCCCCCAACCTGTCCAAATCGCACTGTAGCCTCCTGACATCCTCATCAGAGCCCACCCCTCCTCCTAGTTTAGTGTCGTCAGCGAATTTGGAAATATTGCATCCAATTCCCTGATCCAGATCATTTATATATATTGTGAACAGCTGGGGTCCCAGGACAGATCCTTGCGGCACCCCGCTGGTCACTGCCTGCCACTCCGAAAACGAGCCGTTTATTCCAACTCTCTGTTTTCTATCCGCCAGCCAGTTCTCTATCCACGTTAATACTTTGCCCCCAATCCCATGAGCCTTAATTTTGCATGATAATCTTTTGTGTGGAACCTTATCGAAGGCTTTCTGGAAGTCAAGGTACACCACATCCACTGGCTCTCCCCCATCTATTTTACCAGTTACTTCCTCAAAAAATTCCAGCAGATTAGTCAAACACGATTTACCCTTTGTAAATCCATGTTGACTCTGTCCGATCCTTTCCCCATTTGTCAAGTGCTCCGCTATTTTATCCTTAATAATGGACTCTAGCATTTTGCCCACAACCGATGTAAGGCTTACTGGTCTATAATTCCCTGCTTTCTCTCTACCCCCCTTTTTAAATATTGGGGTAACATTAGCTACCCTCCAATCCACGGGTACTGTTCCCGAGTCAATGGAGTTCCGGAAGATGATCCTTAGAGCATCTGCTATCTGCAGGGCCACCTCCTTAAGTACCCTAGGATGTAGTTTATCAGGCCCCGGGGATTTGTCGGCCTTCAGTCCCCTCAACTTACCCAACACCATATCCCTAGAGATACTAATTTCTGTCAGCTCCTCCCTCTCATTAGTCCCTATGTTTGCCGATATTCCTGGGAGGTTATTTGTGTCCTCCTTTGTGAATACAGAACCAAAGTATGAGTTTAATTGGTCTGCCATTTCCTTATTCTCCATTATATATTCTCCCGAATCGGACTGCAAGGGACCGACTTGGGATTTTACCAGTCTTTTCCTCCTGATATACCGATAAAAGCTTTTGCAGTCTGTCTTTATGTTTGCTGCAAGTTTACTTTCGTATTCTATTTTCCCCTTCCTGATTAATCCCTTTGTCCTCTTTTGCTGTATCCTGTACTGCCCCCAATCTTCCGGTCTGGTGCTTTTTTTTGCCAGTTGATATGCCCTTTTTTTTGATTTTATGCTGTCCCTAATTTCCCTCGTTATCCACGGTTGAGCCACCTTTTTAGGTTTATTTTTATGCCAAACCGGTATAAACATGTTCTGGAATTCTTCCATTCTATCTTTGAATGCTTGCCATTGTCTATCCACTGTCAATCCCCCCAGAAACACCACCCAGTCAATCTTACCCAATTCCCGTCTCATACCCTCGTAATTCCCTTTATTTAAGTTCTGGACCTTAGTCTCTGATTCAATTTCCTCACTCTCCATCTCGACTGAGAGCTCGATCATATTATGATCGCTCTGACCCAAGGGGCCTCGTACAAGAAGATTGTTGATAAGTCCCTTCTCATTGCACAATACCCAGTCTAAAATGGCCTGATCTCGAGTCGGCTCCTCGACATATTGGTCCAGATAACCGTCCCGAAAACATTCCAGGAATTCCTCCTCCTCAGAATTTTTACTAATTTGGGTAGTCCAATCAATATGTAAATTAAAGTCACCCATGATGACAGCTGTGCTCTTATCGCACGCTTCTCTAATTTCCCTTTTTATGCCTTCCCTCACCTCCATATTACTATTTGGAGGCCTATATATCACACCCACTAACGTTTTCCTCCCCTTGCTATTTCTCATTTCTACCCATACAGATTCCGTTTCATCCGAGTTAATATCCTTCCTTTCCATTGCATTAATCCCCTCCTTTACCAGCAATGCTACCCCACCTCCCCTACCTTTTTGCCGATCCTTCCTAAATATTGTATATCCCTGGATGTTAAGTTCCCAGCCTTGCCCACCCTGCAGCCACGTTTCTGTAATCCCAATCAAATCATACTTGTTTACCTCTATTTCCACAACTAATTCATCCACCTTGTTCCTAATGCTTCTAGCATTAAGATACAAAGCCTTCAGGCTTGCTTTTTTCACACTCTCATTATGAACCATGCTTTCGGCCATCTTTCCTAACTCATCATCTGTTTCTCCTCTGAGAAACATTTGAGATGTTTACTGACGTAAGAAAACTACTAGGCACTTGGTCTAAGCGTTAAACAAAGCTTTAATCAACTGTTTTACAACATGGAGGTCTAGTTGTGTCCTTTACTAGTTCCTGTTAAGAACGTCCTGCGCAAGATGGGCCCGTGCCCGAGTATTTATACTCTCCCTGGACAGCGCCACCCGTAGGCCGCTCAGTATTATTTCATAAGTCTTTCTTTCATGAATGACCGATTCATGTCATTTACTATATTAAAATCACAACATAAATACAAGTTGTTGTGCTTCTAAGTAAATTACATAAGAGTACTGAGTGGTTCAGATGTTGTCATTATCTGAAAAATTAAGATCATATTGATATCTTACAGCACTGGTACTTATAAAACTCCCAGAGTACCATTTGTAGCACCTTCTCTATTACCAATGTCCTTTGGCCTCCATTCATAGCTCCTATCTGCTTACAGGATGTTGAAAAAGGTGACATTCAATGCTGGTATCAGCTTTTCTTGCTCTCAACAAAATGAGGCAAGGGATTGCTATGATGAGGCAAAATAACCGATAGGGTTATCCTAGCTTTTATGCAGCAAGTCAAAGGGTCCTACTAGAATGGGACTATTTAATAGAACTGTTTGTACTATAGTTTTATTTCTCTCTCTTTGTGGGGGACAATGTCCAGCCTCCACTTGGCAATTGCCCACAGCGATATGATCCTGAGGCTGTAGGTTCGGCCAGGGTCAGTGGTGCATCTCCATGGTGGGAGGAAGATATCCCACCACCACCGGAAATGCGTCCCAATCAAAGGGGGGATCAAAAAGTCTAGACTATCCTGCCTAATCAACACCACCACCGTTCCCCTCTCTGCACTGGAGTGTAATTTTTCCTGACGGTAAAAAAAAACATTGCATATCTTGGAATTCTGAAATAAGACCAAGAAAATGCTGGAAATGTACAACATGTCTGTCAGCATCTGAAAGAGATAGGTTAATATTTCAGGTGTGACCCTTCATCAGAACCGTTATTTCTTAAACTCACATCATATCTTCAAGAAGCTGAACCCGTTTGTTGTTTAGTTCTTGCTGTTCCTTCATCAATAATTCCTTTTCCATTGCTAATCCAGCATTCCAATCCTTTGTTAAAAAATCTCTGTGAAAGGAACAAACAAAGCAAAAGGCCAAATTTATTTACAAAAAAAATCAATTTACTCCCTACAGCCAAACAGATATGACAGTAATGCCATAATATTCAATACTGAAAATGATTACCTAAAACTTTACCTATTCTTGCAATGATATTGGTGGCCAACATTAGGATTCCAGTGGACAAGCATTAATATTACACAATTATATTAAAGAAGCCCTAAATTATGTATGTGGACTATCGGAGCTCAGGACCAAAATTACTGAGATATCGGTGGCTGAAAGGTATAGCTAACCAACTTTCAAAAATAAATTATTTACAATTTTTTCATAGATATACATATAAGAAAAAAACACAAGAAAATGTATAAGTACACCTACACCACTGTTGTATAGTGTTGTATATTAGAGAATAAGACACGTATACAGATTCAGCAGTGCAGTCAGTACAATGTCAAACACATAGGGTGAAAAGATTAAGATAAGGAAGCATGAAATGCTTGGATGTTTGTTCTATAAAAGTCGGACAAAGTAGCCATCTGGTAAATCCATTTCCAGTCACGCTAAATCGGGCAGTTTCAGTTATCCATGGGCCATTTCTCAAAGGGAATTAGGGAGCCTCTGATGAGGAGAGAGGAAGGAACGGGGGTGGGTGTGGGGGGCGGGGTTGAGTTCCTCAGATTTGTTGGGTCATTGACAGAGGCAGATCAAAGGATCGCCAACATTCAGGAGAAAGGGCTAAAGAAACAAATCCCTTGGAACCTCACCGCTAATATTTGAAAAAAGAAAAATGAAAAAAGGTACGGGGAATGGGCAGCTGAGTCAGACTAAGTGGATAGTTGTTTTAGACAACCGGCACAAGTACGATGGGCTGAATGTCCTCCTTCTCATCTATAAGATTCGATGATTCAACTGTTCCTCAAGCAGCAAGTTTAAAAAAAAATCAGTACAGTGATTAGTATTTCTGCAACTCCAACAATCAAGTACAATACACTATTCCTACAACGATTTTTTTTGTTCCCATATGCTAATGTTCATACGGACACGTGAAAACCACAATATCTTTTTAAAGATGAAGGTAATGCAGAAGCACTTCCTGTATCTTTTCTTGGAAAAACATAGACAAAGGGCTAAAGGTCATAGTGCAAGGCCAAAGTTCATGCCAAACGTGAAAGCAGTAGGAGAGAAGAGGGGGTAAATCAAGAATTGGTGGTTATGTGTTGCCAAGTTTAGGTTCTGAAAGCTTGAAAACTGCAGGGGTAAGGAAAGACTGAGTGAGGTAAAGAGCACAATGCACGCACAATGGCATGTTTGTAGCTTAGGATGGGTGAGACCAATGTTCCAAGAAGCAATGGCCAAAAAAATGAGAAAATAAAGATGGTGGACCATTTTTACTTCTAGAATCATAGTTAACAAATGAACCTGTCAGCATAACCATTAAAAAGTTCTTTCTCCATACAATTATAGTTCTGGTAACACAAAGACCCACTTGAATTTCTGAAGGACATCATGCTTCATGAGGACTTTCAGGTCTTTCACTTTACTGTTCCACTTCTGCCGATCTGACAACTCCTGCTTCAGATCAGCCTCTGTCAGATTAACGTACAGCTTATTCATTGCTCTGTGATTCGCCAGCAAGGCCTGGTTTACCAGCTGTGCCAAATCAGAACAGAATGCAGTATTGTTATTTGACTTATTTAGTGCATTGGTAGAAATATGCTTTAGGCAAAATTGCACTTAAGCCCTAGTTTGCTCTAATTTTGTGCCAGTGCTCCTACTTCATTGTCTCAACTTGTTGCCATGACCTGTAATCATCAGTATTTCTCACTAGTGTTATTTTGCTTAAAATGCTCTTGAGAACGAGCCAGACTTTGGAAGGACAAAACCTATAACTGCACTGTAGATGTAGATAGTTCGAGGGAAAATAGCATAAAGGTTTCACCCATGATTACTGAAATCCTGATGGACACATTGGAATCAGACCAGGAGCCATAGGATGATTAACAAATGTAGTTAATGTGACTTTTCATCAACTGGGTGGGAGGTGAACTAACGAAGTATCTCTCAATTATCCATTTTTTCAGTGCCCCATACTGTAGTACTGCGGGTTAGAGACTGTCTTGTACGAAACTCAGCTTTTGTGATGTCATCACATTTTACTTCGGTGACATTCTGACTAGGAACAGTGGCCAGCACCCTCCATTCATAGTATCACTGGAGCAGAAATTCATGCTGTTATCACAGCTGTCAACAATGGACAAATCCTAGGTGGGAGATTCTCAGTCCCAAGCCTGAGGTGTCCATTCATGCAAAAACATAAAGATGGCTAAAGGCAGAAGGCTGTGCCTGTCACGTAGGCTGTTGGTGATGGCCAAGTAGCAGAATATATTCTGCTTCTCTCCTCTTTCTTATCCTGAGGTGAGAAGGACTGGATCCATCAGGTAAATGCATTTACAGCACTGCTTGTCAGCCAAGAGGACCAGGAGTGTTTCCTCCAGGCCCAACAAGCTTACCTGTAAACAGCACCCACCCACCCACCCCCCCTCCACAATCTCCCCCCAAACCCTCACATCACCTCCCCCATCACCGGCGCCCCCCACCCCCATCGCAATCACAGTTCTGAAATGAGCAGCACTGATAGAATTATTTTGTTCTTACCATGGCTTCTTTATCTATAAATCGATAAATATCATCTGGCGGTAAGTAAGCAATCTTTTCTAAAGCCACCAAGCAGTTCTTAAGCCCAGCTGTTATCTGAATCACAGATATAAATTTGTATTATTAAAAGTCTGTGTGAACATGGGCTGCATTGCTGTAGTGTCATTTTGGCCAATTAGGACACATGATCAGAGACTACTGATCCTTAACCAATCAGATCCCAGAGAAGCATCAGGCCGAGGCAAGGACACATCCATATCAATCCACAACAATGGCACTGGAGACCACCAACTATTAATTTTTTTTAAAGACTTCTAATCAACAGAATTCCTGTGAAAGAACAAAGAGTTTCTCTTTACTCAGTGTTACTGAATATTATCTGTAATAATAAAAATGCTGGTGTGCGTGTCCCTATTGAGCAATCTTATTGATCAATAATAGTCATGTAATTTTTCCAATTGTTTGTGGCACTTTCTTGAACTCATTGACCAATATTGATCCATCAATGTTAGTGATGCTTTTAAGAAATCTCATTGGTCAGTGGTAATCATGTGACCATTCTGTTTATGTCATTATCAAGAAATCTCATTGGCTGCTCCAGACTGACTTGTTTTAATCTATGTTTGATTGACAGGGCTCAACGCCAGTAAAGGAAGGCTGGTCTGGAGTGAGAATTTATCTCTCATTGGTTTGTGGTAATCATTGGTTTAGAATGCTGTGATTGGCCTGTGAGAACAATGTGGCTCAAAAATAAGAACATAAGAAATAGGAGCAGGAGTAGGTCATTCGGCCCATCGAGCCTGCTCCGCCATTCAATAAGATCATGGCTGATACTCTACCTCATCTCCACTTTCCTGCACTATTCCCATATCCCTTGATTCCCTTAATATCCAAAAATCTATCGATCTCTGTCTTGAATATACTCAATGACTGAGCCTTCACAGCCCTCTGGGGCAGAGAATTCCAAAGATTCACCACCCTCTGAGTGAAGAAATTTCTCCTTATCTCAGTCCGAAATGGCCGACCCCTTATTCTAAGACTGTGACCCCTGGTTCTAGACTCCCCAGCCAGGGGAAACATCCTCCCTGCATCTACACCGTCGAGCCCTGTAAGAATTTTGTATGTTTAAATGAGATCACCTCTCATTCTTCTAAACTCTAGAGAATATAGGCCTAGTCTACTCAATCTCTCCTCATAGGACAATCCCCCCATCCCAGGAACCAGTCTGGTGAACCTTCGTTGCACTCCCTCTATGGCAAGTATATCCTTCCTTAGTTAAGGAGACCAAAACTGTACACTATACTCCAGGTGTGGTCTCACTAGGGCCCTATATAATTGCAGTAAGATGTCTTTGCTCTTATACTCAAATCCTCTTGTAATATAGGCCAAAATACCATTTGCTTTCCTAATTGCCTGCTGTACCTGCATCTTAACTTTCAGTGATTCGTGTACAAGGACACCCAGGTACCTCTGAACACCAACATTTCCCAAATAACAACAGAAAATACTGGAAAAACTCAGCAGGCCAGGCAACATCCGTGGAGAGAAATTAGAGTCAACGTTTCGGGTCGAAACCCTTTATCAAGACTAAAGAGGCACAGGGAATGAATTTCCCAATCTCTCACCATTTAAAAAATACTCTGCTTTTCTATTTTTCCTGCCAAAGTGGCTAACTTCACATTTCTCCACATTATATTCCATTTATTTGTCATCGGTTCGCAACAGCTCCTCTTTGGTCACTGGTAATCACGTGATCCAGGAGGGTTTGGAGGTCAAGTGTCACTGAAAGTCACTGGGAGTCATTTTGTTTCTCCTTGCAATGCACCTGTCCTTTCTTTGACTGTCTGTGCCAGATCCTCCTGTGGATGACAGCCTTGAAAAGTGGGACAAAATCACATTTGAGCCATTCTGTGCAGCAAATTGACTGAACTTCTAACCCCAGTCAAATGCTGCAATCTTCGGCCCGACCTAGTTTTTTTTAAAGGCTGTGCTCTGATTTCGAAGCAGCACCAGCAACTTACTCTCATTCTAAATTCCATTTCAAAGGAGACTTTGCCTAGTGCAATTCATTATCACTTTAAATTAATCTTCAGCTGGCACCACTGGCCATGCTACACTGTGACAAGACGCTACAACCATTTCCCTCCCCCCAAGGGGGGCAGTGGTGACATAACCAGCCCTGGTGTCCACCTAAATTATTTGGGCTAACCCATACTTCCAGGTTTCCAGTCTATAACTCCTGCCCCCACCCCCACTCCGGCACCAAACATGCCTCCGAGATAATACCGAGGGGCATAGTGTCAGCTACCAGAATGGAAATAGTCCCATCATTGCAGAGAAACATTTTTTTGTTACCATAACCAACATAAATAGCATGGTTACAATTCAACAATTACGGAAAAAGAGAAATCTGATAGACAGACAGATGGAAATCCGACCATCTCGTGAAGCACCTGGGATCATTTTGTATGATTGCCTGCGAGCCAGGGATTCCTGCTTGAAAACCTATGGATTTCACAGAACGATTGGCAGAGGGATTTGTAGACAGCCCCAAAGCTCAAACAACCTGCAGCTCAGAGGTGAGGAGGTATGCAGGGAGGCAGTCAAAACATGGAGCATGCAGAAAAAGGCATTCAAACAATAATGAAAATTACTTACCTGCTTCACTCGTTCTTTTTCATATTCGTTGTAAGTTCTGTCAAGTTCATTGATCCGTTCCCTCCTCTGCAGTGCCTGTTTCATAATATCCACCCATAATTCATGCAGATTCTGCAAACAGAAGCAAAGCTTTGACAGACGAAGATAAGTTGGAATAAAAACAGAAAATGCTGGAGATACTCAGCAGGTCAGGCAGCATCTGTGGAGAGAGAAAGAGAGTTAACGTTTCAGGTCGATGACCCTTCATCAGATAAAGCTAAGTTGGGTCTTATTCTTAAACTTTGTATTAAGAGAGTCAGGGAAAAGAAACAACACAAAAGTTAAAAAGTATAGGTTTTTAAAAAATATAGCTGATTAAAGCTGTGATTGGCTGATATATATAAACCAGGAGGATCACAGCTTCCTTCCCAATGTGCTGAATTAGCTGATCACAGTCCGGGTAAGGAGCAGGGGTTCTACCAATGACCATCCTGCCCTGGGTTAGGGAGGAGGGGGGGAAAAAACAGCCCGGGTTTCAACTCCTGATCAGTAGCCAGTGACCTCTACTAGAAGTGGATGTCAAGCAAGGACAGGAATGGGCCTGGCTCTGATGCCCTCCTTAATAAAAAATATCCCGTCAACACTCACTATCTGGAGATGAAGAATGACCACTTGGGCAAGGTATCAAGAGGGTGACTGCTGCCAGTGGAACTACACCCTAAGAAGAGTCAGCACCTTCAAGGGAGGATGTGGGAAGGAAAAGGGGAAATGTTGACAAGTACGCAGAAAATGATAGGTTATGTAATGCTTCATCAAAAATGATCAAACTAACTTTCTCTTCTAGATGCTGATCAACCTGCTGTGTATTTCAAACATCTTGGGCTGGATTCTGTGAATGGAGGCAAGTTGGAGGCGGGACTGCTGCTTGTCGTGTCAACGTCCCGCCTCCATCCTCGCCTGACCATTCAGAGGGATTTTGCCCTGATTGAGCTTGTTAAGCCCGCCCTGTGAGCTCAGCAGGCCAATTAGGGAGGAAGTCACTGACAGATCACGTCAACGTCAGACATGCTATCTGTCAAGGCTTCTTGAAAGAAGAAATGGCAGCGTTTGACAGCTATGTGAAGCTGTCAAACACTGACATTCTCTTTAGTTTGATGAGACTTTGTGGTGAGGACTCATCAAACATTGCAAATTTGTAAATTTCTGATGTCTGATGGATTGGAGGGTCCATCAGCCATTCCCTGAAATTGACAAGGAGGATGTCCGCTCTCCCCATCCAACGTGGCTAAAGGCTATGGAAGGAAAACAAGTTAAGTTAAAACAGGCAGTTAAAAGGATTAAATGCCTTTCCCGCCTCCAGGAGACGGGACCTGAAGCTGCACATCTTCCTGTCTCCTGGCAAATGGACACGGAGGCAGGGTGGGGCGGGTTTGTCATCCGCCCCCAATTTCTCCGAATTTACCTGCTGTCCCGCCTCCATGCCCGCCTCCTTGGGGCTTGGAAAATCTAGACCCTTCAGTTTATAAATCAGAGACAGTCAATCTTAGACTACTACTGTGCATCTCCCTCGAGCTGGTTAATAGTCACAGAGGCTGGGGTCGCATCATCAGGAGTAATGTATAAGTCACTTTATTAAAAAGTTTTCATGTAGCGCAGCCTGTGCCTGTAATGTGAAGGATTCCGCACCCTACTATAAAATTCAACTGTGCGAAATCACATTGCCATTAGTATTATAATGAAAGCTTATTAAAATAATTTTTCTTTAACTAAATACACAGAGCTAAATATGTTCACACACACACACACAAAAACTCGGCATTGGCACAAAAAGCTTTGAGAACTGGAGCTCTAATATCTTTGACATGAATCATTGTGGTTTTTTTTTTCCAGATCATATATAAATAGTTTTACAGCAGTTCAACAGATTACATCATTACTCACTCGATATCTTTTTGTAACAGCTAACTAATTACAAACAGGAGAGAAGAAATCCTCAGGGAAGTGAAGCCTACCAGTGCGTCTGTGTGTTATTCAACATTAATCAGCACGGTAACAGGAAACTGTGACAAGGGCAGGCGCTTCACTTAATTTGATACTAGTGGTCGCTGGCAAGGCAAAAAGAATTGGAGAACATGACTGGGAAACCAACAGGCAAGTCACATACCTTCCATAGGTCCTGGAGAAGACGCGTGCGGCGTCCGCCGGTGCGCTTGAGGCCTTTCGGGACTGGAAGGCATATTGGGCACGGGTGGCACTGTTATTATTTCATTTGATAAGCTTCCTTTGTTTTTTTATGACTATGTTTTCGATAAGTTCTAAAAAAGGGGGCACTTTGGTTAGTTTTTTGTCTGAGTGGCACTGGGGCAACCCAGTGTCTCCTTATCGTTTATTAAGAAAAGGCACACCTTCCACAGCCTACTGTAGGCTCCAATAACCCTTGGTTGAGCAAGGGATCGTTAACTCTGCACCTGAAGACGGAACACTTTGGATAACTTTCAAACTGCTGTATGCTTCATCCTGCTGACAGTAGAATGGTATTAAAAATGAAGAGAGCTTTGAACTGTACCTCAAATGTTAATGTAGACACATCGCTGTCATGTTCTGGATTTGACAACAGTTTGTGAATGTTTTGGCGCGACTCCTCCACTTCCTGCAGTAGATGCTCTGCAGCTTCAGTAAACTGATTCTCCAAATCCTAGGAGAGTCAACAGGATAAAGCTTATTTCTGCCTTTAAAATATGAATAGGAAAAGGCTGCAGTTAGGGCCAAAGGAGAGATGTTGGGACTGTGTATGGGAAGCTCTGAACAGAGGAGTGACAATGGACAGCACAGTGGTTATGTTACTGACTGGTAATCCAGAGGCCTGGACTAATGATCAGGAGACATGGGGCTGGATTTTCTGGGGGATCAGCGGGCACGATCGGTGGTGAGTCGGATGGGAAAGTGATTTTTTCCCCCAGTGGGTCGGGACCCAACTGTGAACCTGCTGCCACGTGCCTTTCCCCGATGTTGGGTCTGTCAGCGCTGAGCAGACCCGACACGTAGCAGCGGGTTCACAGCGGGGGACCCAATTAGTGGCTTGTTTAGAGCCATTTATGAATCAATTTCCGCTTACCTTCTGCATTTGACAGCTCGTCCATGGGGTCCACGGCGTGGACCACGTCTGTCAAGCTGAGGCAGGAGTTCAGTGGCCATTGAATCAGCTGTTGAGTTGACAGCTTCAAATGTACAGTAAAAGCTCCCAGCTTACAGAGATATCTTCCCTCAGCCATAAGCGCTTCCTCACTGCATTTCCACAACAGATTCACCATGCTGAAAGTTTTCACACAGGTCTCCATCCAGTCTGATCTCATTACCTCTCTCACCATTGACAGATTGCTTCTGTCATCTCTACTTCACCTGCCATCTATTCCATCAGCATGGGAGCTCTTCATACACTCTCACCTTGGTCCTCAGAATCCCACCACAATCAGCCCCAACACCAGCAGCACCAGCAGCACCAACAACACCACCAACCTTCTCCGCAATCACCTGATGCTGCGCAGGACAGAGGGCATCAGCATCCAACCACACTGCTGCCCAGGAGGCCAGGGATGGCCTCACCATGGCCAGATTTACTTCACTTGACGCTGTACACCCTGGCTGCCACATGATGCGCCAGGTTGGCACCACCCCACACCAACCCCATAAAGCATCCCTACAATGCCCAAGCCATTTCTTTCACACTCATCACCATTGCAGGGGGTACCGTTATGTCTCACCACTCATTGCAACTCACCAAGCCACTGCCAAAGGTGCACACAAATCTGTCCAAGAACACAAAGTGTTGAAAATAAAGGTTTCAATGTTTGACAGCACATTAACAGAAACTTCACATGAACATTGGATAGAACACCCAAGTGGCTACCCTTGTGTGTTGTTAGTTGGTATGATTGCACTAGGATGACGGTGAGTGTGAGGGGTGGCTAGTGAGATGGGGATGTGATAATGTAGATGGAGAGGAATGGGTGGAGGTGCAAGGTAAGTTGGTTTGAGTAAGGATGTGCAGGAGTAGGTTAGGGAAGGCAGAGTGATGGGGATGTGATGAGAGGCACAGTAGGATGAGGTTAAGTATGGCTTTGTACAAACGTTTTGTGATCTACTGAGATCATTAAAATGTTTGCGGCACTGCACGCGGGACCTCCTGACCACATCCCTGTTTGTGCCCGCCTCTGCAATATGCAACCAGGCTGTGTTGATCTCCTGGGGAGGTCTCTTCCACCCATGGGAAGGGAAGGGGACCTCCCTGTCTGCTGTGACGCCCTCCATAAGCATATGGAGGGAGTCATGGGACAGCCTGGTTGCAGCCGTGCACCTCTGTGCAGTGCCTGTCAGTGTTTGCAGCACCTCAATGCTGTAGAACACTGACAGCACAAATATCGAAATGAATTTGGACTTTTGTCCCTTTAAGGAAACCGGCTGATGACGCGTCATCAAATGACGTCACCAGACCCGCTTCCTCTAATTGGCTGGGAAACATGCTGGGCGGGCTTAACAAGCCCCATCAAGGGAAATACATTTCAGAGGCCGGGATGGAGCTAGCAGCGGGGTCGGGGATCCGCCACTGACCCGCTGAGGTCCGCAAAATCATGGCCTTGAGTTCAAATCCCAACACGGCAGCTGGGGAATTTAAATGCAATTAATTAAATAAATCAAGAATAAAAAGCTAGTATCAGTAATGGTGACCATGAAACTACCGGATTGTCGTAAAAACCCATCTGGTTCACTACTGTCCTTTAAGGAAGGAAATCTTCCGTCTTTACCCTGTCTGCCCTATCTGTGACTCCAGACCCCACAGCAATGTGGTTGATTGTTAACTGCTCTCTGAAAAGGCCTAGCAAGCCATTCAGTTGTGTTCACGACGGTGGCTCACCACCACCTTCATAAAGGCAATTAGGGATGGGCAATAAATGCTGGCCTTACTGGCAATGTCCGCATCCCGTGAATGAATAATAAAAAAAAGCTGCAGTAACTGGTAAATGGACCAACCTGTTGGCAAGATCTTGCAGCATCTACAGCTGGCCTGGTTACCACAACTGACGCACTGGCTGGAATAGGATTACTTTTCAAATTATTATTATAGTTTGTTTTAAAAACTGATTTAGTCACACGGCTGGAAAAAAAAGCTATTTTCTAAGCCACTGTTCCAGCAGTAAATTATAATTGACACCCCACCCTATGCTCTTAGCACTCAAGACTAATTATTCTCTTAGCATAAACAGATGGCTTATTTAAGTTACAGTGCTAAGTAATGACAGCATTCAGTCTCCATAATATGCTGATCTCCAGTTAACATACATAAGACAAGATTTTTTGGAAATACAAGGGTTGTGGTTATGTCTGGTGGTCCACAACTGTTTTAACGTGGAAGGGAAAGAGATCATGGTCATAATGCTTAATTGGTTAATTGGCCACTAAGCCAAAATACAGGAAACTCTCGATTTACCGGCACCTAAATAACCGGAAATCTCTATTAACTGGCATAATTCAGGAGTAGGTTCAGGTAAGTTTTACTTCATGTTAGTGGCTGTTCCTGGATCTGTGGCTGTGTAACCGGGGTTCCTGCACCTGTTGCTATGCAACAGGGACGCCTGGATCTGTGGCCGGGGTTCCTGCACCTGTTGCTATGCAACAGGGACGCCTACATCTGTGGCCGGGGTTCCTGCACCTGTTGCTATGCAACAGGGACGCCTGGATCTGTGGCCGTGTATGGGGCTCTCGTACCTTTTACTATACCTCTCTGTAATCCGGACTTTTTGATAAACCGGCACCATGCCGGTCCCGTCGGTACCGGATAAAAAAGAGTTTCCTGTACCTGATGGCTAATGATTGTTGCTATGTATGCCACACAGTCAGACACACATTAGTTGCAATTCCAAAATGTATCTACTTGCTATTTCCTGACCCTCATATTTTCTGGATCTCAATTAACACCCCTTCAGTTGATAATGGGAATTTGAATAAAACCAAGACTGTAAAATGTGGTCTAACCAATGCCCTAGGTATGGCAAGGAAGACAAACGCAGAACAAATAACAACAAATGAATGTAAAGTTTGAGATGTGACCGGCAGGAGATTAGTCTTAGTGGGCTGCTGTGCAAAATGCAACATCTTACGCAAAGCTTTGTCCCAAGAAAATTCTAGTGTATCATAGGGAAGGGGGGGGGGGGGTTATTTTGAGTGTGGCTAATGGAGTAATAACTAATAATGTTGAATTGGCCACTAGGTTTCTTTTCCCCTAACTGTTTTCTCGCAGTGTTACACAGTGCTTTCAGGATTCACTGTGCAATAAAAATATTCAAACAAAACAGCCATTGGTCCAGCAAAAAAAAAAGCTAAATTAATCCTTTGCAATGATTTGATGCTTTCTCTATCTATTACCATCTCAGCTTTGACATGAGAGAATACAAATGCCATACTTTGTCTTTAGGTTGATACCCTAGGCATGCTGTCAGGGTAAATTAAGTGGAAAGTGAGAGGGAGGTGCATCACTGCAACAGGTGCAGGACATACCCATCTCAGAGCACCTAGTACTATTACAGAGAGTGTTAAGCCTGCTTTCCTGAGGAAAGAAATACAGACAATATTCTCATACCCCGCTGATGGTGGCCAGTTCTTCTTCCAACTTCATTATTGCTGTTTCATGGCTTTGCTGTTTACTATCAGTCAGCTTCTGAATAATGGAGGTGCCTATCTTTGCAGGAACTGTAGTTTAAAGGAAAAGACCACATTTAGCAACGCATTTTAAATATAGTACCTGTTATGTTCATAAATAACTAGACATTTTCATTATGAACAGCTAGCTTAGAGCTAGTCATTTATTCAGCCATGTGGACTGGTGTACAGCATCCATCTTGACTACTGCCTTGTGGGTAGCCTAGTGCATCGTGGGTAGCCCCTTACTTAAACATACAGCTCCACCTAGTGTACCATTCTAGAATGACATGTTACTGATCATTACATCCCCTTTTCTTTGAGGTTAAACAAAATCAATATCAATCAATATCAATCAATCATAACGACATAAACATCTTCACAACAGTCAATACATTTTCAATGTAGTTTTCTTTGTACTCAAAGATTAAGTCTATCAGGCTTTTTCACTTCACGTGTGGATCTTCTCAGCACAGGTAAGTCTGATGTGTTTTCATGAGAGCCTGTACGTGTGTTTGTGTTAGATTGTTCTGGTGGTGAGTGACAAGATTCAGTTGCGGCATTGTCATCGATTTGCTCTTGGATAGTTTCTTGTGTTTTCAGGAGGGAACGGCGGTTCCTCCTGAGAATCTGTTCTTCCTCAGTTCTAACAATGTATGACCGTGATCCTACTTCCTCAAGAACTGTAGCTTTCCTGTTCCATGCATCTGGATCCTCAATCCTGACAACATCATCCCTTGTCAATGGTTTCAGAGTTTTGGATGACTTGTCATAGTATGATTTCTGTTTCAGCTTTAACAGTTGAAGTCTCTGTCTTAGTTCCTTACTCTGCTTTTCTTTTACACAGCAGGGTAGCGTGGTACGCAACTTGCGACCCATTAGAAGTTCAGCAGGTGAAGAACCAGAGTCTAAAGGGGAGGCTCGGTAGCTCAGCAGGGCGAGCTAAGGATCAGACTTGCTTTCTGTTGCTTTCTTCAGTAGCTGTTTGAGAACTTGAACACCTTTCTCTGCCTTACCATTCGACTGAGCATACAGAGGACTGGATGTGATGTGCTGAAAGTCATAATGTGCTGCAAACTGTTGCCACTCCTTACAGTTGAAGCACAGACCATTGTTGCTAACGGCAATCCTGGGAATTCCATGTCTGGCGAAGATGGATTTAACATGCATTATGACAATGCTTGCTGATGTGCTTGAGAGCAGCGCCATCTCAGGATAGTTAGAATAGTAGTCAATCACTAATAGATAGTCTTTACCATTCAAATGAAAAAGGTCCATACCAACCTTTTGCCATGGTGCTGTTGGTAAGTCAGCTACTATCATTGGTTCCTTTGCTTGCTTGTTTTGGTGTTTATGACATGTCTCACATTCGCCTATCATGTTCTCAATGTCCTTATTTATGCCAGGCCAATAAACAGTGTCTCTTGCTCTTCTTTTGCATTTTTCAATTCCGAGGTGTCCCTCATGAATCCTTTTGAGCATGTCTCGACGTAGAGCCTGTGGAATGACTATTCTGTTCTGTTTTAGTAATAGTCCACTTGCGACACTCAACTCTGACCTAATGTGAAAGTGTTTTGGACAGGAACCTTTTGGCCAACCATGATGAATGTTCTCTATTACTGTTTGTAACACTGTATCTTTTACTGTTTCTTCTGCTATTTGCTTTGATTTTGTGTCTGACACGGGCAGCGCAGCAGTGACCATACTCACATGAATATCCACGTCTTCCTCAGTGGAGCTCACATGACTCATTCTGGGTGCTCGGGATAGTGCATCTGCTAACACTATGTGTTTGCCTAGTGTATAGATCAGTTCAAAGTCATATCTTTGCAGCTTCATCATGAGTCGTTGAATCCTTGGAGACATCTCATTCAGGCTTTTTTTTATGATGGCAACCAGTGGGCAGTGGTCTGTCTCAACTGTGAAGGTGGGAAGTCCATATATGTAGCCATGGAACTTTTCTAGTCCAACTACCAAGCCTAGACATTCCTTTTCAATCTGGGCGTATCGACACTCAGAATCAGTCATAGACCTGGAGGCATAGGCAACAGGCTTCCAATCTTCACCCTCTGCTTGTAGCAAGACCACGCCTAGGCCATCTTTTGATGCATCCGTTGACACTTTGATTCTCTTTGTTGGGTCAAAGAAGGTGAGTACAGCTGTGGTTGTCAGCACTGTTTTGAGGTTCATCCACTCTTGTTCATGTCTTTCTGTCCATGCAAACTCATTTGTTTTATGTAGCAGGTCTCGCAGACAGGCTGTCTTGGCTGACAAGTTAGGAATGAACTTTCCAATGAAGTTTATCATCCCTATGATGCGTAGCACTCCTTTTTTGTCAGTGGGTCGGGGCATGTTGAGTATGGCGTTTACTTTTTCCATATCTGGCTCTATTCCTTTACCAGATAGATTATCTCCTAGGAAAGTGACTTCCTGGACGCCAAACTGACACTTGGCTTTGTTGAGCTTCAGTCCATTCCGGCGTATGCTCTTTAGCACTTTAGTCAGTCTCTCATTGTGTTCTTTCAATATGGAGCCCCAGATGATGATGTCATCAACATAGACCCGAACTCCTTCCAGACCTTCAATTATGTGTTCCATCGCTCTATGAAAGATTTCAGATGCAGATATTATCCCGAAAGGCATTCTGAGGAAATAATACCTGCCAAATGGTGTGTTGAAGGTACAGTATTTGGTGCTCTCTTCATCCAGTTTTAGTTGCCAAAATCCTTGTGAGGCATCGAGCTTTGTGAAGTATCTGGCACCTGACATTTCACTGGTGATTTCTTCTCGCTTCGGAATCTGGTAGTGTTCACATTTTATGTTTGCATTTAAGTCTTTTGGATCCATGCATACTCTTAGATCATTGTTCTTTTTCTTCACACATACCATGGAGTTAACCCAGTATGTTGGCTCTTCGACTTTCCTGATGACTCCTAGTGTGGTCATTCTGTCCAGTTCATTCTTGAGCCGGTCACGCAGGGGTGCTGGAACTCTCCGTGGAGCATGTACCACTCTCCTTTAGCTGGATCTTGTAAGTGAATGGTAGAACTCCAAATCCTTTGAACACATCCTGGAAATTACTCACTACAGAATCCATCGAGTCATCTGGTCTGCTTATGGCACAGTTTATACGGTAGACTCTCTTGACCAGTTCTAAGTCCTCACACGCTTTGTCACCTAGTAGTGAATCAAGTCCTTCAGCCACAACAGAAAACATGAGATGATGCACTTTGTCTTTGACTGTCACTTTAAGTCTGCATACACCTAAGCTATCTATTTTCTGTCCATTATAGTTCTTCAGTAGTACTGACTTTTTCTGTATTTTGGGCTTTTCTTTCATATTTTTAATGTCACTCATACTGATTAAGTTTGCTTTTGCCCCAGTGTCTAGTTTCAATGTAACTAATGCTCCATTTACCTGCAGTGACATTATCCATTTGTCCTCTTTTACTGCATTAACTTTATGTTCAGCATTGTCCATTCCTGAGGGCTGCACATTTTCTGTATCCTTTTCTATATTGTCACATGACTCCATTCCTACAAAAAATGTCTCACTTAAATCAGTGTCCTCAATCACATTGACTTGTTGCCCTTTCTTTGTTTTTACTTTTGAAAAGCATTGTTTGGCAAAGTGATTCTTTCCATTACATTTTGTGCACATTTTTCCAATCGCTGGGCATTGTCGTGACTGGTGTTTGTAACCACAGCGTTTACAATTAAAAATTCCATCCTCCGATTGCTTTGCATTTCTGTTCTGCCCAGGTTTCTTCCCCTTGTAGGACACAGCACCGACAGCAGCACAGTCACTCATTACAGTCGCATTATTATTAATCTCACTGAAAGTCTTTGCGTGCTGTTGAGCTAGCTCGCTGGCATGGCATATTTTCACAGCATCCTCCAATGTTAGTTTGGTTTCTCTCAACAGACGTTCCCTGACCTTTTTATCATGAATACCAAACACAATCTGGTCACGAATCATGGATGATTTCAGTTCAGAGAAATTACATGTCTGTGCTTTCAGTTTCAGATCGGTCACAAAGCTATCAAAAGTCTCATTTTGCTGCTGTGTCCGTGAACGGAACACGTACCTTTCATAGGTCTCGTTCTTTTTGGGAGAACAATGTGTATCAAACTTCTTTAGCACATTGTCCATTTTTTCTCTGTCCTCCTCTTGATCAAATACAAACGTATTAAATACCTCTATCGCCTGTGGGCCTGCAACCGTGAGCAGTAACGCTATTTTCCTTGCGTCTGGCATCGTACCGAACCCGATGGCGGCAATGTAGAGTTTGAATTGTTGTTTGAAAGTCCGCCAATTGCAGTTGACATTCCCCGTGAGTTTCAAACCCTCCGGTGGCTTCAAATTCTCCATGTCGCGTTTCACAATATTCAGCAGATTTTACCAATCCTGGTACCATGTTATGTTCATAAATAACTAGACGTTTTCATTATGAACAGCTAGCTTAGAGCTAGTCATTTATTCAGCCATGTGGACTAGTGTACAGCATCCATCTTGACTACTGCCTTGTGGGTAGTCTAGTGCATCATGGGTAGCCCCTTACTTAAACATACAGCTCCACCTAGTGTACCACTCTAGAATGACATGTTACTGATCATTACAGTACCTTGTGTGATATCTGGGGTTTGTTCTTTTGTGGAAAAGAGCTGACTTCATGGTGACTGATGTTTTTGAAATTTTCAAGATAATGAAGGGAATTGACAAGGGTTCAGATAGAAATGAGGAATTTAAACACTGCACCTTTCACGTTGGAGTATCCCAAGATGTTCCACACAATGAATTAAAGTGCAGTGATTGTTGTTATGTAAGCAAACAAGACAGTCATTTCTGTGGCAGGAATGTCCCACAAAAAGCCATGAAATGAATGACTAGCTAATTTGTTTTTCCATGGCATGGATAGAGAGAGTTGTGTAGGACATTGGGAAAACTATCTGCCCTTCCATGACTTGTGCAGGGGAATCTTTAATCTCCACGTGAACCACCAGAACAGGCAGATGGGTCAGTTTAAGACCTCAACTATGGATGGCGCCTCTAACAATGCAGCATTCCCTCAGTGCTGCACCAGGGTGTCAAGACTATATGAAGCACTCAAGCTGTGGTGTGGGCCTCAAAAGCTACAAGCTTCTGGCACGCAGGCAAGAAAATGAACAACTAAGTCAAGTTCAAGTTTAGGAATAAGTCAGAAATAAGGGTGGGGAAGGTGGAACTTTTCACCCAAAAAATAATAGAGTTGTGAAGCAAAAATGAACAGGATAAATGGGTTCAAGCAACAATTGGATACATTTCTGGAGAGTAGGGATTGATGGATATGGTGAAACGGTGGGTTGATTTATCAATAAAGGAGGAGGCTTATTGGGCCTTTTCCTGTTGCTAAAAATGTTAATGTTATCTTCACACATTTTCTTTTAATATTATTGCACAATAACATGTACTGCAGTTGCCACAGAGCTCAATGTACGTACGTGTGTTTTGTCATTTTGATTCCAGTACATCTGCTCAATGAGAGATCATTTTGCATTTTTTGAAAACCATAGCCAACCTTATATATTTTTATATCTTTTTCAATTACTCCTTAATAAATTCAGAATCAGTTCATCAGTAGGAGGAATTTTAAAATCCCAGACGGGAAGCCAGCGGGCTGCCTGCCCAAGAGCTGCAGTAGGAGGCCTGGTCCATTTTAACAGCTGGGCCTTATTTACATTCCGCCAGCCAGCTGCCCGTCTGAAAAAGGCGCGCAGAGGCAGCTCGCCTGCTTTGGGCCTACGACGATCGGGCAGCCCGCAGGTCATTAGTCAGGTAGGTTGCGGGAGGTTCAGGTGGAGGGCGGCAAAGGGGAGCTCAGGACGGCAGTGGCCCAAACCTTCGCCTTTGCTTTGTTGCTGACCGCAAATTCCGGTCCATTAAAAGCTCAAGTTTGGCTTCGGGCTCATCACAAAGGCAATGGCTGAGTTAATTATGTTTTAAGGTAGGTCATTGAGTACATAAGACTGTGTCATGATATAGTTGACAGTACATTTATGGATCTAATAAAGGTCTTTAAAATTATGGAGTGGCTTGATAGGGTAGACGAAGAAAAGATGTTGCCACTTGTGGGGGAGACCAAAACTAGGGCTCATAAATATAAGATCGTCACTAATAAATCCAATAAGGAATTCAGAAGAAACTTCTTTACCCAGAGAGTGGTTAGAATGTGGAACTTGCTACCACAAGGAGTGGTTGAGACGAATAGCATCAATGCATTTAAAGGGAATCTGGATAAACACATGAGGGAGGAAGGAATAGAAGGTTATGCTGACAGGGTTAGATGAAGAGGGGTGGGAAGAGGCTCGTGTGGAGCATAAACACCAGCATGGACCAGTTGGGCCGAATGGCCTGTTTCTGTGCTGTGCATTCTATGTAACTATGTAATTCTATGTTATGCCCTATCTGGAAAATTGCCTACTGACTCTCACACATAAAGAACGCCATTTGGGTGAGGTACTAAAGTGCTGCCAGTGTCTGTGGAACAGCACCTTAGTATAAGGCAATGCCTTCAGGGGTGAGGGGGAGAAAATTATGCTGGTGGTGGGGGGGGGGGGGAAAGCCCATTAAAAAGACTATGTTCAGAATGCATATATCAAAGCATGCTTACCTATTACATCAGGAAGACCTTTCACTTCCCTCACTGCATTGTTTAGCTCGACAACCGCTTTAGGTTTAATGGCTGAGAGGACTGCATCTCTGCAATGTCAGAATGCAACAACAGAAGAAGTTCGTGGATTATGTTTCAGGCATTTACTTTTATATACTTCTTTCGTGTAAGCATAGCCAAATAAAGAAGAAAGAACTTGCATCTATACAGTGCTTTACATAGCCTCTAGGCTTTCCAAAGTGCATTACATAAGAACATAAGAATTAGGAGCAGGAGTCGGCCATACGGCCCCTCGAACCTACTCCGCCATTCAATAAGATCATGGCTGATCTTCGACCTCAACTCCACTTTCCCGCTCAATCTCCATATCTATCGATTCCCCTAGAGTACAAAAATCTATCGATCTCAGCCTTGAATATACTCAACGATTCAGCATCCACAGCCCTTTGGGGCAGAGAAGTCCAAAGATTCACAACCCTCTGAGTGAAGAAATTCCTCCTCATCTCAGTCATAAATGGCCGACCCCTTATCCTGAGACTATGCCCCCTAGTTCTAGACTCTCCAGGCAGGGGAAACAACCTCTCAGCATCTACCCTGTCAATCCCCCTCAGAATCTTATATGTTTCAATGTGGTCACCTCTCATTCTTCTAAACTCCAGAGAGTAGAGGCCCAATCTACTCAATAATTAAATTACAGCCAATTCAGTACTTTTGATGTGTAGTCATTGTTGTAATGTAGGGAAAGGCAGCAGCCATTTTACACATAGCAAGGTCCCACAAACAGCAATGAGAGAAATGACCAGATAATTGATGTTACTGATGTTGGTGGAGGCATAAATATTGCCTAGGCACCAGGAGAACACCTATGCTATTTGAATAGTGCCATGGGATCTTTTACGTACACCTAGGAGGGCACACAGGGCTTCAGTTTAACATATCATCCAAAAGACTGCACACCTCCGACAGTGCAGCGCTCCCTCAGTACGGCACTGAAGAGATCCTGTAAGACAGGTGTAAAGCCTAGATTATGTGCTCAAGTCTCTGGAGTGGGGATTGAGCCCAAAACCTTCTGGGAGAGGCAAAAGTGCTACCACTGAGCCAAGATTGAGACTTAAGAGGAAATTTTAACCCATCACTGATGGGAACGGGGCAGCCGTTCAATTAAAATAATTTGTCGATGAAAGTAAGCATGCAGGTGCAGCAGGCGGTTAAGAAGGCAAATGGTATGTTGGCCTTCATAGCGAGAGGGTTTGAGTACAGGAACAAGGATGTCTTGCTGCAGTTGTACAGGGCCTTGGTGAGACCACATCTTGAGTATTGTTGCAGTTTTGGTCGCCTTATCTGAGGAAGGATGTTCTTGCCATGGAAGGAGTGCAGCGAAGATTCACCAGGCTGATACCTGGGATGGCAGGAATGACGTATGCGGAGAGATTGGGTTGATTGGGCTTGTACTCGCTGGATGTTAGAAGAATGAGAGGGGATCTCATTGAAACTTATAAAATTCTAACAGGACTAGACAGACTAGATGCTGGAAGGATGTTCCCGATGGTCGGGGAGTCCAGAACCAGGAGTCACAGTCTAAGGATAAGGGGTAAGCCATTTAGGACAGAGATGAGGAGGAATTTCTTCACCCAGAAAGTGGTGAACCTGTGGAATTCTCTGCCAAAGAAGGCAGTAGAGGCCAATTCATTAAATATATTCAAGAAGGAGTTGGATATGGCCTACTCCTGCTCCTATCTTCTATGTTTCTATATTTCTGAAAAATTACTTCCTCATTCCCATTCGATTCCTGCCCACCACCACCTTAATTGAGCCCCTTTTGTAGGCCTTATTA
This sequence comes from Somniosus microcephalus, assembly GCF_052327205.1. Classification (NCBI taxonomy): domain Eukaryota; kingdom Metazoa; phylum Chordata; class Chondrichthyes; order Squaliformes; family Somniosidae; genus Somniosus; species Somniosus microcephalus. Next base: position 14,171,721 of record NC_141009.1, read on the forward strand.
ACTTATGCAAATCGGGGTCCTATGATGTCGTCCAGACCCTGATGTCATTTTAACCACCGATTGAGAGGGGTGCTCGTCACAGCTGGCCTGCTCGGTGAAACCTGGTCTGCAGGAAGTAGAGATCCTGTAAGACAGGTGTAAAGCTTTCACTTGTGGGGGCAGGAGCAGCAGGGGTGCTCCTCCAGGCCCCACCGGGAAAAACTGAGCCTCTGCTGCCCCAGGCTTTTCCCTCCCCCCCCCACCCCCAGGCCTCTCCCCCCCCACCCAGGCCTCTCCCCCCGCCCCCCACCATCCCACCCACGAGAACTTGCCGAAAACCCCTGCAGCGACTTACCAGACTGTTAACGGGGAGCTTCCGGGCTGCCCAATCTTCAACTGCTAGCAGCTGGACAGTGAGACATAAATGGGGACCAGGAGTCAAAATAGCCTGTGCCTCAAATTGATGACGCCGGGATTGCGGGGGAAGAAAGGATGAGGGAGTTGATGCTTGCCCCACCGCACCCCCCCCACCCAAAATATGCTGCCAGTTAAAAATCCCCCCCTTAATGTTCATGCACTAAACATTGCAAGTACCAGCCTAAATAAAATTTAAACTCTATTATTCACTGTAGTTCAACTAAATTGGTTCTATTTGCGCTTATAGCATTTTTTTAAGTCTTTAGGATATGAATCTTTGTTTTCACATCAAGAGTCTTTCCCGAATCAAAATAAGTGATGAATGATGATGACAACAACAAAAATTGTACTAATATAAAATTAGCAAATATTAATCTGTCTGTCAGCTGTGGCTCAGTGGGCAGCACCCTTGCCTTTGAGTCAGAAGGTTGTGGTTCAAGTCCCACTCCAGAGACTTGAACACAAAAAAATCTAGGCTGGCAGGCAGGCAAGTGCTGCACTGTCGGAGGTGCCATCTTTTGGATGAGACGTTAAACCGAGGCCCCGTCTGCTCCCTCAGGTGGACGTAAAAGATCCCATGGCACTATTTCAAAGAAGAGCCAGGGGAGTTATCCCCGGTGTCCTGGCCAATATTTATCCCTCAATCAACATCACTAAAAAAAACGGATTATCTGGTCATTATCACATTGCTGTTTGTGGGAGCTTGCTGTGCACAAATTGGCTGCCACGTTTCCTACATTACAACAGTGACTACACTTCAAAAAGTACTTCATTGGCTGTAAAGCGCTTTGGAACGTCCTGAGGTCGTGGAAGGCGCTATAGAAATGCAAGTCATTTTTCTTTAAAATCCATCAAATTATAAAATCATTTGTTTCCCCACTCTGCCACTCCCATTTGAAGCCTTACAACACTGTCAGTCTTCCTCTATCTGAATTGGTTGTAGATCACACCTATTGCCTGCTACTGCGAATGTTACTTTGTGCTCAGCAGGTTGCGGGAGCAAGAGTGCGGCAATTAGGCTCAGCACCCCGATTAGGGAGAGTGAAAACAGTCAGGGTCCCTGGTTCTGATCCTTATTGGAGGTGGTTAAGCGTTGACACCTGGCGAGGTCAGGATCAGGTTCGGCTGTGATGCTCCCTGCTGACACTTACCGTCAAGGCTCACACACACAAAGAATGGCGACTTGGACCAGGCATTGGAGTGCAGCTGCCTATCAAACCGTATCTCAGCGTGAGTTTGTGATTCCAGAAGGGGTGGGGGACAGGAAGGAAGAAAATTCAAAAGCCATTAAATGAAAAAGCATCTAAGGCTAAAAAAAAACAAATTCCACAAGAGATTCAAAGACAGTACCTGTAGTCTCTTCTCGTGGATTGGGCGACTGTTATGTGCTACTTGAAATGATAATCAAAGCCCATCTGAAGCCCACTGACTAGATTGCTGCCTTATAATCAGTCCGAGCTATCTGTTGCTATTGGTGTCATTAAATGCAGACTGAGCCCATCAAAATTAGTCTATATTTCAAAGTACCACACTGAGATTGACTCGACACAAGTTACCTGTGCAACACTGGGTTTTCAGTGAAGCCATCATTTAGTAATCCCTCCATCCATGTACGCTGACGATGTGAGAGGATTTGTCCTGTCGGTGTGTCCAGATTCCGAACAATGGGAATCCTCCCACTGTCAAAGGGAATACCATGGTGCAGGGATTTTCTTCTTGTTTCACCCAATGTACGGACGAGCTGAACCTTCACAGGTGTGCAGATTTTTAAAAATTGAAATGTATCTTTTTGAATGTAAGAACTGATACAATGCCAAAAATAATATTTCTCTTCACATTATTCAGACTGATGATATTTTTAAGCTTTGCTAGAATCAAATCAAGAGATGTTGAACTGCAACATGTTCTACATGTTCCACTGCACTAGCTTTCTATTTCCCACATCAGCGGTTCAGTATTCTGAGTGAAATTGCTAATTTAACACTAAATTAGAAGTGTTACAGGAAACTTTCTGTTATCCGGCACGGACGGGACCGACGTGGTGCCGGTTCATCAACAATTCCGGATAACCGAACGCTATAGTAAAAGATACGGAGCTCAGAGCTCCGTATAAAGCAACAAACCCAGCTTCAGAACAATCGGCACAAGTTGCAAGCGTCTCTGTAGCTTAGCAACAGCTGCAGCTACACCCTTGCACAGCAACAAATGGAGTAAAAAAAGTAATAAAAGTAATAAAAGTTACCTGAACCTACTCCTGAATTTTGCCGGTTAACTGACATTTTCGGTTATTTAGGGGCCGGATAATCGAAAGTTTCCTGTACATAGTATTGCATAGTATTTACAGCACAGAAACAGGCCATTCGGCTCAACAGGTCTATGCCGGTGTTTAATCTCCACACGAGCCTCCTCCAACCCTTCTTCATCTAAACCCATCAACATATTCTTCTATTCCTTTCTCCTTCATATGTCTACTCCTTTAACAACTCCTTGTGGTAGTGAGTTCCACATTCTAACCACTGTCTAAGTAAAGAGGTTTCTCCTTAATTCCCCATTGGATTTATTAGTGACTATCTTATATTTATGGCCCCTAGTTCTAGTCTTGCCCGCAAGTGGAAATATCTTCTCTATGTCTACCGTATCAAATACCTTCATAATCTTAAAGACCTCGATCAGGTCACCCCTCGGTCTTCTCTTTTCTAGAGAAAAGATCCCCAGCTTATTCAATCTTTCCTGACAGGTATAACCTCTCCGTTCTGATACCATTCTAGTCAATCTTTTTTGCACCTTCTCCAGTGCATTTATATCCATTTTATAATATGGCGACCAAAACTGTTCACAGTAGTCCAAGTGTGGTCTAACCAAGGTTCTGTACAAGTTTAACATAACTTTGCTGCTTTTCAATTCTATCCCTCTAGAAATGAACTCCAATGCTTTGTTTTAATCGTCTTATTAACCTGTCGCTACTTATAATAGTTTTAAACTGTGGCCTCAAAGCCAAGACAGACACCATAACTCCACCTTGACGGCCAGAATAGCATCTGCCACGTGTGGTAAATTGGTGCTGAAATACCCCACGGTTAGAGTACCCCCCTACCCTTCTGGTATTTCTGTCAGATTAGATGTTGTAAGAGGCACATGCGTCGGGAGGTTTTTTTTCACACTGGCCCTTTTCACTTAGCCCCCACCCTCCAGATAAGACAGCAAAGTTCTTTCAGTCTGTGGGGCCATGTTCCAGGATGAGTCCCTGATGAAAAGAACAAAAGATGTCCCGTACTACTGCATCACCAGCTCTCTCTCTCTCGCTCTCTCTCACCTTCAGCACGTAACACTCGCTGCTCTCAATTCAAATTGATATTGGAATTTGGATGAATCTAATTAGTCTGATTGAAATTACCTTAAGGATTATCCCTCAATTTTATTGCTAATAGTTTGAAAGCTGCTCTGCGCAGTGACCATTCTTCCAATAATATATTTCAGTCATACGAGTGACACAAATCACCAGAACAATTTTGGAACTTTTGCCTGCAGCCTTTTTGACTGGCATGGTAACTATCCCATTTATATGAATTCAGCTGTACTCATTCAATCACAATGATGGCTGCCCATCACAGCCACTCTGTCAATAATACTGAGAACCGCTCCCTAATACTTGCTCTGTGAATCACAGTGATGATTGTTCCATAGAAACTGCTCTGTCAATAACAGGGCTGAATTCTGACTGATTGTCACCAACAGTGATGTCCATTCCATAACGCTCAACCTGTCACTAAGTGCTGCCCATTCCATAGCTCAGTCTCGCTCAATCAAAGTGAAATCTGCTCAGTAACTCAGATTTTTTTTTAAAGCTTTCCAAACATAAAAAGGCTACCAACAAAAGGTCAACCGATACATCAGGGATGATTTAAACCCTGCCCGCCAGCAGGAATGAGGCAGGCAGGTGGTTAAAATGGCAGTCAGGCTTTTCATGCTGCATTCACGCACGGCGCTATTTTAACTGCTGGGTTTTCTGCGCTGTCGGGGCTGGGGGCCTCACTTAAACAGCGGGGTCCGATGATGTAATTCGGACCCCGACGTGATTTTACCTGCTGATCGCTGCAGTGACGCTCAATGCAGAGACCACCAATGAAACCTGGTGGCAGGCAGGATTGTAGCCAGAAGAGGCCCAGGCAAGTATTAATTTTTTACAGTTTCCTTATGGGCCAGAAGGAGCAGGAATGGTCCTCCGAGTGCCACAAGGAAAGCTTGGGCCTCCCCTGCCCCGGGCTGCCCTCCCCCTCCTTTGACCGCAAAAGGCTCTGGATGCACACCCCACTACCCCCCCACCCCCGCCTTCATCTTAGCACCAGGGACCATTCCCTGAGGTCCCCAGCAGCGAAATCCCATGTCCTGAATGATTGCAATGAGGCCAGGGACTTACGTCAGCGCAGTCATAGGAACATAGCCCCTCGAGCCTGTCCCACCATTCAATGAGATCATGGCTGATCTGTGGCCTAACTCCATATACAGGAAACTCTCTTTTTACCGGCACCGACGGGACCGGCGTGGTGCCGGTTGATCAAAAAGTCTGGATTACAGAGAGGTATACTTACTAAGGTACGAGAGCCCCGTACACGGCCACAGATCCAGGCGTCCCTGTTGCATGGCAACAGGTGCAGGAACCCCGGTTACACGGCCACAGATCCAGGAACCCCGGTTACACGGCCACTAATATGAAGTAAAACTTACCTGAACCTACTCCTGAATTTTGCCGGTTAAGAGAGATTTCCGGTTATTTAGGTGCTGGTAAAAAGAGAGTTTCCTGTACCTGCCTTTGCCCCATATCCTTTAATATCTTTGGTTAACAGAAATCTATCAATCTCAGATTTAAAATTAACAACTGACCCAGCATCAACTGCCGTTTGCGGTAGAGAGTTCCAAACTTCTACCACCCTTTGAGTGTAGAAGTGTTTCCTAACTTCACTCCTGGACACCTCCCGCCTGCCCTGGCCTCCACACCCTGCACCCACAGCTGCAGTTAAAAGCCAGGCACAACAGCTATTACAGCACTAGCCCTGCAATAAGATGCACTGTAAATTAGATCAGGAGGCTATTTTGTCTTTACCTCAGCATCAAAGATTTGCCTGTAGACCTTTCCACTGGGTACAACACGAACTTCACCCATTATGGAATGGAACAATCTTTCATCATTCAGAATGAATCAGCATCAGGCAAGGAAACAACCTGCTTCTAAAATGGATGGAGAGAATATTATTAAAGAGGAAACCAAATTCAGCAGCAAATATAGGAGGTAGCCATAGTGCTGTCAAAAACAGAGAGGAATACAATATGCTAATATTTGTACAATTTTATATCTGCGATCTTTCCCCACAATACCCCACCTCCATAAAAATAAGTGAAGCATTAACAGTTCTTTGGAAACTTTTCAGTTTACTTAAAACCCAACTGTAATGCTGTGATTCTCCTAAAATACAAGTTTTGAAGCAGGGATCTGTGGATCCTGGAGTCAATGAGGTTATCACCGAAAAAAATTGCAATTTCTGTAGTCCAGGATTCAGCTTGTTCTGACTGACTGTCCAGTTACCCAATCATGACCCTTTGTCAGGCTTTGCCTTCCAAGAGATACCAAATCCAGAAAGTGAGAGTGCGGGGCCTCTGGATCACTACTTGATTGTGGAGGCCAGTGCGCTGACTCTGAATACTGGGTTCACATCCAGCGGGGGTACTTGCGTCCGAAGGGTGCATGTGTAAAGGGTAAATGGGACTCTTTAGCCTTGGTTGCAGCCTGGCCTAGGAGAAGGTACTCTGAAAGTAAAAATTGCAAGGAAGGCAACGGGAAACCATCTCAACTACACTTCCCTAATAAGTGGCTCAAGACTCTCGTGCGAGACTTGAGTTAGGACCTGCCCTAGGTATGGATATCCTGGTCTTGCCTCAGCGAGAGGAGCCAAGCAGCTTCCAGTGTAGAGAAACTTCCAACAATCCGGTACTGATGGACCTATTTTTTTATTAATCATTCATGGGATGTGGGCGTCGCTGGCAAGGCCAGCATTTATTGCCCATCCCACTATTCAAAAAAGGTGGTAGAGAGAAAACGGGGAATTACAGACCGGTAAGCCTGACATCACTAGTGGGGAAAATGCTAGAGTCCATTATAAAAGATGTAATAGCAGAGCACTTGGAAAACAGTGACCGGATCGGACAAAGTCAACATGGATTTACAAAAGGTAAATCGTGCTTGGCTAATCTACTGGAATTTTTTGAGGATGTAACTGGTAAAATAGATAAGGGAGAACCAGTGGATGTGGTGTATTTAGACTTTCAAAAGGCTTTCGATAAGGTCCCGCATAAGAGATTAGCGTGTAAAGTTAAGGCACATGGGATTGGGGGGCAAGGTATTGACTTGGATAGAGAACTGGTTGGCAGACAGAAAGCAAAGAGTTGGAATAAACGGGTCTTTTTCCGAATGGCAGGCAGTGACTAGTGGGGTACCGCAGGGATCGGTCCTTGGACCCCAGCTATTCACAATATATATTAATGACTAGACAAGGGAACTAGATGTAATATCTCCAAGTTTGCAGACGACACACTGCTGGGTGGGTGTGTGCGTTATGAGGAGGATGCCAAGAAACTCCAGTATGACAGGTTGGGTGATTGGGCAGATGCATGGCAGATGCAATATAACGTGGATAAATGCGAGGTTATCCACTTTGGTGTCAAAAACAGGAAGGCAGATTATTATCTGAATGGCAATAGATTGGGAAAAGGGGAAGTGCAACGAGATCTGGGTGTCCTTGTGCACCAATCGCTGAAGGTAAGCATGCAGGTGCAGCAGGCGGTTAAGAAGGCAAATGGTATGTTGGCCTTCGTAGCGAGAGGGTTTGAGTACAGGAACAAGGATGTCTTGCTGCAGTTGTACAGGGCCTTGGTGAGACCACACCTTGAGTATTGTGTGCAGTTTTGGTCGCCTTATCTGAGGATGTTCTTGCCATGGAGGGAGTTCAGTGAACATTCACCAGACTGATACCTGGGATGGCAGGAATGACGTATGAGGAGAGATTGGGTCGATTGGGCTTATACTCGCCGGAGTTTAGAAGAATGAGAGGGGATCTCATTGAAACTTATAAAATTCTCTGACAGGACTGGACAGACTAGATGCAGGAAGGATGTTCCTGATGGTCGGGGAGTCCAGAACCAGGGGTCACAGTCTAAGAATAAGGGGTAAGCCATTTAGGACAGAAATGAGGAGGAATTTCTTCACCCAGAGAGTGGTGAACCTGTGGAATTCTCTACCACAGAAGGCAGTAGAGGCCAATTCATTAAATATATTCAAGAAGGAGTTGGATATATTTCTTAAGGATAAAAAATCAAGGGATATGGGGAGAAAGCAGGGACAGGGTACTGAATTTGGATGATCAGCCATGGTCGCATTGAATGGTGGAGCAGCCTCGAGGGGCCGAATGGCCTACTGCTGCTCCTATCTTCTATGTCTATGTTTCTATCCCTAATTGTCCTTGAGAAGGTGGTGGTGAGCCGCCTTCTTGAACCGCTGCAGTCCGTGTGGTGAAGGTATTCCCACAGTGCTGTTAGGGAGGGAGTTCCAGGATTTTGACCCAGTGACGATGAAGAGTTGGCGATATATTTCCAAGTCAGGATGGTGTGTGTGACTTGGAGGGGAACTTGCAGGTGATGGTGTTCCCGTGTGCCTGCTGCCCTTGTCCTTCTAGGTGGAAGAGGTCTCACGGGTTTGGGAGGATATAAATTACTTCCCCGCAGTGAGTCTGTAAGCAGAGGCCTCAGAGGGAAAGCTCAGGTTACCTCTTGAACATCACAACCATGCTCCAAACTCCAACACAAATAACAAAGAAAATCAGCATTGTATTGTTTGCAAAGCTATTTTCTCTAAAATTTGCTCACTAAGCAATGACCTGCTAATAGATACAGAGCGTGCAACCTGAGGAAAATTTTAGGAATGTGAAGAATAAGAATCATAGCTACAGCAAAGAAGGATGCCAGTTGGCCCATTGTACCTGTAACGGCTCTTTGAAAGAGCTATTCAATTAGTCCCACTCCCCTGCCCTCTCCCCATAGCCCTGCAAATTTTTCCCTTTTAAGTATTTATCCAATTCCCTTTTGAAAACCATTATTGAATTTGCTTCAACAACCCTTTCAGGCAGATTAAATTAAGATTTTGAGGCAACCCAAAGTGCGTGGCGGAGGTGGGAGGAAGGCAATAAAGGAGTCCGTAAATATTCCCAAACAGTTTGGCTGCACTTTGTGCTTTTTGACATTTGGTGGCCGTTATGTTTGGTGAGTTGGGACAGGGAGTCCCCAAGAATTGTGTGCGTATATTTGTTCTAAAAACTGGGTGCCCTCCGACTCAGTGTAAGCGATTCCACTGGAGATCACATGGAATTACATCATTACATGGAATGTACAGCACAGAAACAGGCCATTCGGCCCAACATTTGGCTTAACTTTTTTTAACCTCCCCCCCTGCGCTCCTCTAATTCTGCCCTCTTGAGCATCCCTGATTAAATTGCTCAACCATTGGTGGCCGTGCCTTCAGTTGCCTGGGCCCTAAGCACTGGAATTCCCTGCCTAAACCTCTCCGCCTCGCTACCTCTCTTTCCTCCTTTAAGACGCTCCTTAAAACCTACTTCTTTGACCAAGCTTTTGGTCACCTGCCCTAATTTATCTTTATGTGGATCGGTGTCAATTTTTTTGTCTTAAAATACTCCTGTGCAGTGCCTTGGGATGTTTTACTACATTAAAGGCGCTATATAAATACAAGTTGTTCTTGTTGTTAGAGTCAACCACATTGCTGTGGGTCTGGGGTCACATATAGGCCAGACCGGGTAAGGATGGCAGATTGCCTTCCCTAAAGGACATTAGTGAACCAGATGGGTTTTTATGAGAATCCGGTAGTTTCATGGTCACCATTACTGATACGAGCTTTTTATTTCCAGATTTATTTAATTAACTGAATTTAAATTCCCCAGCTGCCATGGTGGGATTTAGAACTCATGTCTCCAGATCATTAGTCCAGGCCTCTGGATTACTAGCCCAGTAATATAACCACTAATAAAAACAGAAAATGCTGGAAATACTCAGCGGGCATCTGTGGAGAGAGAAACAGAGTTAACGTTTCAGGTCGATGAGCTTTCGTCAGAACATAGCCACGGTGCTACCGTATCCCTTAGACTGCCCTCTGAAGAAAGAAAGAAAGACAGACTTGCATTTATACAGGGCCTTTCATGACCACCAGACGTTTCAAAGTGCTTTACAGCCAATGAAGTACTTTTACACAGAAACATAGAAACATAGAATATAGGAGCAGGAGTAGGCCATTCGGCCCCTCGAGCCTGCTCCGCCATTCAATGAGATCATGGCTGATCATCCAAATTCAGTACCCTGTCCCTGCCTTCTCCCCATATCCCTTGATCCCTTTAGCCTTAAGAAATATATCTAACTCCTTCTTGAATGTATTTAATGAATTAGCCTCCACTGCCTTCTGTGGTAGAGAATTCCACAGGTTCACCACTCTCTGGGTGAAGAAATTCCTCCTCATCTCTGTCCTAAATGGCTTACCCCTTATCCTTAGACTGTGACCCCTGGTTCTGGACTCCCCCGCCATCGGGAACATCCTTCCTGCATCTAGTCTGTCTAGTCCTGTTAGAATTTTATAAGTTTCAATGTGATCCCCCTCTCATTCTTCTAAACTCCAGTGAGTATAGAGCCCAATCGACCCAATCTCTCCTCATACGTCATTCCTGCCATCCCAGGTATCAGTCTGGTGAACTCTTCGCTTTGAAGTGGAGTTGTGGCGGGTACCACTGAGTTAATCTAGCTAATTGTATATAATTCCCTTTAATGATGTTCTAACACCAGCCTAAACCTGTACTATTGTGTTGGGCATTACTGGGTTTTGTATATAGTGTTTTGCATGTACGGGGCGTGGCCCCTTTAAGAGCGCGGGCAAACGCGATGACGTCACGTCGCACATCACATGACCACCCAAACGCGGACAAACGCGATGACGTCAAGTCGCACGATCACGTGACCACCCAAACGCGGGCAAACGCGATGTCATGACGCAATCCACGGGGCTGCCCAGGCAGTCCTCGTGGCGTCCCCGTTGGGTGAAGACCTGCTCCATGGCTCTCCTGCATCGATCTTTGTTATTTCTGGAATTCGTCAAATCCTATAATAAAGACCTGTTTGATTGTTCTCCTGAGTCGACCTCAGTTATTAGTTAGGAATACATCAATTCCTACTGTTGTAATGTGGGAAATGGCCTGGCAAGACACTCAGTTTATACCAAAGCGCTTTTAAAGAAGTATCACCGCATGGACTGCAGCGGCAAGGGCAACTAGGGGCTGGGCAATAAATGCTGGTTTTGCCAGCAACTCCCACATCCCCGTGAACAAATTTTATAAAAACACCCCCTGTGGTAGCACGTTCCACATTTCTCACCACTCTCTGGGTAAAGAAGCTTCTCCTGAATTCCCTGTTGGATTTATTAGTGACTCTCAAATTTATGGCCCCTAGTTTTTGTACTTCACTACAAGTGGAAACTTCTCTAAGCCTATCCTATCAAATCCTTTCATAATCTTAAAAGACCTTTATTAGATCCACAAATGCACCATGATAATCTTATATGCTCAATGACCTACCTTAAAACATAAATAATTGCTCAGCCATCCCTTTGTGATGAGCCCGAAGCCAAACTTTAATTTATAATTTGTTTTTACATTATAAAAGGATTGAGGTTGCCTCCCCTGCGAGGTTGCTCCTGGCAACCGGAGACAACAAACTCCCGGGGGAAGGGGCGGGCCCTTTCTCGCCAACTCTCGCGAGGGTCCCCCGCTGCTCACGGGCGCTGAGGTATCGCGAGAGCTCTTCCCACAGGCCAGACCAAGATGGCGGCCTCCGTTACCGAGTTGCTGCGGGAGATCGCGGAAATGGAGGAGCCGTTGGAGGAGCTGCGGAGCCTCAAGACCGCCGTCCACTCGGTGCCGCGCTCAACGCGCTGCGGGAGCTGGCGGGGGGCCTGCGTTTCGGGGCTGTTGTTCGGCCTGCTGAATAGTGACGACAGGCGAGTTTGTTGTCGTGGATTGTTGTAGGCGGCTCCTGCTGCTGGGCCAAGCGATGGCTGTGAGTGTGTGTGTGGCTGTGTGTGTGTGTGTGTGTGTGTGTGTGTGTGTGGGCTGTGTGTGTGTGTGTGTGTGTGTGTGTGTGTGGTGTGTGTGTGTGTGTGTGTGTGGGGGGCTGGTGTGTGTGTGGGGGGCTGTGTGTGTGTGGGGGCTGCTGTGTGTGGGGGGGGGCTGTGTGTGTGGGGGGGGCTGTGTGTGTGTGTGTGGGGGGGCTGTGTGTGTGTGTGTGTGTGTGTGTGTGGCTGTGTGTGTGTGTGTCTGTGTGGGGGGGGGGCTGTGTGTGTGTGTGTGGGCTGTGTGTGTGTGAATTCGACCCAACACAATCGTCGCTAAGCAAAAGGAAAAATATCTGTCATATTGGGCAGAAACAACAAAAACCCAAAGCAAACTCAATTGCTACTTGGCCCTAAACAGACAATACAACATAGCTGATTACCTGACCCATGGTAAAGGATAACAAACTGAGAAGAACCTTGACAAGGTACAGACTTAGCGAACATAGCCTAGCGATCGAAAAAGGCAGACACAGGCAGACCAGGCTGCCAAGAGAAGACAGGATATGCTCTCACTGCAGTCAGGGAGTAGTTGAGACAGAGATGCACTTCCTCACAGCCTGTGGAAAATATCAGGGCATCAGAGAGAATTTCTATCAAAAATTCTCACAAATATGCCCTGAATTCAGAAATCTGACTGACAACCAAAAACTCCCATTCCTACTGGGGGAGGAGAGAAGCTGTGTAACACTGGCGGCACACTATGTTACAGCTTGCCATGAACAGAGGGACAACCAGTAAACTAAGACAAGAGTATATATAAACAAGGCGAAAATATATTTATAAACTCGGGGATATACCTGTTTATACACTATGAATGGAACCGCGTTTATGTGTTCAACCATAAATGTATTTTGATGCTTTGGCAACATAAGATGTACCTTATCATGCCAATAAAGCGATTTGTATTGTATTATTGTATTGTGTGTGTGTGTGTGTGTGTGTGTGTGTGTGTGTGTGTGGGGGCTGTGTGTGTGTGGGGGCTGTGTGTGTGGGGGGGCTGTGTGTGTGGGGGGGTGTGTGTGTGTGTGGGGGGCTGTGTGTGGTGGGGGGGGGACTGTGTGTGTGTGTGTGGGGCTGTGTGTGGGGGGCTGTGTGTGTGTGTGAGGGGGGGGCTGTGTGTGTGTGTGAGGGGGGCTGTGTGTGTGTGTGTGTGTGAGGGGGGGGCTGTGTGTGTGTGGGGGGGTGTGTGTGTGTGTGGTGTGTGTGTGGGGGGGCTGCGTGTGTGGTGGGTGGGCTGCGTGTGTGTGGGGGGGCTGCGTGTGTGTGGGGGGGCTGCGTGTGTGGGGGGGGCTGCGTGTGTGTGGGGGGGCTGCGTGTGTGGGGGGGGGGGTGTGTGTGGGGGGGGTGTGTGTGGTGTGTGGGGGCTGTGTGTGTGGGGGGGGCTGTGGTGGGGGGGCTGTGTGTGTGGGGGGGGCTGTGTGTGTGTGTGTGTGTGTGTGTGTGTGTGGTGTGTGGGGCTGTGGTGGGGGGGTGTGTGTGTCGGGGGGGGCTGTGTGTGGGGGTGTGTGTGTGTGTGGGCTGTGTGTGTGGGGGGCTGTGTGTGTGTGTGGGGGGACTGTGTGTGTGTGTGTGGGGGGGCTGTGTGTGCTGTGGGGGGGCTGTGGTGGGGGGGGGGGCTGTGTGTGGTGGGGGGGACTGTGTGTGTGTGGGGGGGCTGTGTGTGTGTGGGGGCGGCTGGTGGGGTGGGGGGGGTGTGTGTGTGTGTGTGTGTGTGGTGTGTGTGTGGGGCTGTGGTGGGGGGGTGTGTGTGTGTGTGTGAGGGGGGGGCTGTGTGTGTGTGGGGGGT